>NC_054550.1:30000-340000 GCF_017654505.1 Polyodon spathula | reverse complement strand
ACCGCTTCCTCTCTCCTCTCCTGTCTCTCTCTCTCTATCTCGGTCTCTGGCTCCCCATCCTCTCTCCTCTCCTGCTCTGAGGAGAGAGAGAGTCTTCATCTCTCGCTCTGTGTCTCTCTCTCTCTCTCTCTCTCTCTCTCTCTCTCTGCTCTCTCTCTGTCCTTTCTCTCTCTCTCTCTCTCTCTCCCCTATGTGCTCTCTTCTCCTCTGGTCCCTCACTCTCCATCTCTATAGAGAGACAGGAAAGAGAGTCTCTCTCTCTCTCTCTCTCTCTCTCTCTCTCTCTCTCTCTCTCTCTCTCTCTCTCTCTCTCTGCTCTCTCTCTGTATATATTTTGTTGTTTTTTGTTTTTTATTGATGAACTGAAGATGGAAGCTTCAGCAGCTGGACAGTAAAACCAAAGGGAGTTGCTGCCTGAACAGGCTACAGTACACAGCGTAGCTCAGTAAGATGTAGGGCGTAGGGGTTTTATCAAAGTAGGGCAGATGCATGATTATCATGCAGTGTTTTTGTTCCAGTAAATGTCCTAACTAGGGATGTGAAAAAAGCTGAACCGTATGACTGTTACTGTATGTATTTCATTTAGTTTATATTCAACATCTTGTCACTCCTATCTGAATAGCTTGAGGATCAACTGTCATCTGTTGTCCCACACTGCAGCCTGCTTCCTAGTCTCCTCGGTCGTTTCTCGCCACTGCTTTGATTCTGTTCTTCAGGGTCACCTCTGCTGTCCCTCTTCAGACAAAAGTCCTTTAAAACCAACAATCTCTTTGCGTAGTTAGTATTGACTGGCCTGTTTTTGCCTTGCATACAAAACACATGCAATGCACACAGCAATTCACACTGTTTCAGGTCTTACTTACCTTACAAGGACCATCACAATACATTTTCTGTTAGAGATGAACTCGTGTGCTAGCAGAACCTGTTATATTATATTTGCAGTAATTACTGGAAATATACAAGCTATATGAAGGGTTAAGCTGAAACTCACTGGTTATGCTTGGTAAAGCTGCATTAAGTACTAATTTGCTAATGTTTTGTTTGTATTGTTTTTTTATTTACAGTCTTGAATCTCTCATGAGTAATGTCACAGCTGCATTCACTACTCATTTGTTGCTTAACGGAAGAGGAAAGTTTGTGATCAGTTAGTGCCGTTCATTTGTAGGTTGGATTGTGTTTGGGAAGTGTTAAATATTTGCCGGTCTGAATGGTGATGTAAAATGGAAGTCAACTTTATGGATGGCAAGAAAAAAGAGAAAATATTTTCTACAAAATAAAAATGTATATAATAATGTATTCTGTAGCGCATTGCTACCCATGGAAAAGTGCCGATTCTCTTTCATTGTACAGAATATCTTCCTGTTTGCACAACTCACAATTCAATGGCCCTGAAGGACCCTCACATTTTATAACATTATAATATTTTTAATTAAAGACTGGAATAAATGATGCTGTGAAGATATGTCACAGTTTGCATGTGAGGCATATTTTATCTATGTTATGGAAGCATTTACAAACCTGTGTCGTGTGCTTTTATTTTTTATTTAATAACTGTGATAGCTATAGGTAATCTGAACCTCCCCTTTAACAGATCCAACCATGCTTGCTCTGTTTCAGGTTTACTATAGTTAATCTCTTCTGTCTGTCTATATTTCAATAATTACCCCATTACCTTGTTCTAAATGGAATCCACAGCTCCTTCACAAGCACATTCATTCTAAAGTTTCCTCTGATGTACCTCAGGATAAGAATCTGGTCAATGCTCTGCCTTTCTTGCATTAACCTAGTCTGATTTGTCCATGACTGCTTGTTCTAACGTTTTTTTTTCTGTTTGCACCGTTGTAAAGTTTTTTCAACAAGGTGAAAAACAATGTAATTGTTTTTAAAAAAGCTGGCATCTGTGGTTTAAGTAGAATCAGATCTATAGCCCTGAGTTCTTTTTTTTCTTGCAAAAAATAGAGACTGACTTTCCTCTGGTACAAAGGAACAAAACCATAGCTACTGTGTAAATCTAGTTCACAACGGGACACTTGTTTAATGACCCTGCTTTCATGATACAGTTAACTACTGGACAGTAGGGTGCAAAATAATGTCTGCAGCAGTGCAGTGAAAGCCAATTGCTATAAGGAGAGTCAGCAGCCCAGGAGCAGAATGGCAGAGGCAAACAAACAAACACAACAACCGATGCAAGAGGGGTTTCAAGAAAAGGGGAGCAGTCCAACAAGCAATCTCTCTGATTGATGGGTGGTGTGTTGTTGGGTCACTGTAGAGGCTACTGGAAGGTATTACAAACTTTGACTTTGACCTCCTCTCCAGTGCGGATGCCAGGAAACCATCCTTGAGTTTTAGTTCTTCTCACTATCAAGATTAATGTATTTGAGATTGTATTGATGTCTCTGAGATTGTATTGGTGTCTCTGAGATTGTATTGGTGTCTCTGAGATTGTATTGATGTCTTTGAGATTGTATTGAGCGATTACTCTTTGACTGATGCCATCTTGGGCTTTTTGTTTGGCAGGTCATTTTTTTTATTTCAGCAATTACTTTTTTACATGTGTATATTCCTATTTTCTTTTCTTTTCTAGTTTTCAGTAAGACACTAATTTGTAATCTTAGGGTTATTTTCCTGTAGTTACTGTACCTGGAGTCATGAAAGAGTTAACATGAACTATTAATCAACATTTATAATCATGGAAGTGTCAATTCCATAAAGATCAGTTATTCACCTCTCATGTGTGATTCATTCCTGCAGTCAGTTCTCTATATTCTTGTGTTGTAATTGCAACAGTTTATCACAGGCACACAAAGTTCACTGCCAATGAAGCCTTCATGTGTTGCGATTAAGGCAACTCTTTCATTGCACTTCTCAAACCCATCTGTGCTTGTTTGGTTTCGTGTTATCTGAAATTAGATGGTAAAAGGAGACATTCCCCTCATTTGTTTTCAGTGTGTTAAATCACGAAATATCTGCAAGGTTCATGAATACAAGATCTCTCAAATTGTAACAGCAGTTTTACAATTTACAACGCTTATTGTACTGTCAGCTTGGTTTCCCTTATACACAATTCTTTCTGATAACCCTTGTTCTTGTTTTAAAGACCACATAGAACTATAGCATTACTACCTTTCTACAAAATATCTGTCAATATTAATAACTTCCGAATGGCAAATCTCTCAAATAGTCTTTGACAAGTCATGTACATCAAACCCCTAAATTGTGGTTTAAATTAACAATTACAATTGTTAATAGAAACATATGGTCTCCTGGGGCCACCTTCAGTATTACTAGGCTCTGACTCATGACTTCAATGGGAACACATTAGCAAGAGGTTGAGCAGTGTTGAACACCAGAGAACATATCATAAAACAGATTGCAAAAACTGAACCTGACCTGTTTGTTTTCCTTTATACAGGACAGCCACAGGCAAAATTAGAAAATGTCTAAGAAAATGTTTGATAGAATTGTTACAGCTGAGAAGCGTGGATATTATTGGATTTATTGATGTAGTTTAATGATTTTGACATCGAAGTTTGAAGTGCATTGTAGCAAGATGGAACTGAGAGTGCAGCATAGCATCAGCATATTATCTCATTAACTGTACATGTTTTATATAATTGTTAACAACATGGATTTCTGTCTGTTTTGTAAATGCGCTGCAGCAAAAAGCATTCATAAATTAATTGAACAAGAGAGTTGGGTCGTTTCTGTTCCTTTTACACTGTAGCCTGTTACAAAACAAAGCTAAAGAAAAATGATGACATCCAAAGTCTACTGCCCAGTCCTACAACAAATATAACCATGTTTGTCCAAATGCTAGGTAGTGTATATCCTTTACACAGTGTACAAAGCATACATATGAAGTGCTGCTTTGTCTTCTTTATCAATCACCTTATGTCCAGTTGAATTATGAACACTTAATTGTAAAACAGTGTACAGTACTAATGATAAACCATCAGCAGTTTAAACATCCTAATAAATCTTACTAGATTGTGTGTAGCTTTAAAAGCGGAGAAGCAATTCACGTTACACTCAGACCCATGCAATCCTAAATAATATTTAGATAGGATCTGCAGGTCCTTCTATTGTACGTCCTACTGGATCATGTGTGTCCAGTGGTGTGTTGTTATGTTTCTTAAATTACTGAAGGCTTTCATTTTTTTTTCTAACTTGCATGTCATCTTACAAACGTGTGCTGCATATGTAAACACTGTGTACTGCTGTGGGTCCTGCAGGAATATCTGAGTGGTCCCTCCTTCACAGCAAAACCTGTAAAATCACTAAATGTTATACTGGTATTTGAAACCCAATACGTTTCCCTTTTACAAATGTGCATTCGCTGTCAAAAACTTGAATTCGAAGGACTGACGTACAGTTAGTTAACTAATACAGAATGCTTCTTGCCTCCGTGTGTTAACTTAAAATCACTGATAAACTGTTTCCACTGCATCCCTGAAAGGTTTTCTTCTGGTTGACTGAGCGTAAGAGTTAAAACTCCATTGGGATGCATACTGTAACCTTATCCACTTGCAATGAAGCCTCAGCCCTGTCTAAAGTGCTTCAGCATTCAGACAAATCTAGATTTGAATGGAAGCAGAAGGGAGTGCAGTGTGGAAACTGTACTGTATTTGTAACTTGATTTGAGCCAAAAAATGAAGACTTTCTTAAAATCAGACTAAAATATTTTTAATTGTATTGCAGTATGATGTGAAAAAAAAATCTGTTTTCTCCTGTATTCAATTTTTAAAGGTTTTAAATACAGTTGTAGGTCTAAAGAAGTTTAAACAATCCTTAAAAATAAAATTATATAAATTATTGCATGACAGCATTATTGCAAAATTATTGTAGAGCTTCAGGTGCCATAATGAGCATTGATTTGTTGTTTTGAATAGTTATTACACCACCTGCTCAAGCCAATCTATTTTCTTATTTTCATGAGGATATGCACTAGCTGTGGATGAAACATTTCTGTTCATGCAATGGTTTTACTAAATATTAAATCTGGGATTTTGCACAGGAGAAAACAAATCTAAACTGCAAGCAGGCCCTTGTCCTGCAGGCAGGGGGTTATATCACAGTAGCAAATGAGATTTGAATACCTCGTTAAGATGTGGTGCTGGGTTAGATGGGGGCATTACTCCACTGTACATCAGGGTCAGGTCTCCGCAGAACCCCAGGGGAGCCAAGCTGCTGCACTGACATATTGAACAGCATTTGGTTATGACCTTGAGGCCTCCTGCTGAAAGCTGTTGTAATAATTTCAGGCAGCTAATGATCCTGTCCTTAGAGATTTATCTGTGCTGCAATTAATTTATTTCTCCCTGCATAAAGCAATGGGCTGAATTTATTGGCACGAAGTAGATTGCACATAGGCTAACATTACTTGTTTATGATCATTTCTCTGACTGGAGGTAATACTCAGTAATCGCTTTATGATCAGATTCTGAGATATTAATTGTGCTTGTTTGGTAACAACCAGCGTCTTCGCTACTGCTTTTGTTTGTCTTTGTCAGGGTCATAAAGGCAGTGAAGAGGATTCCAGGCAGAACTATGTATCTATTCACAATACCATGAGGGCTTAAAGACAGAAATCAGAGAGAAGCATTTTAAGGTCATTCTAGTTGAAAGATTCTATAAGGTGGTTTTCCCTTTACCGACTGGTACAGACAGTTTTACAAATACCAAGGTTGCAGCATGTGTGAATTTGAATGGGAGGAATGTCAAACATGTCTATTCTTTCTAGCTCCAGCAGAATTGAAGGTCTTTAATGAGCGTGTATGTTTAAAAGGTGTAAAGCGTATTCAAGTGTAATGCTGTGTTGATTGTGCTGCATGCTTTCGAGACATTCATTTGCTATGTCTTGGCTAAATAACACACATCAAAGGTACTAACAGAACCAAGTTGCTTAATAATTATTACTGTAAGTACAGTGTATCAGGGAATTGTATATGTCATTTATTCTGTCATCTGCTGTTTCTTCAGTACATTTTAAATCTCTAGCTGAAAACAAAACCCCAAAAAACTAAAATAAACTATTCAACTGAGTCTTATACTTAATACACCTCAAACAAAAATGTTCAGCTGTTCAATACTTCAGGTAACTTCTCCACAGTTTAAATATTGAATTATTGTTCTAACATTCACCTTTAATTCATACATTAGTCAATCGATCCAATATAAGATAAAGACATGGTGTTAGGGATGAAGGATGGCTTGTTATGCAATGACTTTCTCATTACAAAGTCATAGTAACACTGGAGTTTGCTCTCCATGTAGGTGACAAATGTATTTACAGTAATTGTCTTGATCCAGAAAAACATAAACCATACGAGTTACAAAACTACTTACAAAACACTTTTCAATACCAGTTTATTTGATTTTTCTGTTGCTTGCACTGTTTGTTTGTTTTTTTTTTTAAATGCCATTTGCTCCAAAGTGCCGAGGCTTTAGTGATGGCAATAGATTAAATCAAATAGTATATTAGCTTCAGCACATATGTGGGAGTACCTGAGTCTGGGTCTCAGAAGGCCTTTGTTATGATCATTGAGAATAAAAACAAAGGGAAAACATGCTCCAGTCATGTTTGTCAGTCTGGTTCATTGTAAGGGTAGAAACCTTCTTGCTTCTTGACAGGTTGTCTCTACTGATCCCTATACAGTACCCAATGCTAGCTTGTTTAGTATCCTCTGTAGCAACAGGGTTAGCAGTATTCTCACAAGCTTAGCAGCAATTACACTTGCATTGCTCAGCTTCCTGTAAACATAGATATTACTCTGCAGATGAGGTTGCATTACTAAGTGTAAAAGACCATTTCCCCAGCCTCCACTCGAGTCTTCACATATTAGCTCCTTCATGCAGTGTTTAATTGGTTTCAATGAAATTTGTCTGCAGTGCCATTATGTTGTTTTTGGGTTTGAATCTCTCATGCCAGATGAAGTGGAGAAGTCAAAACTAGGCCATGAATTAAGAGCAATCAGTATGCAGCTGACTTTTATTACGTTGGGTTTACATGTCAAGCAGGAACACAATAGCCTCCAAAGGCTGGTCCCTTTGTGCTTCATCCAAGCCTGGATTTTAATTGGATATTGATGTTATTTAAAAATAAATCAATAAATAAAAAGATTTCTGAATAACGTTGTAACGCTCACAGCATTCCTGCAGCATGCTGAGAATTCACCAACGAGGTTCTGGTGCAACAGTTTTTTTTTCTTTTGGTTTTTTGTCTCATGGTTATTTTTAACTGTTGTCAAATTAGCAGTTACATGAAAACTTGACAAATGCAATCTGTCATGCATAGGCCTACAGTTAAAAAAAAAAAAAAATAGTTGCTGACTCTTCATTAAACATTTCATTGTTGTTTTCAACACATATTGATTTTATAAATAGTGTGAGTAGGGCACAAGAGTGCTTTCATTGTATATCAAATGATGTAGAATCAAAGCAAATATGTAAACAAAAACCGTTAACTGTTGTGGTCCCAAAGATCCAGAGTTAAGTTCAAACGGCTCTTGTCATAAGTGGCAGTAGAAAGCTAGACGCATTCCTAAATACAGTAATTCAAATCGATTTTGTATTGAGTAAAAGGATTCTCCAGTGCTATCGGCTGTGGAAGCTCACTAGCAAAAATGTGCCTTTTGATCCCTGGCCTACTATATACAGCATCGTGATTCAATTCAAAACAAACAGGTTTAAGCAGCAGCTGTTCATTCAGCACTACACGGAGGTGTAGCTGTCAACCCAAATCCTTTTTTTTTTTTTTTTTTTTTGTTTCCCGGTTAATCAGTTCAAAGGATTTTGTTTTCCAGAAACAGAAGTGAAGATTTGTGTGTGCACTTAACATTAAACACTATTTTTAGCTTTTTTGTGGTAGCTGACTGTAATCTCACAGTATCGCATTATTCCTTTCTTCAGTTAGCATTCTGCTGTTTTTCAATGTCATGTTTGTTTATAGCTGCTCTTGTGAGTATTGGCATTTGAGCAATGTCAAGAAGATGCCAAATCCTGTGTATCCAGCAGTGATTGAACAGCCTGTCAGTGCCTGTTGTGATGAGATGGAGAGAACATGATGGCCGGTGTTGTCGTCATTAGAGCATGATCCGTGCTGGAAAACTATTTCTTTTTAGTACTGGTTTTACTAATTTGTATGCATGGGGTACAACAGTCTGTTGGTTGTCAAACTTAAAGAAAGACTACCCTGGATGGAATAATTATTGAAAAAAAATTAAATGGAAATGGATATAAATTACAGTAATATGTTAGATTGGTTTACTAGTTTGATGGTTTGCATGGAGTTATCTTTCCTGTATTATTAGAGTACTGGTAGTCTGCGGTTTTGAGTGCTTATTATTCCTTGACCTCTGTGCAGGTCTGCCATGTTGATAGAGTTTATCAAACCCTTCTTGCTCTTCATTACAAGGGTTTAGAGAGCGGGTACAGTGGTATACAGATAGTAACCCAACAGAAAAAGATTTGTAAATTAATCCACTGTGTAATCCACTTCCATGGTGCTTAAATTTCTTCATCCAGTTTCCGATTAATCTTGTGGAAAAGAAGGAGTTTACTGAAAAAAAAAAAAAAGTTGTAATCGTTGCAGAACACCTAAAAACACAAGATCTGTGACGGGAGTTTTACTTTTACCTAAAGACTTCCATGCAGACAACAATTTAGAGGCTGGCAGATATTTTGAGGACTTTGATTACTATACTGACGAAGACATTACTCAAAACATTTAACAGTTCATGTATACTTTCACAAACGATAATCTTTTTTAAGTTGGTTTTTCAATATTTCTGAATGCTTAGGCAAGCCATAGTTCTGTAAGTAATAGAAATGGCGACAAACTACAGCACAGCTACCCCTGTCCAAGGCATTAAGCATACCATGGTCTTGAATTTTGTTCTTACCCAATCTGGTAATTGCACATTAGGTTTCCTTTCATTAATAGGAAATAGCTGCTCTAGTGATCAGGTATCAGGTGGAGCATTTTAAACTAGTGGAACAGACGGACTCTGTTGAGGGGCAGGAAGTCAACGGCTTTAGCAAGGTGGGGGATCATGGTATGCAGGAAATGCACCTTGATCCTTCAAAGGCTTATATTGGTTGGTGGTACCCTTCTAGCTGGCCACCTGCAAGACCCAAATGGCTGATTCTTCTCACCTCCTTTAATAGCATATCCTTATCCTCCCAGCTTGCCTTCACCATACCAAAGCTTCTGGCATTTCTAGAAGGAGCATCCCATATGTTCATTCAACCAGAGCAGGCGGCTATCCATGGGGATTCAGGCTACGTTTCATTTGGTGTTGGCTGATACTGACAATACAATCAAGCAGAATAGTAGTGCAGGAAGCCAGCTGGATCAATTCTAATGATTTTTTTTTTGTCCATTGTAGGTACAGTATGTATAATCTACTATAATAATAAAAAAAAGGAAAAGAAAATGAAACATTTACAGCAATCCTTAACACAATCTTTGGTTTTTAGTTATTTACATGTACATAACATACACAGTGCTGGGACAAATATTTGAACATTTTAACACTGCTTGAAATTTACTTGTTGGTGAAAGTGACATCAATGAATACAATTTTAATAGGCATTTTGATGGGTTTATTTTACTTCTTTTTTACTTTAATATGGTTACAATTATACCTTTGTTTTCCATCTAATTAAAAACGAAAGAGTATCCAAATACATTTACATTTCTAAAGAAGTCCGTACCAGTACTCAATATCCATACTAGATGCGGTTCATACATACAGTGCTTCACAAACATACACTTATAAACAGTACAGTAATGTATCTATGGGTGTTTCAGCAATAGTAGGACAAAATCCATTTTATTTATGTATTTAGACATATTTTACTATAGCGTACATATAGGCACAGCACAAAAATAATGGATTATTTTGTTGTTGTTGCAAAGGCCTTGAAAAGAGGCAGCTTTACGCGATTAACACATGCTTGTATTAGATTAGGTAAGTGGTACACTGATGGAACTTTGAAAGAAAACATACCCTGGCTTTGGAGTACAGTGTGTGACAGGTTTGCAGATCTATATAGTTGATGTACTATCTCCAGATGGATGTGTTCATATTAGTTTACTACGTGTTCTGAATTAAAATGGTGAAGGACAGGAATGCCAGCAGATTACTGCCTGCACAGTGTGCAAATACTTCAGACAAGATCAGCTTCATCTGCTAAAGCAAATTATTACATTTTTTTTTTAATGTTAGACATTTGAATAGGCACTGTTAGAATATTCTTCCAGGTGTCAGTCATCTTAGTATGTCTTTCTGTATTTTAGTAAGCCTGTTTAGAGTGTATCCTTGTATCCATGGTCAAAATAATGACTTGGAATTAGAATAAAACAGCTTGATTAATCCTTCCTCCT
Source organism: Polyodon spathula (assembly GCF_017654505.1). Classification (NCBI taxonomy): domain Eukaryota; kingdom Metazoa; phylum Chordata; class Actinopteri; order Acipenseriformes; family Polyodontidae; genus Polyodon; species Polyodon spathula. Next base: position 329,613 of record NC_054550.1, on the reverse strand, counting down.
TTGTAATATACTGCCTGCAGTCTAAATGGAATTCAATATTTTTCATTAGGGCATTGTTCACGATTATGATGAAATGATATTTTCTGTTGTTAAGGAAAATTGAAAGGTCTTCCGACACTATAATTTATTTCCTTAGAGTCATGTTAATTGCCATTCTTTTAAATACATAATTGCCTAATAACCTAAAAAAAAAAAAAATTAGCAAGTTGCTTTCAACTTTAGAAAAAAAGGTGTTACGTAAAAACATGATTAATGAGATGACAAACTCACAATTTTTGAAATTCATATTATTCTAATAAGAATGAGTCAAATGTTTATTAACATTAAATAATAAGTCCTGATTTGTTTTACAGATCAAGGGAATTATGAAACATCAGCTTTTGCAGCACTCTCACAGGATCCAGTTGCAACAGAAGGACCTTCCCATTTGTTAGCAACATTGCTACAAGCGGAAGAAGAGTCACTATCAGCAGTTAACCCAGAACCATCTGGGTCATCCGAAAGCACAATAGAGACCCTAACAAGTGACAGTCCTGCATTCCAATCAATACTTACTCTGTTAACTAGCTTAAAAACTGCAATGCATAAGACAACTGCAGTGCAATCTCCAACATCCCCCATCACTCCAAACAATGGAAGCCAAATGACAAGGTGGCCTTCAGAGGTGTCAACTGAAGAATCACCATCTTTAACTTCAAAAGATGCAACTGCAGTGACCAGCGCCTCTACTTCTAGCTCAGGTTTGACAACAAGTGCCATGCATTCAACATTATCCCAAACCCAGTCAGTACTATACACTGCTTCAACAATGCCATCCCTGTCAATATCTACAGAGACATCTTCCATTTCAAAAGAACCCACATCTGCCTCATCACCATCATCCTCTTCATTGACAACTACATTACTTCATCTTACCCAGACATCAGCAGACACCATTCCCCTAACCCAGTCAGCTGTAAATCCCACTGAAGTACCTTTCACAGCAGAAACACCAGCCTCACATGGACCAGATAGTGGTACAACAAAGTGGATTACTCTATCAGATAGTGTATATTCTACCAGCAATGGGATCACCATGCCAAATGAGCCTTCTCAGGGTACAGAAGCAAAAATACATACAGAAGAAACAATCACATCAACCTCTTCCTTCATGACAACTGTCCAAACAATGAATAAGGACGTACCTGTGACACACACAACATCAGTGATACCATCTGTTACCACAGAATACATTTTGAGTTCTTCTAGTGATTATTCTTCAGCTGAGACATCACAACCTACAATGTTCACTTCCACAGGGTCCCCAGTTGTGATGACAACATCAAAAGTGAGCCAGAATGAAACTAACCAGACAACCAGTGATGTTTCCACTACTGATAGCAAGACTACTGTTTTATCAGTGTCACCCTCTGTGAGAACAAAACATCCCACTCCAGCTTCAGTAACAACAAGGTCTCCCAGCATTTCTTCAAGAATAACAACTTTTATTACTGAAGGGACAAGCTCCTCGTTATCTTCAGATTCAGTATCCTCTGCAACGGCTGCAACCACAGTAAGTCAGACTACAAACGAGGTATCGAATCAAATGTCTACACAATCCACTCTCTTTCACAGCACAAAACCAGCTGTCTCAACAAACTCGCCACCTTCCACTTCAGCAGGTTTTCTTACTGTCAATGAAACAAGTACCTCTTTGTCCAATAGTGTGACTTCTTCAACTGGTCTAACAGTATCAATCAATGGTTCTTTTCCATCACCAACTACAGTTAAAGATAAGACAACATCATTAACAAGTGCCTTTCCCATAGTGCCATCAAGTACAGAAGATATTACAAGTGGACACCTTCCAACCAAAAACGGGCCAAGCATAGTAAGTACAATACAGTCAGCTGTTTCTTCTTTTGTTTCTGTCAGTGAAACAGCATTTACATTGTCAACCAACAAGCCAGAAGATACAACTGAGGTAACTACCTTCAAGATACATACCACAGAGCCTCCACTTTTTAGTACCATGACACCTGTCCATACATCACCAACAGAGCTAGCGTCTCCTGTTTTTTCAACGGAAAATATGACCAAATTACTGTCAAATCCAGAATCCACAATTTTCAGCTTGTTTACAATCAGAGTGACTGAAGACACATTGACTGAAAGACAGACCAGTGTTCCAATAGTTACATCAACCATACGAGAACTTTCAACTCCGACAAGTCCCACTGAAAATCTAATAATACCTTCAGCAAACACTCTGTCTACTTTGTCCTCACCAGTGGCAAGTTCAGCTTCCACTGGAGCAATTTCTGTGCTGCCCACAGCTTCCATGACAACATCAGAAGTGAACCAAAGTCAGACAACCTCTGACCAGACCACCGTTTATTTTAGATCTACAGCCAGTAACATTACTGTGGCTACTGTTTCATCTGAATCAACCGCTCCCACCTCTTTGTTAACTCCGTTTTCACTCAGCATGACAATGTCTAATGACAGTAGTGCAGAAACAGTGATGTCAGAAATGACAACAAAGACTGGAGGGGCTGCTTCAGTATTGTCTTCAACTTCAGTCAACGTTTCCTTTGCAACACCAGCAACAGCAAGTCCAACAACAAAAGATGCAAGCGATAGAACCACCAGCTTCTTTAGTTCCTCATTTATACTTTCATCTATTTTTACATCTGAGGGATTTATTATGGGTGATGAAACAAGTACTGTTTCTGATTCTCAGCAAACACCATCAAGGTCTGATGGTGTAGTGTCATCAACTTCAGTATCCATGACAGATTCTACTTCAGGTAGTATCTCACAGGGGAATGTTAATGCATCTACCAGTGAGGTTACCACTGTTTTGTATTCCACATATTCCATCAATGGTTCATCTTACCCATTGCCAACTACAGTGGCAGATAAAACAAGTACTGTTACAGAAGTATCATCATTTACAAGTGCTTTTCACACAATGGCATCTACCCTGCCATTAAATACAAAAGATACCACACGCGGACCTCTTCTAACTGATAATGGAACCAGAATAATTACTGGAGCACAGACCACTGTTCCGTCTTTCATTACTACCTATACAAGTTCTGGGTCTTCAGACTTTACATCAGTTCATTCATCAGTGGAACCAACATCTACAGGGTCTCTTACAGAGCCCACTAATTGGTCATCTACACTGGCCAATACACTACAAACAGAACTAGGTTCTACTGTTTCCTTGTCTGTTTCTGCTAATACTACATCTGGTTCGCTTACATCACCAGGGACTTTATCAATGGAGCCAACATCAGAAACATATACTGCTACAGAGTCTGCAACTGGGTCAACTACATTAGCCACTGCATTTTCATCAAGCACTACAGGCAGGCTGACAAACAGTAGTGTTGAAGTGTCTACCACCAAACCTGAAGTTTCTACAGAGGTCTCCACATTCCACACATACTTCACAGAGCCAGTGACATCTTCTCACACGTCACCAACAAAAATAACTTCTACTGTTTCAGCTTCGGTTTCTACTAACACTACACCTGGCTCGCCAGGATCTTCAGGTACTAGACTTTCTATGGAACCTACATCACCAACAAATTCTTCAATGACGCCAACATCAGAGCCATATACAGGTACAGAGTCTGTAAATGGGTCAGCTATATTGGCCACTACAGACTGGCTCTCAAGCAGTACTGAAGCATCTACCACCAAAGCTGAAGTTTCTACAGAGGTTTCCACATTCCATACATATTCCACAGAGCCTCTGCTTTCTAGCACCATCACATCTGCTAATACATCCCCAACTGCAAATCTTACCACTTCTGCCATTACAGATGCAACAGCAATGGTTAACTCATCATCAGCTCCAGATATCACAGTTTCCAGAACATTTACAGCACTTGTGACAGAAGACACATCTTCTGAAAGTGAGTTCTCATCAACTGTTTCACCAGTTACCACCCCAGAAGGAGTTACAACAATAATACCCACAGAAAACCAAACAACAAATATACAGCCAACTTCCTCAGTGGCGGCAAATTCCTCTTCCACTTTTGCATCTGTAGGGTCCACAGCTTCTATGACAACAATAGAAGTGAACCCAAAAGAGACTAGACATGACCAGACCACAATTTACTTTTCTTCTACAGCCAAACATATTTCAGCTTCTTCATCAACAGAATCACCCATCACATTGTTAACACGGTTTTCTAGCCTGATACCGCCTTCTGAAAGTACAGAGACAGCAACTTCAGAAACGACCAGCCCTACTGAAAGAACCACCTCCATGTTGTCTTCACCTTCTGCTTCGTCTGAGTTTTCAACATTCCAAACGCATTCCAGTGAGCTTCCACTTTCCAGCTCCATGACACCTTCCCATACATCACCAACAGAAATACCTTCTACTGTGTTTTCAACTGCAACTGTTACCCATTCTCTCATTGCAGAGGATATGACTACAGGAGATATAGCCTCAACTTCAGGGTCTACTGTTTCCAGCTCATTAACAACTGTGGCGACTGCAGGAACATCTCCGGAAAGTGGGACTTCAACAACCGTCACGGTCAACACCACAACATCTGACACAGTTGAGACTACACAGACACAACAGACAACAGCAAGTACAGCACACACGACACACATTACTGTCGCAAATGTGACCCCTCCATATACAGCAACAACCACTATGGCCAGCACAACACAAACAGGCAGGCCACCTATTTCAACAACACAATTAGTCACTGACACAGAGACGGAAGTGACTTCTGCAGGAACATCCGTAGCTCCTGAGACCACAGAAACCTCCTCATCCCCTTCAGTTACAATAACAGCAGCCTTAACTTCCATGATTACTGTGTCATCGCAAACAACTAGGGACACTGCTTCCACTATGCAAAGCACAACACATCCTCCCAGTACTGCCACAGTAAAGCCTCCACTGGAATGCAAAATTACTGAAAGAATTTGGGTGAAAACAGGTATGGATTATTTTCCCATTCTCTTCTGTGTTTTGTAAATTGTTGCCTACTTGTTACCATTACATACCCCTGTTTTTATTATTTTCAGTATATACAGCAGTTTGAAATAGAGGGAATAAGTCACTATTTAAGCATTATAAACCCTAGAGGTCATGTTGGATGCATTTCTTTTTAATTTATTGCAACAGCAACCTACTTGGTTGTACATAAAGGTTTACATTAATTAGGGACACAATTGCAGTCATATAACAATACCACTCATACATGATATGTTTATTTTAATTAAATGGAAATTTGGGGCATTAAAGTGCAAAATCTGATAGTAATCAGTTATTTAATTATAGCGATGGAAATGCAATGCGCAATCTGCAACAACAGCTTGTGCATTGCAGGTAAGGGCATTTTGTATGGGATTATTATGTACACCGCACACAACAAAATGAAATGATGCTCCTAAGCAATGTGAATTCTGCCTCCAGAACCACATTTGAAGGTTTGTTCCTGTGACTTCAGTTATCTAAGTGAAATCGGACAGGGGAATTGATCTTCCTGGTGGCTGTAGTCTAGGTCTGTTTAAAGCTGCAGTTTATCACAGTGATGTTCAGTTAAACACTAAAATATACTTTGTTGATGCTGCCGCCCATAGAAGATTGTTACATATTCAGGTTCTTCTGGTAAAGCTCAAGATGCTTAATACAAATTCAAAAGGGGATTGCATTTTTTCCAAATGTGGTTTAAACTGGTAACATTTTTTTTTTCTGGAATCCCCAACAGGAATGCAATGCAAGGTATTTAATTAGCTTCAGATTTGAAACTTCATTGATTTCTGATGTGTGTGTGTGTGTGTGTGTGTGTTTTCCTCACAGTTTTGTCTCTAAACCTAAGGAGAAACAGAGTCGATGATGCAATTAAACGGAATCTTAGGACTGGACTCACACAGGCATTGCAGAATGCTTTCAACAGCAGTGCAGTACATGCTCAGGTAAGCAGAATCCCCTTTATAAACTCTAACAGGGTTTAAATGTGTTTCAGTTTCAATGAACATTGAAGAGTTTTTCTTTTCTTCTTGATTTAATTGAATAGATAACAACAAAAAGCACACGTCTCCCTTGACAAGATTTTTAATAATGTAAGCTTTTAAAGGACAATGAGATAGGTTTACTAAAGTGCCTGTCACAATAGTCGCAAACGAGTCGGAAGTCTTGGGTGAAATGTACTAAACAAGCACAATGCTGTTTGCGACTTTTTAGGGAATGCTTTGAGGCAGCAGTTTCTGTTTGCGATTCAAGCTCAGATGAATGTGTAATTATGGGCGTTTCTGCATACATTCGCAATAAAGGGGCGGAGTGCAAATGAGAGTTCTCAAATATTATAATGAGATGTACTAAAAGCTGCAGGCAATTATTTTACTACTGTACTGTATACTGTATATGCGTACTGTACAGATTTATATTTTTACATAATGTAATGTGTAGCCTACCCAAAACACATTGGTGTTATTTCAGCGCAAATATTTATCCATTTAAAATACACTGAGCACTGTAAATGTACGTGTGTGTGATCGTATTGTACATGTTTCTTTAAACCCGACACCTCCTAATGTTGGACAAACAAAGAGGCTACTGTATGATTATGAAAAGCTTTTTGATAGAAATACAGTTTTTATTTGGGGGTGAAGGTGGGGGCCCCACTATAGAATCTGATGGGATTAAACTGCCTTTCATGTTTTATATATGTAACAGTATTAAAATAAGTGAAATGAAGACTGAACAGAATGCATTGTACAGATGACGTTTATGTTTAACAAAAACAATGTTATTTTGATTCTTGCACCCTTGCATGTGTACACGTTATCCTTCGGGCACCCTCTGCTGCACAACTCAACTACCACTATTTATTTGCGATATGTTTGAGCTGCGACTGGCCCATCTTGGTACATCTACCCCTAAGTGAGAAATAGACCTGTGAAAGAATGCTTTTCTTTCCAGTAGGTGAGTTAAATATAAAGAGCCAATGGAGGAGTTACTGCTATCTGGTAAAGACAATTGCAGGAATACTTGTACTTCACAGTCACTAAAAGTAAATATTAAATAAATAAAGCATAGTCAGTGCACATAAACAGCCAGCACTAAACATTTCTATCACACTTAATGCTGTTGTGAGCGTGGGTTTCTCTCAGGTCTGTGTCTTCCTGCAGGTGGAAATTGTTTTAGTTGTGTCAGTGAGCACACAGTAGGAGAACGACTGTATTATTTAACCGGGGGGGATCAAAAGCAGAGGGGATCAAAATCGTTCTTCTCAGAGTCATTTAAACTTGGGAACTTTCTAAAAAGAGAAGATACAGTAAAGATCCACGAGCTTACACTATTGATCTTCAGGTTGAAAGAATCACAGTAAAACTATTGTTTAAATGACGAGAGATGGTTTCTGGTTAAGCTCAATAGGTTAAACGAAACACTGGTTGAGATTTACTGTACTGTAGTAAACAGTTGTAGTAGGAAAACCAGGAAACAAAAGGTGTAAAAACCATTCAGACATTACGCCCTCTATCTTTTCTAACATAAGCCCTCATTTGAATGGTAAAATTGTACATTCCCGTTCATTAGGGTGACCACCTTTTCAAAATGCTAAATCAGGACGCCTGCCATTTCTTATGCTGGGGTATATTTTATTTTTTAAAAACTTTTTTTTACTGTTTCCCCCAAAGAGTGAGCAGGGGGGTGGGGGAGCATGGTGGTGCTGAATCAATATACTTTTTTTTTTTTTTTTAAATGGCGAGAAAGCAAGTGTAAGGCATTGCAAAATAATGCGTCAGGGTGGTGCTGTAATGTGATATAAACAGACACTGCACTGTGTCTAGGAGTTCAGGACTGATGCTGTCCCGGACGCATTAAGCCTGGGACTGGGACTTGATCTTTACATTTTCGGGACTGTCCCGCCCAATTAGGGACAGGTGGTCACCCTACCGTTCATGCATTTTCTGAACTTCATCAGCAAGTGTGCAGACAAGCACAAAACCCATCCATCTATAACTTCTGAATACCTTGATTGAGCTGTGCTTTCACTTCAAGGCTAAATGAAATACAATCTCAATAAGGTGTTCAGCAGAACTGAATACGTTCCAAATAAGAGTGATTGAATACCCCATTGTTAGGAAGTGCTTCAGCAGGCTGAAAGTGTTTATTCAATAGAGATTTTAGAGTTTGGTGTGTTTGACTGAAAACATAAATGTAATCTAAGAAATCTAACATTTACTTTCTATTTCAAAGTAAAAATGTAATTGCAGCTTTTATAATGGCGAAAAACCTGTTTGAAAGCTTATTGTTTGTGTGAGGGGGTGAGTCACATTAGATGACTATGTTTCTGTAACTAATAATATTGCATATTGAAATGAATGGTTTAATTATCTTCATTGTAAGTGAAAACACAGGACTCTGTACACTAGACCTGGTCTTGTGTCAGTATTTGAAATATTTATTCACTGCTCTCCTCTGTCTTATACTATCGCTGCAAGGCAGTGATTCGGATATCTAGAAACATTGTCCATCAGAGAGAGACACAATTTAATGCCTCTAGGAGCAATACATTGGAAGTCAACAGATGGAAGATGCAACACTAATGTTGGTGAAGATAAAAAATAATAATTCTGACAGAGATAAAAGTATTTTTTTTGTTTTTTGGATGTACCAAAACCATTTATTAAGTGTTTACAACATACATTTGAAAACCTTTTGAGCTGATCAATTACTTTATTAACTGTTTGTTTCAATATACTATTTTGGTGGTCCATAAAGATAATAAATGAGAAATTCATGGCAGTTTATAGAAATTGTGACAAGAGAGACGATAACAACATGCTATAAGGACTCACAATGTTATATGCAATGTGCTGTAAATGTGAAGTTAGTTTAGGTCATTGGTAATATGCGTATTGTTGTGCACACTACATAGATTTTATGATTAAAAGATGTTCCTAGTGCACAGTGTTTTCCGTGGCATATTGCCATAGTACTGTAGTTTAGAGCATAGAGGAAAACAAATTTACAGACTAAGATAGCAATCAGCCATTGTAACATGTATTGCTTGGCAGGACTCCAGCCTTATGTCATAGTGTCTGTGTCAAAGGAAATTATAATCAGGTCAATGCTGGCTGACTGTCTCTTTCAGTTGTCTGTGATGTTCATCAAAGATAGTTCCCTAAAGTCATGGCTTACAGATGGTGTTTGATATAGATTGCATGCTTTAAAACAATGAGTGGGCCAGTGCAGGATAGTTAAGCATCCCTATGAGGGGAGCTACTGTGTATGTTTCTGTAAATCCATCATCTCTCCTTTAGCTGCTCATGTCTCCTAAACCATTTGAGATGCTGACTTTATTTTAATTATAGCAAAATCTACAGGCACCCTTCATTTTGAATTGGTTGCGATATGTGGTCTTGTGACTTTTTGATTTCTGGATGATGAAGACCTATTGCTTTGTGATATAAAGGTGAATTGGATTGATCTAAACCGTGACAGAACTAAAGCATTTAAATATTAAAATATCATCAGTCCTGTAATTTATTTAGGATTTCAACAACGGCTGTATTAAGATCTGCCAGCATTTAGGTTAATTGAACAAAAAATACAGTATTTGGTACAAGATTAGATTTTCTTGAGCAAGTTCCTTTACAGGCACCTCTGTCAGTATCAATGAACAGAACACACATTCTTTTCACATGTACTTTTTACTTTGTGTTTGCAACGCATTTGATCAGAGATGCCTTTCCGGGGATCCTTTATGCAAAAAATGTGTGTATTTGTTACTGATGTCCTTATTACTCACTTATTGGTGCACAGAGTTGTATTCTTCTATTTAAAGTCCAGGGATTGATAATACTAGATGTGTCTTCTATCTGATACAAACATATTAAGTAGTTTTTACCTTGGTAATGAAAACCATTATTTTGGCCTTCTGACATCTCGATTTATATATAGTTTCCTCAGTGCAATGCAACACAATACAACAGATTGCAGCACACAATAATAATCACACCTTAAAGCATTTTATCAGACTGGCTGGCAGACATACCTTTACCAGTAATATTTCAAAGTGGGTGATTCCTGAGGTTATGCTTTGTTTACATGCAATATCTCACCTGGCTCTTTCTTGCTTTTAGATTGAGTCTCTGACGGGTACAACTAATGTGACAGTTGGTTACTACGCGACAAACGGAAGAACAGTCTACATTACTGCTGTTGTCATTAAAGCATTAACTGATTATGGGGATCTGATGAGCGACATGAAACAGCATGTGACTAACATTCAGTCACTCCCCATCCCAGTGGCTCCCTGGACCCCCACTCCTGTTCTCTGGATGCAGCTTAAGACAGGTAAGAACCAGATGTCTGCATGATTCTCACAAGGAGCCTTCAGTGTGATCAGATGGGGTTCCCAAGGACCCACGGAACTCTTTTTATTTGGAATCGGAATGTTTTTAAGTAATGATAGTACATGCCTTGATCAGTTTAAAGCAAAGTAATTAAAAAAAAAAAAAAAATAGAAAACTCAATGAAGCAAAAACCTGGACTTTAAGAAACTAATTGAACTGATTTTATTTGTAAAAACTTGGGACACTGTTCTGTAGTTATTTTCACATACACCACATCCCCTTTAGCTTTAGTTTGTCTACCTGCCTTGTGAGATTTTCCACTATTAAAATGTACAAATGCACAGTACAGTGTCAGGTCATCAGAACAGAAGCGCACTTGCCTGGATTATTACTAGTAAAAGGGTTTGTCCTTACCTGCTTACAGTATTGGCTGGAAACGAAACAATTAAAAGGAAATTCCAAAATGCTTTCCGTTACCATGGTTTCCATTCCTAGGTATGATTGTCTTTGGTATGTTGCCTATAATATTACAGAACATGAAAGATCTGCATGCAATTACAGGATGAAGGGATAAGACTAATCTGTTTATATGCTTTTGAATAGATTTAAATTACAATTATATGTGATTGTGGTTTCACTTATTAAAGCCACGATTGAAGTGATGTAAATCTATTATTAAATGGCTGGTCCTGTAACTTCTCCAGTCCTCAGATTTGTGGGAGCAACAGACAATATCCAATCCTGCAGCTTTGTTCAGACCATGGCGCACCGGCTCCAGAATGCATTCACAGAAGCAGAGTCAAAGGTCTTGAATGCAAACAACAACCTCACTGTTCAGGTAAATGACTTCCTTTTTAGTATTGTGAAAACTCCATTTAAATGGGATCTGGGGACCATAAACAGTTTTCTACAAAAATGGAAAAGGAAATTTGGATGTGTGACAAGGTAAAAGTGGGTAACAATGAAGGGTGGCATACTGTATAATGTTAACAGCTGCAAAAGGTCTTAGTGTAGCTCATTGTAGCAAAATATCTACTCAAAAGTGCCTATGAAGTAATGCAAACTTCTTATAATAAGCCTGTGAGTATCATGGAGTTTAAAATAGAAAACTAATCAAGAACCCCAGGTGCTTCAGTTGTGGTTCAGTTGTCTCTAACCGTGTTAAAAAGATATATGAATGGTGAAAATCCTACCAAACTATCTGTAGTGGTTAAACAGCTGTTCTGGTTAAATTTGATAAGGAAATTATTATACAACGTAGGGAGTGGTAACAAATATTGGTTTCACTTGACCTCTGATCCCTTTTATAAAACTGAATATAACAGTGTTGTTTCTGTTTAAGCTTTAGATCATTTTTCTAAAGAGGATCCTGTCCCTCAGAGCTTGTTTGTTTCTTTTCCATTAGATTTTGAGCACATCTCAGTCGGCTGAGTCCCCAGCTGTCACTTTGATCTATGTGGTGCGGAACCAGAGTGTGATTCTGAATGGAACAGCCTCTAGCTCCCTCCTCAATCAGCTTACCGCAGAACTGGTGGGCTATTACCTGTTCTTCCCACCGCTGATCATTGCTGAACGTAAGTGCCATCTTAAAAGACCATCTTAAAGTCTGCTCATTAGTCTAGATCAGTGGTTTTCAACCCCAGTCCTGGGGACCCACTGTGTCTGCTGGTTTTCATTCCAAATTTTACTCTTGTGCACATCATCAGTCTTTGTTGCAATATCAAAGCAGATGCTCCTTAAAATAAATGACAAAGATAGGTACTTAATCAGCCAAAAAATCCTATTGTAGGGAAATTATGAATTCCTGATTAACAATACAATGGGCCTCATTTACGAAAGGGCAGTAACCATTATGGTGCACCATAATTGCAATTAAGTGTGCAGCAAGTTCATGATTTCTGTATTTGAAATAGTGGGCATATTATGGTGCACACTCATTTTATTCTGCCACACTATGGTAATCAGAATGAATATGTAATTTGTATGGTAATGCATGATAATGTATTTAAATGAGGCACCCGCTCTGAATAGTGAGATGAGCTTTATTCACACCCTGTTTACTAAAGGGTGATAATCGTAGTGTGCACCTTAAAATGAGAGATAATCAGCTTGTTTGAAAACCAGGCTTTAAACCTATTTTTCTGGACTGAAATCTATCTGGCATCATGGAGGCATTATTTGCATTCAATTTTTCATATAGAGCACTAAAATTACCTGTAAAGGTTATATTACGCGAGAATAAATGTGAATGAATGCTATCATTTTCTTTGATTTTATTTTTAGTTCATTGCATTGGTACAAATAATGGAGTGGTTAAATAAAACACTGGACCAAACAAGGTATTATAATTTCAAACAACCTCCTCCACTAGAATGTCTAACTCCCCTGCGTGCAGTTTTAGTTTGCGTTACCTCTGCCTGTCTCCTGCTGAGTGCCGTGTCTGTTGATCGCTCATTTTCAGTCAATGTAAGCCACCTCCAGCTTCACAATAAGCCACTGACCAAAAGATATGCCTGGACTGCTGGGGCTTTTTATATCACTGTGGTCACGGGTAGGTCTTGGACATTATTGTGCACATTAAATTATTGCTCACAAGACATTTAGTATGTAAATGAGCCAAATAGCGTGCACGTGAATGAATGCGCTCTCTGTTAGTAAATGGGACGGTAAATTTAGATTCATGGTTCACGTTAGGCTCACTGGTTAATGTGCATGTTACAGCTACATGTAGTGCCATTTCGTAAACAAGGCTCAACGCCACATCAAACCCTTTCTCATTTTTGTTTGCATTCATTTTATTTATTTATTTATTTTTTTAGCACTGAAGTATAACAACCTTGACACTTCACCTTCAACGAAGGACTATTGGGTGACTACAGGTACATGATGCTATTTGTAAAATTTAGTAGGTCATCTCTATAACTCTTATTCACTTGCTGAAATGAAAAGCTGTAACTGTAATCAGTAAGTGTGAAATGCTGCTTACTCGAGATTCGGTCTCACAGCTGCCTTTGAAGTCCATTCCAATTGCTGCACACCGATAATATAAAGCAGTGGACTATATAGATGTAAAGTGTTAAATGTCCAGAATGAAAAAGTTAAAGGGGATCTAGATTATGAAAATCTAAACGATAGTACTAAAACATTATTTAATGGTGATTCTAGAGAGCCATGTTGACTAAAGAGATCATTCTCAAGGTTGTAATTATCGTCTCACATTTGTCAGCACTAGTTTTACAACTTTGTGTGCGAATAGAAAAGAGCGCCTGAAGCATAAAGTAAAAAGACACTTTGATTTTGCGTGTAATCCTGTGTCCTGTCTTTTGTTTTACTTTGTGAACCTCAAGTCATTCAAGACGTTGATAATTCCTCCCTGAATGGAAACTACCAGAGCTTTGCCAGCCTGATGGAGCAGCGGCTGGCAGAACTCCTTGTGATCGCCCAACAGCAGGGAAGACGGTTCAGGCGAGCCACCACAGTGGGGAGCTACACTGTTCAGGTTAGACGTGAGCAATATTAGATACCGAGCATTTCAGTTTAATGCAGGGGGAGAGTTGCCTGTTCACTGCAGGACTGCTCACACAATCTCCTTAATAAAAAAGGGAAAAGATGCACTGAACTATGTGATAAGATAGGATGAAAACCTTGGGTCTGTGTGTGGTGGATATCAAGCTGTCTAAAGAAAGAAAGTAGTTTGTTAAGCACTGTATGCAGTTTAGGGCTAAAAACAGAAAAGTGGATCTTAAATAACATGTTTGGGTCTCAAATAACTCCTTCTCCACCAGAAGCTTGTTGGAAGTCAACCAGTTAGGAAGTTACTTCCTGTTAAACCTGCATTGAAAATGATGATAGTAGCATGTTATGTAGAAACGTCTTTTTATTATAACAATTTCCGTACCTAAAATCGAACATGCAGTCCAAACAATTTATATTAAGCATAGATTGTTTTTTAATGTTTCATTATTAATTGTAATACTGGCATTATATTAACAGTTATTGTCCTCTTTCTCCAGATGGTGGACATGAAGCGTGTTGAAGGTGCAAAGAGCCGTGCTGCATTGACCTACTATATCCTGCAGAATGGCACCCCATTGCTGGGCACTAGCACGGCGAAAATCCTCAACACTATAGACTCCCAGACCATGGCCTTAACACTGGGCTACTTTGTGCAGCAGCAGGCGGAACGTATGTAACTCTCATTTGTTAGATTTTGTATCTAAGTATTTTAGGTTTTGTGTTTTATGCCGGGGTACAGTAGACCTGCATTATGCACTTATTTCAGATGTTTTAATAGGACAAACCCTGGCCTTAATCACTTTAATTTCGAGCTCGATCTTGAGGACAGCACAGAAGGCAATGTCATCAACAGTACCCCCCTGAGATAAATTGAATATTTAGTACATTATGCATGTGCAATTCAATCAAAACAAATAGACTTCAGGGTCAGCACATACCAAAGGAACCATGAAGGTAGTACATCTGCTGCTTGAGCAAGCCTTCTCATCAGGGGTGACCTAATTAGAGTTCTCAAAGTTGGGTTACTGCACTACAGCTACAGCGAGTAGATTAGCTTTTTGTACCCCACATGTGTGAATCAATAAGGGTGCTGTGCCCCAAAAATATACCAGTTATTTAACAATATATACAAGAATGATAATAATAACTGAAGATGTCAAGTTGACATCATACAATAAAAGTGCATGCCTGATATACAACTCCATTTCCTTCTTATCCTTTCCAAAAAATATACAGTACGTACATGTACCAATGGCCTTCAAAACCAGCGTCATCTTCAGTTGTAAAAATGAGCAAGACAGCTGTATTGGCTCCATCTATAGTAAGATTGTGTCTTGATGTTTACACAGCTGTGGTGAAGAATCCCCCAAACAACCTGTGGATCATTGCGGCAGTACTGGCTCCCATTGCTGTAGTGACTGTTATCATCATCATTATCACTGCAGTGCTGTGCCGGAAGAACAAGAACGACTTCAAATCTGACACCATGGCCAACATGCACCAGCGGGCCAAGGTAACCACTTGGGTACAAATATGCACAATATGAGTCTTCAAAATGTGTAGTATGGACTAGAGCTAATGAGGAACAATTGGAACCGCATTCGATTGGCATGCACGCTTCCTCTGAAGGAATATAGCTTGCATGATTGAGTCACCTTGGTTCACATACCTTGTATCGCATGCTCCTCTTGTATTCTACCTTACAAGAAGACACCATTGAATAGTATATAGAATTCTATAACTGGAGTATACAGCTCACTTTATATATTCTATATATAACACACAGAATTTGCCTGAAAACTTGCAAACGGTGTGAATTATAATGAGTAAATTACATAACATTGCATTTTTGCATTCATACATTTTGACGTTGTACTGAAAACCTATTTTTTTTCACACAGGCTTTTTCAGCTTTTGATATTGTATATGTCCCTAATGTTCTTGCTGATCTCAACAATACATGCTGATAATAATGGGATTTCTCTCACCTCACATTTCCTTTATGGGTACAGATAACCAAGAATAGTTTTCAGATTTTTATCGTGGGTTGAATAAATTACTGCTGGGATGTGCTTAAATGTAACACTCGTAATGGACTGTGAAGGATGAAATGTTTTTCTTTGAGAACAGGAATTCTTCTGAAGGATTGTCTCAAATGAGAAACATCAAAATTCATCTATTCAGGATCATTTTCTCTGAATAAATTAAAAGGAAAAAATGTGTTACCATTCTTAGGATTCAGGGCAGTTGTTTCCCTTTAGCAGTGGTAAAAGTAATAGACAACATAGATCCTGCAATACTGTCATTTTAATAGATGTTATATTGCAACACCAGTATATATACTATTAGAGTAGTCCATTACCAGTAATGCATTATATATATATATATATATATATATATATATATATATATATATATATATATATATATATATATATATATATATATATATATATATATATATATATAATATAATAATCACTGTTTATATGGTAGGGATTACAGAGAGTGTTGTTACTACAATATACACATTTCCTTGACCATTGTATGTTTTGTATAAGAAGGTTTGATTTTCACTCACTGATGATCTGCATGGCTGTGACCAAAGAACACCTACAATGAATATGGTACCATAGCTCTGGTTTGTAGAAGCTTGATATAAGAGACATGTTTAGAATCATTTATTTCTTTCAGTCTTTCTGCTTCCCTGCAGTACCACCCTAAATGTAAAACTAGATGTGGAGCAGACTAACTGTCTGAACCATTCCTCTGTGCTCTGACAATGGTCTTGTCAGCAGCTTTATCATCATGAACAATTATCCTGATAAAGTAAAGACCAATTAAAAAAGGATGATGACAGTAATAAAGGAAAAGTCCAACCTCATTTAAACGCTAAGACAGAAATGAGCTGAAACTGAAGCCAATAGACACTCTCCTGTGACAGCAATTAAATGATTGTTGAAGAAAAATAAATGATAGGTAGAAGAAATGAGACAGAGCATTATACTACATTAGAGACATTTATTTGCAGCCACTCTTGTCTATTCAGTATGTCTGACTATCTCTGACAATCTAGAGGTTTACCCTTAATGGTTAGAAAATTGATTGATATGAATCAGTGGATAGAAAAGCCACTGTATGTAAATTAAGAGATTCGGCTCACAGCACTGATGTTTGACAAGGAAGAATGGTATGAGTAAGCATTTCACAATGGAAAAGTCCAAGAGCATTCTGTCTAAAAGTGGAATTGCCGTCAGTGATGGGTCACTTTCTGGTTGTAGTGCTGTATGCACATTAGTCATTCTGACTGCATACCTTTGACATTTTGTTTTAATTTTGTCACATATATGAAATCAAAGGTGTAGCCCCCTTTTCATAGCCTATAAGCCCATTATATGGTATACAATGATTTGCATGAAACAGTGTGTCAAACACAACTCCAGACCTGTTCCCTGAGAATTGAAGACACATCAACAATATCTTTGAAGATGGGATTCTGTAAACCTGGATGATGATGACTAAATGCTTGGTCTCTATAGATTTGATTTACAAACAAGGACAGGATAAGAAGAAGCCCAGTAGCACATTATGCATGATTATGCACTAGTGTAACAATGTTTATAAAAAAAATGAATATGATTAATTTGCTTGTCAAGGAAACCATCTAAAATGCATTTCAGATCAGATGAACCACAGTGAAGCGTAAATGGATTGTATTATACAATGGCCTGATGACTGACCGCCTGCTTCAGATATCTCTTTCATCTTATTATGCTGATACCTACTGTACTGTGATGGTGATATTTCAACGTATCTGCTGTTTGGAAACAGAGCCACTCCGTCTTTCACGCTCAGTTTCTGGAGGCTGTCCATTCGATTGCATTGCAGAGCAGCCACTACAGTGATGGCATACCACTCTGCCCGGCAGCATACTAATCAGTGGAGTGCTTGTGGTTACTAGTTCAGGGGATTATAATTTATTTATTTATCATTATCACCTGTATCAATAACCCATAACATCTTTTTTTCCCACATCAAATAACAGTGGCACTGGCAATTTTTAAAGTGGGGGTGCTGAAAGCCATTAAAAAAAAGTATAACCCCTGTGTATGATGGAAGCCATGCAAAGCCAGGGGTGCTGCCACACCCCCAGCACCCCTAGTTCCAGCGCCCCTGTCCCTGCCACTAGACCACAAAGAGTGTTGAAAGGGGTTATTTCTCCATTATGGTTTCCTAGAATTTGTCTTTTTCTTTAGTTGTGATTCTATCACTCACCAGAAATGGGAAATCAGGAAATTTTAGAAAGCTTGTTTCTAGAAAGACAGACACTGTGTGTTCTCGATATTCTCAAGTGTCAGTTTTTCTTGAAATACGTTACATATCAATGATCCGATGCCGAGGTAGAAAACAGGACCAGTATATTGATTTCTCCCAGCCTGGCTGCAATGAGGCAGTCATGTGTGGCTGACTGAAAGTTTATGGCAGTGTGCAAATGTGCACAGGCTCTCCAGAGAGATTTAAAACCGTTTCTTGTCAAGATATCTATTATAGCATTCTCTTCTGTTTTATCATCTGCCACCCTGTTTGGCTACAAGGGAGCGTTTCATCAGGATGTGATTTATTTTGCTCCTTGACTAATAGTCTCATACATTATATTTAATGTTTTCTATGCAACACTTATTTCATTTTGAAGGAACTTATTTCAGTTACACCACTTTCCTGTGTCTTCAGATAAGCTGTCAGCTTTGATAATGTTTGTGTGCTGTCGTGGGTCTATGTGATATTTCCTTTACCACATTCGTTAATGAATGACTTGGGTGACATTGGTATGCTTTATAGTTATTATACAAAGCTGGCTGTGCAGGAGTGAACTTCATTCAGGAACGTGTGAGGGCATACATTCTGTTAAACAGAAAGTTACATTTGTTCAATGTCTTTCTGAAGAGTTCTCTAGAGGAACATAGGGTGTTTTTTTATTGTATTATTTTCTCCCAATTTGGTATATCCAATTATTTTTAGGCTCAGCTCACAGCTACCACCCCTACGCTGACTTGGGAGCAGCGAAGACAAACACAAGCTGTCCCCCGAAACATGTGCCTTCAGCCAACCGCTTTTTTTTCAGACTCACCGTGCAGCCACCTCAGAGCTACGGCGTCGGAAGACAATGCAGTTCTGGGCAGCTTACAGGCAAACCTGCAGTTAGCCGGCCAGACTACAGGGGTCGCTGGTGTGCAGTGAGCTGAAGACACCCTGGCCGACCTAAGGCACCCGCACCATCCCCCCACCCCTGGTCGGTGCTCAGCCAATTGTGCGCCGCCTCCTGGGAGCTCCCGTCCACGGTCGTCAATAGAATAGCCTGGACTCAAATCAGCGACCTCCAGTCTATAGGGCGCATCCTGCATTCCACACGGAGCGCCTTTACCAGATGCGCCATTCGGAATCCCCACATAGGGCGGATTTTGTCAGAATTCTGTCATATGCATTCCTGTTCTGCAGATAGAGGCAATTTTTGATTGTTCTTATCTTCTGCAGCCAGTGCAGGGGTTTGATTATGCCAAGCAACATCTTGGGCAGCAGGGTGGAGAAGAAGAAACCAGTCCTGTGACACAGGAAACAGGAGTTTTACCACTTCCTGTCAGAGATGCACCTCTGTCTCAAGAGAGAGGGATTTCACAGGATGGAAGTACTACAAAAACAACAATGACCAGTGAAATACGCAAAAGGTAAGACAACGTGGCTGACTTTTTTGTTTTGAGATACCAATATACAAAAGCTTTATTTTATTTTTTTAAATTTTTGTTTATGTTTTCCCTCTCCTTAGACAAAATCTTTTGAATACAGATTGTAATTTTAGAAATATATTAGGAGCAGCAATACAATCCCAGAGATTCCAGAGCATTGCATCATTATGGCACTCCAAAAAATGGTTAATAAAAATGCATAGCTGTAGTTTTCTAAGATGTAATGCACAATTTATCAACAAGTAGCTTGGTCAGTTATCAAAGAATAAACACAAATAATGAACAGAAAGAAGGGGTATAGATTGAGTGTTGAGTGGAGCAAAATAGTCTGTTTTTGTATGCAGTACTATATAACCCGTACCATGGCTGTATTATAGTGGTTTAAAGAAAGTAAATAAGCCAAACTGCAACAATTTCATGAGGCTGTTTGGAATTTAAAGTCACTGCACCGTATTGCATTATAGGAAAAAAAACAACAACAGGGTTCCTGGAATGTTTTACATGAGTAACCCATGTTCAGTACTGCATTATTAACAAGCAGCTTGTCAATTTCAATACAAGAGTACGTAAGTGCTGAATGACAGTTATTATGAGGAAATTCTACATTCCATGAAATCTCTATGTTAACTGAGTGGTAAGTCAACAATTGCGTGTAATTTTTAAATCCATATCTTTATCCAGCCTCACTATGGCATTAGGTAACTTGCTAATTGTCAGAATTGCCATTTTTTTTTGTTGGCGTTTCTGCTGCAACACTGGTTAAAATTCAGTTTCCCAGAAAGTGGCTGCAAAAGAAGAAAAAAAAAAGACTAATGGCATATTTCAATTTCATGTGTCATATCGCTAGACAACCAAGCGAGTATTTTCATAGCTGTGCCAACGTTTTAAATATAGCGGCATTATTTTCAAGGTAGGGAGAATGTGTTTTTAAAACCTGGTATTGGTCAAAAGTGGTGAGCAACAACAATAGAATGTGTCCGTTTAAAAAACACTTGATGACCAGGAAACCCATGAAGTGTCGCTCCTTTCTAAAATCTGATCAAACATTGGTTCAGAACACCTGGTACTGTAGTTGAGGTATCTCAGTAAAAATGGCCTTGCTCAGAGTGCATTATAATGTTGTCATGTACAGTAAGGTCCTTAATACATCTTTGTTGTTATGACATATTTGTTGTGTTACTTGTTACCCATCACCTGTCATGGTTTTGTTAATAACTGTGTGTCTTGCAGTAGGCATGTTAGGGTTGCAATTTGTCTTTCAGTTGTGCTTTGATACTGAGCTATACTGATATGTTCAGTGTTTGGTTCGGTTTTGGGTACAGACGTCAGTTTTTTATAAACCAAGTCGATTGAGATGTTCCCGAGGATGTTGTAGATAGTACGTAGTACCAGGGTGTGCTGTATATTTCCAAAGCATTTACTCTCAGTCCCCTGAGAAGCAAACAATATGAGCAGAAGAAACTAGGTCAGATTTAGCAAAAATAAGGATTAAAAAAAAAATAAGGATGCAGAGATGTGTGTGCCTAAGTTGTCTGTTGCTAGTTATATAACATTTCTTTCACAAAAAAATGGCGTCATATGACTTAAAATTATTATTTAAAAAAATGAATAAATATGGGCGTTAGTTACAGACGAGTTAATATTTGAAAATACGCATTTTTCTTATTTAAATTTCGTTCTTTACTTTTCATTTCATTCCATTGTTTGTATGCTAGAAATGGGACTGTCTATCTCAAGCCTGTGAGAGCTGGTAGAGCATTAACTGAATGAGAGGCCAGGGCACAGGTAAAGATCAAACATCCATGTGGTTCTTTTTCATGAGCCCTAGAGTGTGAGATCACTTCATAGCACATGGCAAAATATAAATATCTATAAAAGAACAATCGCATGATTTTTGCCTAAAAACATCCCAAGCGTATTAAACCATGCTGCAGATCTATCCGTATTTAAAATGTCTCAATATCCACAATGAAAGTGTAAAAAACAAGCAAGGACCCAACATATTTTTCAATACAAGAAACGTGATAATGTTGCCAGTGCTGGAGGGTTTACAGCCTTGGTTATAACTGATGCCATGTTTCCATCTGAATTTAGGACTGTGTTGAAAGAACTTTAAAATCAGCATGCCAAGATCAAAACGGTTTGAAAAATGTAGACTCTTGTTGGCCCTGTTAGGGTTGTGTCTCCTTGGCAAAACTCTCTCACGCCTGCTCACCCTGATGGAGGCAGTTATTGACATACATTAAAGCAAAAATGAATAGTACTCAACTGAATTGATTTTTGTAACATAATAGGACTTGTTTTTAAGAATAAGTCTTTGCTGATGACTGCTGGGATCGCCTTTTTAGTTAGCAGCAGTGAAGGTCATGATCTGATAGTTTAAGGTTGATGTTAATTGTCATTTAAAATTAATAGCAAGAACCCTGTTTGCATGCTGAATTTGAATGCTCTCTCGTCATTCAGGATGTATCTTTAAATAGCTGCCGTCTATTGCACGGGCAAATATAAATGATTTACCCTTCATTATAGGCCTATTTGACATCTTCACAGGTAACAGAGTCCAGTCGGGAGCATTCAGGTTAATTTGGTCATTTAATATTATTGGATGTCCTGACTTGAACTGTCACATTATTAAAGGAAAGAGTTCTGGGATTTATTTTGGCATCATGCCTAAACACTTTTGACCATATAGCCTAAACAATTTTGTATATAAACTTTTATAGTTTATTTATTTTTATTTTATTTTTCCTTATTCGTAACGTTGCAAGATCTCTTCTCAGTGACACGCTGTTCCTTTCTGTGCAACTGGTTGTTAAATGTGGCACAATTTGTCAAATGTCTTCCACCTGCCATGCTTGTTTTCAACAAACCTTTTAAGTTTGAATTCTGGCAATAAAGGAGGTAACCTTGAAATGAGGCTTATATGTAAAGAACTTACAGTCTTTCTTGTTGCTATGGTTACTTGCAGCAGGTTGCCTAGCGAGAACTGTTCTATCATCAGTAACGAATCAGGAAAGCCCAACACAGGCAGAATGTCTCCGCAGAAAATGACAACACAGCAGAAACTGACAAAGGAAGAGTCAAGGAAGAAAAATGGTGAGAAAGGAATTTTTAAACATGTTTAGAAACAAGAACTCCAAGCCTAAAACAATGCAACGCTTGACATATGCCACATGGTATTTAAAATCATTTGCCCACAGTATAAAGTATTAAGCCTTTTATATGAATGGCATTTTATATAAATTATCCAATGGACAAAATCCCTACCTTTTGAACATGACAGTGGGGGACAGTACTCACATGGTTATAAATGAGCCTGTTTTTTTGTAAATTAGAAGCTGACTCTGCAGAAATTGCAGCTTTCATTACTGTTTACAGTTGTCTTCACACACTTACAGTGTCTTATCATGACCACACTGAACCTCCGTGCTAGTGCAAGAAGAGACGTGCTTGAATCCTTTGCCATTGGCTTATTATATTGCAAATCAGTATTAACAGAGAAGTGTTAAAAAATGAATGCAGTAATAGAATTGCACTGGGGTTGCCTTTCAAAGCTTAACATGAGCAAAAAGGCCGGCCCTCATTTGAAGCACACACAAGCAGAAAATGTGATTTCATACCTGTAAGCCTGCAAGCACTGGAAAATATTGAACAAAATAAAAATAAATCAATAAATCAATAGGTGTATAATGCATTCTCCAAGAAGACCTATTTCAGCACTATTTCCTTCCCTGTTCAATTTTGTGCTATTTTGTTATACCAGAGAATGTGTAGCAATATCAGTTACAATTACAGTACATAAAACAGTATAGATTCAGATAGATCTGCAACAGAGAGATTCAATGATAAGCTACTCTCTGTAGTCATATTGCTTTTAATGCATGTACGGTAGGTAATTCATGAATTGCAAACTCCTCACTTACATTGATCTGTTGGTACATTTTTAAAAAACTTGCATTGCTTTTTCAGGTTTAAGATCCAAAAACAGAATCGGTAAGAGTAAATATTTGAATCTAGCTCCATTGAAAAAACTTGATACTTGTGTATGGGTGACTGTTTACTACCTACTGTCTATCTAAATAACTGAATCAGAGTCTTGATTGAAATTCGGCAGCTTTTAAAATTAGAACATCAGCACCTTACACACACCGATACAGTAGTTACATGTAGCTGTATCTGAAAACGACTTTGGGTTTAAAACAGTTACTGTTCTTTCCTCTAGTGCTTAGAGAATCACATTTAATTAATTTTGAGTGTGTTCCAACCTGACAGAATCATACTCTATTTCAGTTATAGATACATTAAATAAACAAAATACAGGGGTGAAAACAAGACTCCTATTGCATAGCAGTTTCACCCATTCCAGGTTTTACTGCTAGGTTGTTTAATAAGCCACAGTGTATAGGTAGCAAGCTCATGTGTCTTATTAAACACATAGTAAAGCCAGGAATGGATCAAACTGCTATGGAATGGGGGTCTTATTTCCACCCCTGAGATATATAGGACAACTGAAAGAGGTCCCCTTACTCTCTTGGGTCCAGCATTCCGGTATTGAAAGACATTCTCCATGCCTGGGACTGACTGCAAATAATATAGAAAACTAAGGGACTGTTGATTGAAAATAAAAGAAAGATCATTTCAAAGTTGTTGTTTTTTGTTTGCATGACTAACTTGGCAAGTTGCTTTCTCCCCCAGTGTAGTTTTTTCTTTGAAAACAGAATTATAAAAATGTCTGGTTCTCCTAAGGGTTAGAATTGTGAGCCACCCTTAGACTAAATGTTCTTTGGCCTGAGGCCTAATCCTTTACTGCTAAAGACTTGGGTAAATACATTGATAAACTACCCTGTTTGTATAAAAAGAGTGACTCCAATTGCAGCAGCTATAGAGCAGTATCGAGTCCCAGGGGAGATTCCATCTTGATCAATTTGCATTATTCTTATTAACTACACATACTGGAATATTAATTTACCTGGTTGAATGAAAGATTTACAAGTACAATACATAATATGAGGTGTGTTCATTATAGTGCATGAATACCGAGGGTCCTGACTCATTTGCTGTAGTTCTCCAGCCTTGAGATTTGCCAGAATGCATCAGAAAAAACTAATCTTTTGGCACTTACATGACCAAGAAACAGCTATAGCAACGCCACTGGTGTCTGCAGAATTTGAAACTTGTGCTTGATACAGCTAAGGCAGACTGTCCAGTCTGCCTTAGATAAAATAGGATTTACTGGATCTTTCAAATTCTTTACATTCAATCAAATTAATGTTTCAAAACAAACCATTTGCTTCAATAACTAACATTCCTCAGTCCCAACGAGTGATGAAGAGGATGGTGCAGTTCTGTTTGACGGGGTGTCCCGATCTTCACCAGATCCCTATGACACGTCTTCTGGGTCACTGCAGCTAATCTCTATCAAACCGCTGGCAGTACCTCCCAGCTACTCGCACCCAGACTCGGACAGGAGCCAGGACTCTGCTGTGATGAGTGGAGAAGTAAGAATTGAACATACTGTAAGGGCCTGGGCTTTTCTTTTATTCTGGTGTGCAAAACTCTGTTTTTGTTAATCTACATAAAACATACAAACTTCATATTTATAGATAGATAGGTACATTTTTCTAAAACCACAAACTTTAGGTCATCCATGATGTTTCTGTTCCTTCTAAAGTATTGAACTATTGGTTCATTTTCTTCTTTATTTCTTATATTTGATAGGTGGTTCTGTATTCTTTTATACGACAATGTACCTGTCTCTCCTACGTATTTTTTTTATTATATTTTATGCAAAATATGCCATATACAAGGTTGCTATCCTTGCATGACGGATATATAATTCTGTACTCATCATAGACTATACACAAATAAATACTGTTAGTCTTTTTTTAATAACAAATTAATTATGACTTTCAAACAACAATATGTAGTGCATTACTAACAAAACCTAGTATGAATGGATTCTTAATGTAAAGTGTGACGACAACATTAACAATTCATTAAAGAGTTAAAGTCTGTAACATATTCTGTCACAGACGTAAATGTGAGCTGACAAGCATTTGAAAGACTTTGCATGCTCTGTTTGTTGAAGATTCAATATTTAAACACTGTGTTTTACTTTGTAGGTTAACAAAGCTCTGAAGCAGAAATCAGACATTGAGCACTACCGGAACAAACTGAGACTCAAGGCAAAACGGAAGGGGTACTATGACTTCCCAGCCTTGGACGGTAACAGCAAGTCCCTCCCTCAGAAACAGAGGCACGTGTACGAGAAAGCACAAATGGAGATGGACAAAGTTTTGGACCCAGATGAAGACATGTCCTCCACTTACGTCAAGTCTAAAAACAGGTAAGACCATTTGGAATAACTTGTTTTACGTTTAATTTAACTTTTAGAACAGTGTGAATATTTGAAACAAACCAACAGGGTTATTCTGAACAACTGGAAAATAAAAGGTAGATGTTACTACCAGTAATATTTTCACTGGCACTAAGGCAGCTCATTCCACTGCTGCCTGTAGCTGCACAAAACAAATTACTAATATAACCACCCATTTCACTTTCTTTAAACTTAAAATCAATAAAATGCAAGTATTTCTTTCTTCAGCCCTGATGTTACTAGCAGCAGCTCCTAATGACAGTAGAATTTGTACTGGTAATAGGAAACCCCAAAAAGATTGTCTACTAAGCACTCTGAAAATAAAAACCACTTTCCCTTATAGTAGACTTTAGATGTGGTATGTTGCTAGAAATGGCTAAACCTCATATTAAGGTGTACTTTTGTCTAATAAACGTCCCTCTCAAACCCTGCTCTTGTTGCTAATCCAGCCTCCGTACATTTCACTTGCTATATTTTATTCATGTAATACCTTTAGAGATTAAAAATAACACTTGTTCTTTATTGCTCTGGAGGCAACAGTTCTGCAGAGTGAATGTAAAATATGTATAAATGCTTTAGATTTTTTTGGAGCTGCTTCTGCAATACAAATGTGTATTTTTTTGTTCACTAGTGTGAATCATTTATACTTCAACATAATCAATATGCGTATTTACTCCAACAGAGAAATTGCTAACACCATCTGTCAAAGCGTCTGGATTCTTCTGCTATATAAGCCTTGCAGTGCTGCAAACCTGCAGCAGAAATCCCTTACTTGGTTGTATAGAACTATAATGTCGTCTTTCCTAGAATAACTGGAAAATTATAAGGGATGTGTTTGGAATTTTGAGGTGAGGCTCAGTCTTTTGATAGCCACTAGGGACCTTTCGAGGAACTATGAGGTTAATCAGAGTATGCTGTATTTTTGTGTGGTTTAACTCTGAATGATTTACCACAAAAAAAAAAAAGAATCACCTTTAATCTGAATGTGTACTGATGTTAATCGGGCACTGAGGCTAGGCTTGATGCAGCCGGCAGCTAACAGGTTTCAACAATGTGCTTTCAGACAATCCCACATGAAGAACCCTGCATGCAGAAGCAGGCAGTCGCTAAACAGCCCGAGTCCAGGTGGAACCGAGATGGACCTTTTAGTGACAAGGGAGAGGCCCAGACGTGGAATTCGAAACAGCGGATATGACGTGAGTCCCAGAACAGGACTAGCACCCCATACTGACAGAGGACAGTCCTGAACATTAAAGAGAACATTACATATATATATACATATATACACATACCGTGTAGGTGGAATAATTTAAAATATTGCTTTGACCACTTGGGTTTTGATTTATTACATTTTAAATAATGTGTCTTTTCTTTTTTTTTTTTAGATGTGTTACAATTTTTCTTCTTTATGTTGAGATCACTTACTATCGTGCACATTATAGATAAACCCCGGTGTGCAATTTTTATTGCGGTGCCACTAACCTGATATAGCATCTTAAGTGGGTTCCAAATAGAAAGAGATTGACATAATGTCTTTGGTATTGTAGGCACTGTTAGCATTAAAAATGCATGCATGCTGTATTGATTTTAAATAGATTTTTGTTAGGGGTTCATTTTAAATGACAGCTGAAAAAAGTGTAATTATTTCAATACATAGAAAAACGAAATGACCATAAATAAGGACACCTTGGCCGCAAACACAATACTTATTCATGGTTATTTGTAGTGGTTCTTAAGGATAGCACCAGCTATGCCAGCTGTGTGAAGGTGTTATTGCTCAGGGCCAGAGGATTGCAGTGCCCGTGCTCTGGAGGTTCAGGTACTGCAGGGGCTGATTTATGAAGCAGGCTCTAATAGGCCTCCTGTGGCTCTCCAGCACTGTGCATCTACAGTTACTGGGAAATAGGACTGTGATGTATCTTACCCATTTATCACTGCGAGAGAAGCACACACACCTTGGATAATCTGCAGGTGAGTTTAATTGTTTCTCTGTAATTGCCAGCCTCCCTCCAAAAGCTTTGTGCCATTCCTTCTTTTCATATTCTGTATCATTTCTTAAACAGAATATTGTACAGGAAGAGGCTGAAAAGATCTGAATGCACCAGTAATATAGCATTGTAATGATTTTACTGCTGCAATCCCCCATCTGAAAAACACCTTTCTATCATGACTGCTTTTTCAAAGGGTTTCTGGATAGCTGGCAGATCATTTATCTTCTGAAGAGTTCACCTAAATCCGTAGGGTGTATTTTACACACACATTCCATGTGTTTTTTTTTTTTTTTTTTTGTGAAGATGACAACTTATTTTGGCTATTCTGCAATGCTTGGTAGGATAACAATGTGACATTTAAGAGCTGTCGATACTGTGTTTTGCACCTGCTGTTAAATTGGTCAAAATCAATCAAGGGTAGTTCACCTGTAATCGCAGATCTTTTCAAGTGTCACTGAAGTGTATTCATTGCAGCTCTGAGCGTGACGTACTTGAGAATGAATATTGTCTTTTAAAGCAACATCTGAGTGCTGCTACTGCAATAGGTGTGTCTTACGACAGTTATGTCATCTAGTTTACTATAGTTATTGTAATGAGTACTGCACAACAACGTGTCTGGATGTGTTAATAATAATAATAATAATAATAATAATAATAATAATAATAATAATAATAATAATTATCATTAATGAAATATTTTCTTTTTTGTTTCTAATCAGACGGAGCCAGAGCTTATAGAAGAAACCAATGTGGACCATGTTGCTGAGCCTAGAGGTTACATCAGGGGTCGTCAGGTCAAGGGTCACTCCGAAACGTCCACACTTAGCTCCCAGCCTTCCATTGATGAAGTCCGGCAGCAGATGCATCTGCTTCTGGAGGAAGCATTTAGTCTGGCCTCTGCTGGTCAAGCAACAACAAACAGGCAGCAGGGACAATACAACCCTGTCCAGCAGCTACCTTTTTCAGAGGTAGTGACCAGTGCACCTGGAACAATGAACAGACCCAGGGGAGCGGTCCAGTGGGTGCCTGCATATAGCTCTGATTTATACCAGTACAGTTTGCCCAGACCTGTAAGTATTTATTACATTGTCTTTCATGCATTGCCCATTAAATGTGCTTTAGAAATTGCGATTACTTTGCATTGGAAATATTCTACCATAACACAGGGCTGTGTGGGCTTAAGAGCAAACGAGATACTGCTGTTTTAAAAGAACCAAGCTCTGTTAGTGAGGTAGTGCTACATGCCTTTGAATTTGAATTTCACTGCATTGATTTAGTCAGAGAAAAAAAAAAACTGGGTGCAAAACCTCTTTGAAATGGTACAAACAGCATAATTACAATTCTGATATGGTGAATTAGCACAAATAAGCTGTCCCAAATATAAATGACTTTCAGTATTACCTGGTGTGGATTGTGTCTTCGTTTGTAATAATGTATTCAGCATTTTTATGACCAGTCAAATCTTTCATTAGGATTACAGCCATGTACTGTGCATCTGGCAATATACAGGATGATATGCAGGCTTGCTATACAGGGATGCCACAAAGGCTTACACTGGCAGCATTGCATAGAATAGAACCTGGATCTTATGAAAAGGAGCGATCAAAGCATTTGTCATATAAAAGCTACTATTACAAATTCATGCAATAATTCCTTAGTATTTTTAATGCTTGTATATCTTTATAAAAAACATTGCCCTTGTTTAAGATTGTTATCATACCCGATATGTCCTGTAGTCAATTCTTAAATTCATGGATAGCAGCTTGCAAACTTAGCTATACCTGGACATTTATATATTATTCAAAACTAACAAATCAATGCCTGCATTTGTAGTGCCATCAGCAGTCCTGCTTTCAAATGAGAAAGGAAACGAATGGGCTTGTCTGAGTCAGTTTTTTTAAATCAGATTCAATCCTTGTCTCTTCCATTGTGAAAGTTTCCTATAGTAAAGGCATAACAAAGTGTGATAGTAAAAGTATAGTAACGCATAGGCAAGCACTGTAAAGTCCAGAGAGGAATGGTAAAGCATATTAAAAAACATAGCAAACCCTGGTTAACTATGGTAAATGCACCATAGGAAAGGCATGAGAACTGCAAAATTACTGTGCAAAAATACCACAGTAAACTTTTATAAGGGTTACTAGGGCAACTGTATCACTTTCAGATCTATACATGTGTGCATGGCTGTTGCAGTAATATATCCTGCAGCTCTGAAGTCACTGACTGACATCTGTCATTGTTTCAGGCCTTCAGGTTCTCACAGCTTCCTGACATGGCTATGGGCTCCCCCCCACCCCCTGTACCTCCCCGAAGCGGACCTGCAGCCGTCACTTCCCTCCTACGGTAACAGAATGTACAGACTGTACTCACTGCCATACAAAGTGTCCCGCTAATTCTATACAGCTCTGACATACATTCGTCCGGACAGGGGAAAGCACTGCGTTGGCAAACCTGTCAGTTACATTGTGTACCTGCACAGGGTTCATTACAAATGCTGCTGCTGTATTGTGCTGCAGAGTTAACTGTCAATTCTAGAAAGGACCAAATGTGTGTGGTTTCTGCTGTGATATGCTCTGGCTGTTTACTGAGCAAGTATATTTTTAAGTTTTATTAAAAACAATATGGTAACCTGTTCCGTTTCAGGACAGTGCAAGCTGTTTATGCTGGCACCAGAATCTTTGAATAAAATGCTGTAAATTATAATTTCACATGCTAGTCTTGTCATATATTATGTGTCGTGCTCCCCCTTGTGTCTAGTGATTTGTATGACACACAATTATATCTGTTTTTCCCCGTCAGATCTACTTCAGATATCGGAACCAAGACAAGAACCTCCGAACCCACTGGTCCAGAACAACATAACCAGCATGACGCTGTCCCTTTTGTGCCAGTCACGAGAGCATCGGTTTCCACAGCTTCTGTGGATCAGCCTGTCTCTAATTACTCAGGTGAGAGAAATGCCTCCACTCCCACTAACCGAATTTGGAGTCTTTTAAAATTAATGTGGTCATCTTTTTATTGTTTTTGTGAAAGTATTAAATATAATAAAATGTAAATATATATAAAATGTTTTTTTTTTCGTATTTTTACAGGGCCTTTCACGACTGCAGCAAAAACGAGCGGGATTAGGCTGTTTGATGGGAATCCAACTTGTTTTTATGCTTTCTATCAATTTGTGTTTTCCAATCTTTCTAACAGGAAACCCAGCATCAGCAGTTTATGCCATACCATCAAACCGGCCAGGATACTCCGGCTATTTCATCCCAACTCCCCCCACCCCCTATAGGAGCCAGACCTGGATGCCATACCCAGCTGAAGTGAATGTGCCGAGCCAGTGGGCTGAAGCTGTAAGAAATGATTTCCCTTTTTTAAAATAAACTTTGGTGGGTGCTGTCTGATACAAAAAGAGACATTTTCATGAATTATGAATGACATCTTTTCAGTTTGTTGTAACACAGTGTACGCTACATAAAGTTCTATGCTTGCAGGTTAAGATACATTTTTATTTTTGTGTAAAAGATCTTTGTCAAGTGATTTTATGTTATTTCATTGAAAACCAGATTTGACGTTCCCTTTAAGAGCCTTGACGCAATAACAATGTTGAGCCACCAGGAGTCAACACAATTCTAAGTAAATGTAACTCTTAAAGGGGAAGAGATTTAGCCATATTAAAAAGATTTTGATGTCCTGATTTTACATTGTTTTTTTTTTTAGGTTCCCTTACCAGGGTATGTGGAAGCTTATCCCCACTCCTGTTACCAGCAAAACAGCCCTGCAAGACTTCCTCGGCAGTACACCCAGGCTTCGTCCCTGGACCAGGCTCCGACCCCTTCAACCACAGCTTCCCAGCAGAGCCTGACTGAAAACGACACGTCTGACACCTCGCTCACCAACATCTCCACGGCAGCTCTGGTCAAGGCAATACGGGAAGAGGTGGCCAAACTAGCGAAGAAGCAGACGGACATGTTTGAATTCCAGGTCTAGTGGCTTTAGCGTTAATAGCAACAGTTACGAACAACGAAGCAGAGACAAACATGCAGAGTCTTGATGTTTTGGATTCTTGCCTTGACTGAAACCATAACCTGGGAAAAGCAAAACAGTCATCATTCCTGTTTGGTGAAGATTTAAGCAGTGACAACCAAACACTTGATTGGTCATTTATTTATGTTTTTTTTTTTTTTTTTTTTTTAACAACTGAGTATTCCTAGAGAAATCAGATTTTAATTTTTAAAAATACACACTTTACAGTTGTAAATTACATTTCAGTTTTTGTGTGTTTTTTGTGTTGCTGATATTCCATTTTTAAAATGCCATCTGCTGCTACTGTAATTACAGACAGTAGCAGGATCTTCATCAACAGACTTGTCTTGCGCACTCACAAGCAGTTGTCTAGTGCTCTATTTAATTAGCTTTTGCAGAGCTTACTAAAGGCTGTAAGAGCATACACAAATTATTTCAGTTCTGTGGAGTTTTCAGCTGTAGAGGGAGGCTGCATCCTACAATGTGAATATTTCAAAATGTGACATTTAAAAATTTTTTTATTTTTATAAAAAAAATAAAAAAGTTTACATTTCTAAATTTTACTAAAATGAGGAACTGTCAGTTGTTAATAAACCATATAAAGTTTCTAGGTTACCACTATTATATATACAAATGTGAATACTTCAATGCCAACAATATATATATATATATATATATATATATATATATATATATATATATATATATATATATGTGTGTGTGTGTGTGTGTGTGTGTGTGTGTGTGTGTGTGTGTGTGTGTGTGTGTGTGTGTGTGTGTGTGTATAATATATATATATATATATATATATATATATATATATATATATATATATATATATATATATATATATACATTATTTTGCAGCTGTATGATTGATGTACCAGATTCAGGAAATGCTGCACTACACAGATTGCCAAATTAGCTGTTTCTTTAGATACTTCAGTAAATGTGATGCAATTTAGTAAGTGTTTCAGGAACCAGTTGATGTAAAATATGGTAGAATCATTTCAGACCAATCTGGTTTGAAAAAGTAATATTTGGAGGAAAGTCAGTATCTCAGTTAGATCGGGGTCTATAAGAATTCTTTCCTTAAGAATTCAGACAGCCGGATGATTCGTGGGGGTCCATTAATAAGAGGAGAATAGCTAACTGTGATGTTAAAGTATTAGGTAAAATAACACAAACAACACATAGACAGCCAAATGAAGAGTCATGGCTGTTTAAATGTCAGAGTCAGTGTTTAATTTAAGGCACAATGATAAAGCTCGGTTCTGCCACAAAGAGAAGAAACATTTAAAGGATTAATAAATACAAGGTAGTTACAGTACCCCAGATCTAGTCTATTTGCCTCATTATACCCCACAACTTAAAGCATGAAGCAGCTGTGTTGTATGTCTTGAGGTGGTCAGTTTGTTGATATGATATGCATCATCCCTCAAAATGTTTAATTTTCAATATGCAATGTACACACACACACACACACACACACACACACACACAGTCTTTCATTGGGTTAGCACAATACTGTCTTTGTTTACAGTATTTGGTGTGTTCACCGGATTGAGGTTGTAGCGCTGTGGAGAAAAGGGAAACATATTGTGAACTGTTTTAAAGAGACAAATAGAGTTGTCTTAGCTTTCACATTTGGAACTGTGACACGTCTGTGACAGACCCAAATTGAAAACCACTGAAAGGTTTCAAAGGGATCACAGCCTGATCACACTGGGTAGGTACAGCTGCAAAATGAGAACATGTTGAAGCTAGCGCAAATACAAAGACACATTTTCTGAGAAGAATTACTCGATTGTAAATGGGTACTCGTAAGGAGCAGCTTAGTTGCAGGAAGGGGTAGTTAAACTTCACTTCTGAGGAGTTTTGTGCTAGTTTCTTACCATTCAAAATCTGTTACTCCTTTTAAAAAGTTGCCTAGGGACCAAATCGAATGCATTCGCTAAATTATAAATAGATCTGGGGAACAAGCTCTTGCACAAGTTACATATTACAAGGTGGAGTAAAAGCCAGACAAATGAACCCTTTCATGTTCATCCATGTGCCAGAGAAGCAGTGTTGCTGTTGTAACTGCATTTCACTAGAGGGTTTGGATCTAGATGAAGCAGTGCCAAATCTAAATTGTTTCTACATCCATGTACAAAGAATAACAAACTGTATCATTGTTATCTCCATTTAATCAAAATTCACTAGCAGAGCCATTCAACTTTAGTATTAAATCTATCATAATGTATGTGTTTAAAAATACGTATTTTGCAGTAATTGGCATGTTTTTCTTTTTAAAAGGATGGTTTGATGCATGCAGCCGCATAGATTACAACAAAAGGACTTTTTGTATGTGTTTTTTTAGCATTCAGCAGTTCTTTAATTTTTAATTGAACTGATGGAGGTATTGGATATAAGTGAAACTCCCTTTAAATAGTTTATTCAGATTACAGATCGTGAATGTTGATTGACATGATTGACATGCTTTCTAGTACATGATTGTAGTTGATAACTGAAACCATTTGAATGCCCTTTAATCTCTAAAGCTAGATTGGTAAATCTTTTGACATACCGGTATATCTGATTTCTATGATATTTCAAACGAGAAACAACACAATAAAACTTCTGCCAAATAGGAAACAAAATGTCACTGAGATCTATTTAATAATACTGGTAATACAAACAGACTGTCATCCAAGGTGAAATAAATGGATATTCATGCATTTCGATATGGTAATTTGCACCACTTTTCCACCTATATATATATATATATATAATATATATATATATATATATATATATATATATATATAATATATATATGCTAATGACTGCACGTTTACGTTTTTTTTCTGCATCAAATGTAGTATTTTCCATTGCTTTTTTGAGATGTGGAGCAGCTAAATGGCCTCTAAAATATTCTCAGCTCAAAGATATACAAGTGTTTGTTCTCATCCAGAGTTATACAACCTTTTTAAAACGACATTGTAAAGTATGCTGTATGTAAATATTATGAGGGAAGGGATTCCTGAAATGTTCTTTATCATTTGTGTAGTTGTGAGATTCCTAAGATGATGATGGGTTTAGCTCAGGCTTAAGATTTTAGTAAAAAGGCCAGCATATAAAAATATTATACTTTAATTGAATCGTTTTAATGTTTTTAAAATGTTATTTACTCTGTAAAAAACATACATGACAGTATCCTTACAAAATGTAGCAGACAGAATGTTGTCACTGGATAGGTTTTGATCAGTTTCGTTCATTTACACAGACTGTCCGTTAAGCATTTCAGTGCTGCATTATAAACAAATTAAATTGAATTTGAAAATGTGATTATTAAAGAAAAGGGGGTGGGGGGGATTTTAATTGTGTTAATCGACAGAGCTTAATAAAAGATTGTTGTTCAGCAATTGCTTTGAGCGATTTCTTTTTCAGTGTTTTAAAATATCTTCAAACTTGCACATTATGTGATCAACTTCATAGACGTTAAACTATACTATCTTGAGACACATCATGTTGACTAGTATGTGTGTAACAACAAAATTACATTTTATTATTGGTGCCACCTAGTGGTACTCAAGAGCAATGGCAACAGCAATGAGCAGGTCATCGTTTGCACTCGATTCAAACCTAATGTCAATGCACAACCCAAGTCATAAAGCCAAGCCCAGGGTCTCATCCGGTGCTGCGCTGTTGACAACGCCCAGTGATGCTATGTATGAGTCTATAATATTTTTTATTGAGTCAACATAATTAAGATTATTTTTAATTTTACTACTTTTTTTAATCAAATTTTGCGAATACGTCACAATATCTTGAAACAATATCATCACTTGTTTAATATGTTTTATTACAGAACATTTATTACAAAAAAGCATGTATTATGTGCAAAGTCTTAAGAGACAAGAACAGAACTTTTCAGAAAGTGAATGAATATGAAGAGCCGAGCTGGATCACATAAGTGGTTATGGGTTCATCTTCTCCCGGTCTTACCGCAGTTACTGCATCTTTTCATCTTTTAATGTCTTCAAGAATACATCTGTTGGAAACAATAACACGTGTCATTTGCAAGTGGAGTTGTGGAACGAATTGCCGACCAGGGCTCAGATGTGCTTCATTTTACAATGTTTTCTTTATTTCTAGTGTATTTTCATTTAGCAACTTCGTTTAAAAGCATATACCGACCTACCTGCCCCATTTGTAACATGTTACGGTAGTGTTTTTTTTTTTGTCTACTATAATCGGGTTTATATATTATATATTTAAAACAAAAAGACGACACCTTACCTCTTCTCGAATCGAATCACCCCCAAGCTTGAGCAACTCGATTTCCTTCAGCCGAATAGCCAGCTCATAAATCTCGTCCAGGTGAGTCCAGGCCAGCTGGAGGTGAAAAGAACTGTAGTGGCTCGTATCTTACCTCCGCTAAACCCAGGGACCAGTTGTTGTTTCTTTAATCAGTTTTGCTTTGCCGCATGGTTGCTGAATAAGCCAAGAGTGCTTTTTTGACAGCCTGTATTCACGATAGAGATATACTCGGGTTACTGCTTTTTTCAAATAATCAATATAGTTTCCAGCTTTGTTGCAACATAAAATTGTTCTTATTAAGACAAAAGAGTTGATTTTTACCCGTGCGTACAGACCAGATTAATTATAACGAACGGCGTTATAGCGAGGATGCACTGTACTGTACATCCAAATTAATGTAGATTTGCCATAGAATAACATTAAAAAATAACCAAATCTTAATCCATTTTACAATCTGTAAATTGCAATCATCATGTATAGTAAGAGTAAATAAGGAGTAGCGGAATGAAACGAAGCGGTATTCTGCAATAGGAGTTCAAACAGCGTTATTCGTTCATAGGGGACAATCTATCTCCGAAATCACAAGGGAAATTCAGTTACCAAGGCACCAGCAATACACCAAACCCTTCACCACACGAGCTCCTGCAGTGACGGTAAGACACGCAACACAATATTCTAGTCTATTATATTGCTAGTACTATTAATTTAGTTTCGAAAAGATCGTTAATTTTTCAAAGTGGTTACAGTGTCGATGCATCTGTGGAAAGCTCTTGTTGAGTGACCTGAGATTAGAGGCGATATCATGTCTTTCCTGTTTCTGTGTTTATAATAATAATAATAATAATAATAATAATAATAATAATAATAATAATAATAATAATAATAATAATAATAATAATAATAATTTATTTCTTGTTACAAAATATCACAGTACAAACTATCACATTGTAAAGTATCACATTTCAGAAAACCACGTTACAGATATAAGCTGTTGCAAAGTACAATAAAATCAGTAGCAAAAGATGAAATTCAAATAAGACCAACAAATAGAGAATACAGTAAATAATGACACGTAACAGCGGGTTCAACAAAGAGCAGTTAACTTCTATTAACCATATTGGCTTAAGCAAGTAAGTCCATTAAGAGCACGTATACGATGAATGGATGATATGATTTCAGAGCAATTACAAAAAACGTGAATACGGATACATATAAAAGTAAAGTCAGATACAGGAAGTAGTTCTAATTAAGAGCAGTAGTAGATTACGGCAAAGTATGTAGCAGTTCAGTGCAGGTACAAACTGATGCGAGTACTGGTACGGTCGGGTTAACATAGTCCAGTAGGGTCGAGAGTTGTGATGGTTTACAGATGCTGTCTAAACGGGTCTAGAGGAGGCGCCGGAAGGGGGTCAGCGACTGAGCAGTCCTGATATCTGTGGGTAGGTCGTTTCACCACTGAGGGGCGAGAGTGGAGAATCCTTATGCGTGTACACAACAACTTGATCCACTTTGTTTATGTTGAAACAAAGTAAAATGAAGCCATTGGCATAATGTTTACACAGGTAAAGAAAGCCACACTTTGTTTCTGAAATGTTCTATTTATTTTAAACAATTGAAACTACGTTTGTTTTTTGTTTTGTTAAGTTATAGACCTACTGACTGCATTCGTACTCAAGATCTATGATTTATAAACGCATAAGTATTGCTACGTGGGCTTAAATAAGGCACAATACGTCTATGAAATGAAGTTCAAACTGACGGTTTCATCAACAGGATCTCTACTTGAATACGCTCGGCTGGGTTCCTTGCGCACGCCTGGAGATTTTAAGAATATTCCGAGACTGAAAAGGACGCTTCTCGGTTTCCATGGGAACGAGCAAGTGGGACAATGCTAAAGCTGCTTGTATTTTGTCTGCTGTTTGACTCATACTCTACACAAGGTAATAGTTTGTCTTACTGTATGTGGTAATTGTTGCATGGGATACAAGTAGGACGCTGTACAACTGGCCAAAAGTTAGGCATCGGCCTATGTAATTAACACATTTTGCTTCATAGAGTCGAATGCAACCTGCTGAATAGTAGTTCTGTAGTTCTTTGTAGTTCTGTCGTGTCACGTGTATGTATTTGTGTGTATTTGTGTCGTGTTGTTGTGACCCAAACTATGACCATTTTCCCAGACCTTCGATTTACTGAAAATGACCTGCAGAGTAGCAGCAGGCTGGCGAGACAGATGCATACAGGTGTGTGTGTGTGGAAGGGACAGACTGACTGTACGAGATGAATAACAAACAACGTAGCCACATTTTTTTTCTGAAAATTGCATTTAGGTGTCAAAAGCTTTTTGCTTCATGTCTTCCCAATAAAGCCTCATTTGTAGAAGCAGCCACTGTACAACATGGCAGCAACAGTGCGTTAGAACTGAAGCTGGGGAAAACAAATGCTCTTACTACAAGCAAAACCACAGAGGGAGAGAGAGGTGACTCGACTTTTCTGTACCAACACCTTTTGACAGCTGTTGATGCCCTTTCATGTTACTCATTGAAACACCGTTTGAGGTGTTTGTACGTTATTTATTGAACATCTTACTCGATGCCCATTCAATACAATAACGTCAGACGATGAAGTGGAATGCTCAAAGGTATAAATACTACTGTATTGACAAACCCCATCAGTTTGACGTTTTTTTTTACTGTAATGTTACTAGGAAAGGCTGCTCTTGGATAGGTAAGCCCAGGTTGTCTGCATCTTCCAGACAGCTTTTTGAATTTCACTTGTTGTAAGGCATACTACATCACAAGCTATTTGAAGTAACATTTTAGCAGGTCAATATAAAATACTATTCAGTACCTTCTCCAAGCGGCAGAGACTAGTTCTAAGGAGACTGAGTTCACCCGGGCCTATTAGGTAGTTGACAAGCAATTGAGCTTAATATTGTGTTGATAATTAGTTAACGAGGTAAGCTAATTAAGTGTATAAGCTAACATAACACACATGGGGATTCATAGAAGGAATTTTGTAGTGAAATAAAATGTTTGGCATCACGAAACCAACAGCAGGCCTTGTACAGGTGACACGACGGACTTAGGGAACAGAGAAATGCTGAAATTGTCTTGTGTTTTTTATAATTTTATGCCCTTTGTGGTTAAATATTTAAATAAATACAAAAATACAAAAATCTGACTCAATGCATCTTGTTAGGAACACAACTGCTAGCAAAGAAGCTCCTACCATTATCATTTATATTTTTGTTTATCATGCATAAGCAATATAAAAAAAAATGGTATGAAACCAAATTATATATATATATACACACACACACACACACACACACACACACACACACACACACATATTATATATATATATATATATATATATATATATATATATATATATATATATATATATATATATATATATATATATATATATATTTTCAACAAAGCCTTGGTGAGAGATTTTATATAACACAGTACATTTCTATAAATTGTGTTTGATGTGTTCTTTTTTTCAGGACACACACTGTGTTTAAGCACTGCAGTAGATATCCGTTGTGGCAATGAGACAACAAGAGCTTCTGAATCCTTTCTTCTGCCTTTGGAGTTTGCAGATTGTAAGACATGTACAGAGGTACTTTACAGTTTCTTCATGTTAGCCTTTGGCATTGCTTCTGAGTTAGTATTAGTGTTACTGTGTTTCGATCTCTTGCTGATATACTTAGATGCATAAAGAAGGCTTATGGGTTTCTGTTTTTCTGTTTGCAGCGCTCTCACACTGACCCTGAGAGCAATCATCAGGGTAAAGCGACACAGGCCTCCGGTAAGGTTTTCAGAATGAAATCTATAGGAATTATATGGGTGCTTCTAAACCAGTAAATAATAACAATCAACAATATGGTCATACATTTATGTGCTGTACGTTAAAAAATGATTTTATGTAAGGGTTAATGGAGATTATGTTTTTCTTTTCTTTTCAAAGGAAAATTATGTGGATATGTTACACAATGCAATATTTTCAATGGAAGCCATGCCCGCTGTACCGCGGTTCAGAATGAAACCAGCAACTTTGACCTGAAGAGCTGTGTATGCTGTTCTGGCACAAACTGCACTTTTATTGTAGAAACATTTCTGCCGGTATGTTAAGTTTGTTATGTTTTTTACTGGAATGATTGTGAATGAGAAATTGTTCATTCTCATCTGGTTTCACCCACAACAAATAGCGCTAATAACTTTGAACAGCCTACTGTTAAATTAATGATCAATGGGGGGGGAGGCTGTAAAGCCAGCCAGTAGTGTAAATATTTATATATTTTTGTTCTTTCAATAATTACAGTGATAATATTATTTTCTGAAACTATATTATGCAGTGTAATATCTTACAAATCGAGTTAAATGTGTAATTTAATGGTTCAGACCCTGGGGAAATACTTGCAGGATTTCTATACTTCTGCGCTGCACACTAGCACTGCACTGTGGGTAGGTTCTATATTTGGCTTTCTTTCAGTGCCTGTGGGTAGGCATGTTTATCTGTATGTCTCATAAAGCACTGGGGAGTTGCATGTATTTCCATTATGGATTTTCTTTTATTTACTGCATCTTGTAAAGTGC
Organism: Polyodon spathula; assembly: GCF_017654505.1. NCBI lineage: Eukaryota > Metazoa > Chordata > Actinopteri > Acipenseriformes > Polyodontidae > Polyodon > Polyodon spathula. The sequence continues at coordinate 288,728 of NC_054550.1, read as the reverse complement.
TTTGTGATGGTGGTTCACTATGAAAGGCGCTATATAAAATATAGATTGATTGATTATACATCTTTTTCCACCCGTAATTATCCATTGGTTAGCTTGAACTATCTGAATAGCTTTTTAAAATTATATTAAAAATATATATATATATAGTATCAAGTTGTAACATGCATGCAGGGTTTTACTCTTAATTTAATTTAGTAGACTTTCAAGCTGACAAGAAGCAATTTAATTAACTTTTGCTATAACCACAGCCACAACCTTAAAAGAAAAAAAAAAACCTGCTCATTAAAAAAGTATACTTGTCACAGCAGCAATGAACGAGTAAATGACCTTAGATTTAGTCATCGGTTGAAATTGATATTGATGTCCATTTAGCTTTGAAATTCCACATTTTTGAAAAAAAGAAATACAGATATTAAAGCAATGGGTGGAAACCAGTCAGCAATGTGATGAAATAAATCGTATTGCATTGTATGTAAGAAATAATATTGCTTCTAAATGCATCGCACTTGTCATCATGCCATACTCTAAGAGTCTTTTCAAGCTGTTTAATAGCAGGGCAGGGCTTCTTGGCTAAAGTAAGGCTTTGTCATTGCGAGCAACGTTTCAGTATGTATTACAATAAGTTGTTTCTGTTCCTTTATAAGTGGTGTGTTGTGACCTCATAACTATTGATCTTAATATAAAAAGGTGTAGTAATATCATGTTTGTGTTTGCACAGCATTTCTCGTACTAAGACTGTAGTGCTGTTATTTTGAAACGACAGAGAAACACTGTTTCTGTATAGCTTCTGTTTTTGTATACCATTCACAAAACTTTAAGGAGTGTTTTTTTTTCTTTCCATTGACAGGAAATGCAGAGACTGAGGAAATGCAACACGTTTTTGAAAAAAGGTAAAGATAACATACATGTTATATAATCCTGGAGGCATGTGGTAATCAAGGACAACCTCGCTTTGTCTCATACCTGAATTGTCACTTTTATCTGCTGGGCTGGGATAGACACATCAGCCGTAGGTAGACATATTGGACGATCTCTGTTCTAATCTTGAGGATGCTTACAATCCTGATTCACTCATTACTGTTAGACTACACACTGTGATGCAATGTATTACGGTGCTATTGTATCACAACCCTGTTGTTGTCTTTATTGCCCTCTAGTGGAGAAAACATTTGGTTTGGCTTGTTTATTGTCTATTGATATACTCAGATAAACCAAAAACTCAAAGACTTGGCAGTAAAGCTCTGATCATATACAGGTATGTAGAAGACGCAGGAGTGTAACTGACAAGTTTTTTTTTTCAACAAACTTAGTAATGTTGTGGTATTAAAATGAACAAATAAGGGATTCAACAATTATTGGTTAAAATTGATCTAAATGACCAGATGCTGCATCGGTTTAATAATCTTTTATTTTCATGTTGTTTTTAGGCACAGTACAGAATTCTAGACGGAGAATGCGCAGGGATACGTTCAATTCTAAGTCCAGTCTCCATGACCTTATATATACAGAGGGAGGCACTGTGACAGACACACCAGCATCTCAAGATATGTACCTGACGGCCAGCTTATCATCACAGCACACCAGCATTCTTCAAGAATTAGAGGGCTTTGGGGAATCGGACTACAGCACAGGGAACACTGGAACATCAAGGCAAACAGAGAACCCACAAATTTACACTGTGGAAGCTAGCAGTAATAATGTTGAGCCGTTCAATACCATTGCCTATATGACATCCCAGCGGTCGCTTGCTGTAGAATCTGAACCTTCTCTAACAGAAGGGGTGGCCCAACCAACACAGAGCCTTAAAGCCCTACCTTTTTCCCTTTTGTACTCTGTTTCTGTTTTTTCTGAAAATGAGGTACCAGAGGATGGTTTGGATTACCTGTCAACAACAGCGGGAAACACTGTGACAAAAACACCTGTATCCCCAGATACATACCTATCACCCACCTCAGTGTTGCTCTATCCCAACATTGCTCAGGAATCTGTTGGGTTGGGAGACACTGAAATGTCGTTGCAAATGCATACCCCAAAAATATCTGCAAGTATTTTTAGTAGCCTTTCCTTGGATCAAAGTACCAATATTTCCTCTTCCGATAAATATTTGATCTTTAGAGATTCTGACATTGAAGTGCTTGCTTGGTCTAGCATTGTGGATTACCCTATTACTGCATCTCCATCTGTAGAAATAGAATCAAGCTTACTTCAAATAACAGATGAAATGCAGATGCTAACTTCAATGAGAAGGCTTCTAAACAGCCCGGAAGTTCTAGATCCCAAAACGCTTGTTACTAGCTTGGCATCTTTTGTAGATTTAGACACCAGTGTGTACAGTTTACATTTAGACTCTCCTACACCATTGTTTGATGTTGTAAACTCATCTACATCTACCCACAGTAAAGAGATGTCATCACTCCCACTCCGTGAAGATTCTTTGAGGCCACATCCAACCCAAAGCATTGAACATGTTGAATTCCCATTTGGGTTAAATTATTTGCAGATCCCGTCTCATTCATATGCATCTGCGAGTAGTTTTTCCCATATGGTTGTGATTAGTACAGACAAGCCCTTCTCTTTAGTACACACCATTTCTGATTCTACTGAAAATGAACTAACCATGCAAGGTTTGTATGATCTGTTGCCCACAGAGGGAGATACTGTGACAAATATGCAGGCAACTAAACATACCTACATTATAGCCAGTTCATCATCGGAAGAATCAGCGGGAGAATCAGACAACACTAGAACATCTTGGCAAACACAACCTCTTCACATATCAACTCAATTTGCAAGTGTTTCAGACCGTTCAGTGCAATACGGTAACAATGATGAGCTTTCTGATAATAGTGAATCTGTGATATCTCAAAGTCAAAGTCCCTTGCCTTCTCTAATACAAGGTGTGGATACATCATCGCAACCATTGCATGATCATTCTTCAATGGTACAACCAACAAAGAACCTTGAAGTCATTAACTTCACCCCATATTCCATCTCGTCTCATTCAGATGTATCTGAAGCAGGTGCTGTTGCTCTAATTGACATGGTCCGTACAGACATGGCCTTTTCTTTCCACTACAAAGTTTCTTCTATTTTTTCTCAACATGAGGTCCCAGCTGATGGTTTGGAAACGTCTTTGTCTCCTGTCCTGTTAAAGTCATCTCTGCAGAGATCATTTACAGCAGCGGAGACGGACAGTTACACTGAAGTCGTTTTGGTGTCCCACACTTTACCTCCAGTTAATTTGTCAACAGTTTCTGAAAATAATGAGCTCACTACAATTAATTTAACAATGAGTGGCGCGTCACCTGCTATGGACTTAACACTGCCTGGAAAGCATTCTTCCCCATACTTTGGGGAAACCCTAAATGAAACGAAAGATAAGCTATTACATACAAATATGTTGTTAAGGAAGTCCATGGCAATTGCCAGTACGGAACTATTTTTTTCTCAAGACTCATCTTTATTTGAATATGTGGTTAGTGATGAATTAACTTCAGTAGACACACAATATATAACAAAGCCCACGCAAGCTGTCAGTGTGGAAAGCTTTTCAAATACTGCTTACATGGATAGACAAACAAATGTGATGAGTTTACACCTTTATTTAATACCGTTTTCATCAAGAGATTACAACGTTATTTTATCAGCTGAAGATGAAGCCTTGTCCCCTGCTTACAGGAGTGACACTTTTGACTCTAATGACATACCACTGCTAAGCATGTTTCCATCGCTGGAGTGGGAAATTCCATTGGAATATGACGATCTTGAGTTCAGTGCATTCGCTGTATCAGAACATATAATCAGTGACATGCGTAGTTTGGTTATGGAATCAAAAGTGCACGCAAGTGAGGAGACAATACCTATTGACAGATCCAATACCGAAGAGTTATTCTCTACAGCCACATCTCACTTAATGGACATGACACGATCAATTTTTGATTTAATCGGTAATGAACTCAACACGGCGTCTGAAAGCTTGCATCCTGTTCAAACTTCAGGTTTTGATGGAGCACCATTATCTGGAGAAAATGAAGTGGTTTCTAATGGTCTAGCCATTAACACGAAGGTCTCTGTTCCTCGTCCCCTTGATTCGACACATTCACCAACACATACTTCCAATGCTGAGTACAGGAAAAGCACTTTGGTGCTTGATTTAACAAAACCTTCAGCCATGCCAGTAGAACCCACACATAAGATTGAGTTTGTATCTTCTGGATATGATTTGAGTAATGATCAATACGAAGAGCTTTCATTACAATCTACACACTTGTTCTATTCAGTATTCATAAACCATTTGAGCTTGCAGTCATCATGTTGCAGTGAGGTACTTAACACAGAATTTAAAGAACCAGCAAGCATTTTGCTCACAGGCACTGTACCCACTCCAACAACATTGCCTGTATTTCATCAAAATAGCAATGAAGTCACTAGCTTGCTATCACCAAAAGCAGACTTATCGTCTAGGCTATCTTTCCATTATGAACTATTCAGAACTGTTTCTGTAGTGGAGTCTTTATTGCATAACATACCCTTGGTAGTGAGTGTTCATGATAGTGAACATTATTTTAAGTCTGAGTCAACCTATAATACTGTACTGCTTTTTTCTGAGACTGAAGATGAAATGAAAGCTTCCACAGGCTCTGAAGCTCTCGTCTCCTCAATGGAATCCATGTTGGGAATCCAGTCTTTGGCTCTCAGTACTCCATTATTGGATTGGTCTCGTTCTGATTCAATTTTCTTTGACATTAGTTCCCAAGATGCGATGAATTCAGCAATCCCTTCAAACACTTTAAAATTGGAAACAATAATTTCAGACTCTTCTGTATTTGATGCCAGGCAGGATGATCTACCATCTTTGGCCACAAATCTTCCTTTGAACACATTACACTTTGTAAACTTGGGGGAAACATACTCAAAACAGAATGTTGCTCCATCCCTTGTAGAATCAATTACATATTTAACTACTGAAATATTTAGCACTGAGGCTTTAGCTTCACAGACTATGTACAACCTGTATGAAAAAACAGATTTATTTGATCAATCTCTTTCACTTCTTCAAAGTGGTGTCATGACAATTAGTTCTTGGACACAGTCTAACCCAAAGGAACCATATTCACTTCTAAAGACCAGCTCAACTCATTTTAAATCGTTTTCTTGGACTCGTGAATCTGTTTGGTTTTCTGCAGGTGATATAATAAAACCCACTCCTGTTATTGTATTTACAGAATTCCCTTCTACTTCACTGGAAAGTTCAATAGCATCAAAAACAGACACTTTTATGAACCTGGAAAGTAATTGGTTAACCTGCACTGGAGTAGATTGTACTCCTTGTCTGACTACTGAACTGAAATCAGAATCACCAGATACAAAAGATGTACCTTTGTCAGTTGAAGCTTCACCTACATACACTCCGCTGGTCAGACCTGAACACTCAACTGAAGGATTAACAGAGCCAACACCATCACTGAATAAAGACTCATTTGGATTTATTACAGATTTGCAAGATGGTTTATCTTTAAAAACATTTATAAATTCAAACCTAAATACCTTACAAGGCATTTTTCTGCAAGAGACTTCATTTGGGAACACAATTCCTACAGAACTGGCAACTATTTTAATTAATAGCACACCATTACCCAAGCTTCCTCCCTCAGTATCAAGCTTAGTTGAAATGACTATCTCAGCAGAGTTAATTACATTATCTCCTGCAGATTCTGAAAAATTGTCTTCTATGACAAAAACAATCAATTCTCTTGCTGCGGACGGCACTACAGGATGGAAGGACTTGTCAACTTTTTTTCAACCTGTTTCTTCCTTTTCTGATTTTAAACAACCCACAGGATCATTAAAACCATCATTTGCTGCTACTCTAAGTTCTTCTCGCTTCACGCAAGACTATGCTTTCGTTTTACCAATCGCTGAGACAATAGATACAGTTCCCGGGCAATCTTCAGTATTTCAAAGTGAGATATTTGTCCCAAGCTCCTTTTTCCCTGCTCTTTCTGATTTATCACCCATAAGCACCACAATGGAGTTCAAAGGTACATTGCCGCTAACATCTTATATCACTTTTCCCACATTTAGCATGTTTCGTTTATATTCGGAACCACATGCCATCCCAACGGCTTCCTCTATTCGTTCTGCATCAACAGCAACTCCGAGTCTTGAAAAAATTGTTGGAGAAGCAAACTCAAGTCAGGCATTATCTTATATTTCATCAAAGGCAGCAGTATTGTCAATCATTACTCAAACTGCTCTACCTCATAACCCCACATCAGTAACAAAGCCTTATGTACTGTCCAGTTTGCATGGGCCTTTCAATGCATCTGCACCAGCCCTTTCCGTGCAAAAAGAACATCTGTTAGAAATCACCCTGAGAGTAAACAATTCTGTGAACATCTTTGATAACAGTTTTCGAGAAGATGTGGCCAGTGGTCTGCGACAGACATTTCTTCAGGCGCTAATGACAAATCAAACCAGGAACAAAAAAAGTATTCCACAGGCTGTTACAGTGAGTAGCCATTCATTATTCATAGATAGTTTATGGTCTTCATTATGTTAGCCCTTCCCTGTTAGCGATGTGAAAGTGGACCCTAACGGATTCCCTGATTTACTGAAAAATCATTTCCTTTGGGTACAGAAAACCAATTAAATTCCAGTGTAGTTTTCAAATAGAAAGGGGAGCCCACTGTTGATATGCTGGATATGAAAGCCATTGTCAATGGTTACGGTTTTCAATATTTAATATTAAAAAAAAAATGGCTTGTAGTTAATACATGCTGATTTTCAACAACTTTGCCATTTTTCTTCACACGTGGATTCCCGTTAGGTGGTGATAAGCAGTCTCAGCAGAGTCGACTCAGATGATGTCCTCATTCAGTTTGCTGTTCTAATCGATGGGCAACCAATGAAAGCTGTGGACGCAGCGGCTATATTTAATAGGCTTCCAGACCTCATTGCAACCTTAAATGAGAACCTGCCTTACCAGGTGTGTAGAGCAAAGAGTTAACAGAAAACAAAGTAACATTTTCTAGTAGCAGAAACAATGCTGGGGTGAGATGACTGAATTTACTCACAGTGTCGTTAATTATTAACAGCAGGAACCATGTTGGTGCTGATGCTTCACAGTGAGAATCAGGTCATATTATTGACTTTCATGCTTTTCATCCTGTTGTATTACCTGACATTTACTTCATCTACATTTCTTGTCCATTTACGTCTTGTAGATATACTCCCCTGTTATTTATTAATACATCAGTACGTCAAATGATAATGGTGTGTGGTCCAGTGGTTAAAGAAACAGGCTTTTAACCAAGAGGTTCCATGGTTCAAATCCCAACTCAGCCGCTGACTCATATTGTGACCCTGAACAAGTCACTTAACTTCCTTGTGCTCCGTCTTTCGGGTGAGACGTTGTTATAAGTGACTCTGCAACTGATGCATAGTTCACACACCCTAGTCTTCTATTTTGTGAAGGTGGTCCAGTATGAAAGGTGCTATATAAAGATTATTTTTATAAAAAGAGTAAAATAATAGCTAACACCTATAATTATTATAATAATAATAATAATAATTCCTATTGACAGATCCAATAATGAAGAGTTATTCCCTACAGACACAACTCAGTTAATACACACGACAAGATCAATTTTTGATTTAGCCGGTAATGAACTCAATACAGTGTCTGAAAGCTTGGGGGATTTAGAGAATGGTGGTACAGAATCTCACTGATGGGATGAAATTGAATCTTTGCAGGTGGTAAAGGCGCCATCTGCAGTGGTCGCCACCTCATTACCTCCAATAGCAGATTTCACAGGCTGGTTAGCTGCTGTAGTGGTGCTGGCAGTCCTCTGTGCCTTGCTTGTGTCCCTACTCGTTTTTTATATAAAGAAATCATGGAGAGGAGGAGGAGGAGGAGGAGTACCTGCTTCACGTAGAGAATCGAGAAGCTTCAAAAAGGTAAGTGTTTGTACAGAAAATATGAATTGGATTCAATTCAATATAGAATAAGAATGTGCAAGAAAGCCTAATCTTTAGGCTTGAATTTCTCTTAACTACAAATACATTACCAGAGCGTATTCTTTGTTGAGGGTTTAGGATATACATGCTTAACATTAATTGAGTTAATGAATCCTCTTATTTGGTTGCACTGCGTATACTGTAATGCCAGAATTGATTTCTTACTGATGTAACATGTGCCTGTGACTTGAAGCAAAACACCAACCATCCAATGTTGTTCCACAACATTGGGCTTTGAACTCTGCACCAGCCTGCTCTTTGGAAAGAGTCCTAGCTTGTGTGGGACACGGTCTTGAATATGGAGACCCATGTCACCCGAGCAGCAGTGCTGTACAAAGTGAGATCGATCTGTTGTCTTGTCCATCTTTTGTATACTTCAGCCCTGTGACAGGCAGCCCATCTTCACAGAACCTGCAGAATATTTTATTCTATGGAAGACAAACACAGTTGAGGAGACAATAATACCATTTCCCACCTAACTTTATATAAAAAAATATAGAAGTTAATCTTATCAAGTCTATTTTGTTTAAATGGGAAAAGGGTAGTATTGACTTTCATAATTAGTGCAATAGTTGGTCTGCTTTATGCCAGCACTATAATGAAATGTCTTAAGTTTGGCATGTAAAGACAGATCTAGGATGGGAATGAAGTATATTGAGTTCTGATGGAATGCTCCTCAGAAATGTATCTTCAGAAGTGGAAGTATAGTAAGTTTGTCACAGGTCTCTATTCAATTGATCTAAACAGAGGCTGATTTAAAATAGTCAGTGATCTGGCATTTTACTTAATTTTCAAAGACAAAAAATATACTTAAAAGACTCATTGTATATAAAAACACATACATACATATATATGTTTTTCATTATACCCAGACCACTCTCTGTAGGCAATGCATTGAGTACAGAGTATCTGTAAACATCTTTGCTAACATTTGTATTCCAATGAGCCATGCAAGCCTAATTTTGTGTGCTATTCTAGTGACATTTTTACAAAATTAACACCCTCAGGCACTCATCAGCACAATGCATTCCTGTCAATTGAGGGGGCTACCAGCCATGGTGCAGAAGTCAAGATCAATATTTTCAACACCCATGTTTTTTTTTTTTTTTTGCACATTTGATGAAATTGACTTAAACTTGAAATAATGAGATCATTACAAACTGTGTGCAATATTGCAAATAAATCAAATATAACACATGCCTGGCACCTGCATGACTTTTATTAATGAAGATGTAGTGCGGGGTTGTTATAAAGAAACCACCCATAACTTTGGCTTTAACATTGTAAGGGAATGCTGTATTAAGTTTATTGTTGACAGATAAATGTTATTATAAGGTGTATACAGTGAGCATCTTTTCCATGGCCACCAGAGGGCAGTAAGCATGTATAATGACATGCTGGTGCTTAACTGTTAATGTTTAAAATGTGCCGTTCCCAGTGAAGAAACCTCCTGCAATAATAACAGCATATACACATTGAAGAAATGTTCTTGTAGAACAAAATGCTGTTATTATTCAGAGTTCGGAGGTCTCTAGTTAATATTGGTCAATAGACGTGGGGTTCTGCATTTGATTCCTTTTTTGGTTTTTAAAAAATTATTTTTAGGATTTGAATTGTTTGTTTTGTTTTCATTGAAAAAACAAAAATCCATTTGGCTATTTGCTGTTTTGATTAATATAATAGTTTCATGCATATTAAACTATATTATATTCATAAATACTACTTCAAATAAAGCACAAGTTAAAGCGGTTCATTTACATGATTTAAAAAAGACAATGCTGGCTAAAATAATAAGTCTGTCATTTTGACAAGAAAAATGTGCTTCATAATGTGCAAGGTATTTACTTAGTATTTGTTTCACATTAGACAGCTTTTTCAGCCAATGGCAGCTTTAATTTATAAACACACCCGTAATAAATGAAAACAGATACAATGGGGACATGCAGACTACATACACATCTCACCATTCTATATAGTGTGGTTAAAGCTGTTTGCTGTGTTGTCTAGTAATAGCTTACATAGTGTAGTTGCGCAGCATGTGATTGTGTAGAAGTGGGTCTTTGCAAGAACTGCGTAACCGGAATTTGGGAGTTGCTTGCGGAGCGCCTGGAGTTTACTCACGGATCACACGTGGTCCACAGACTACAGGTTAGGAACCACCGCTCTATGCATACCAGATTAAAATGCATAAATACTTCACCCTGTTGGGGTTCAGAATTTAACAGACTGGGAAACAGACAGTGTTTATGGATTAAAATGTAGTTAGTTTTTTTTTTATTTTTTTATATGTATTAATATATAAATTGGTGCATGCTATATATGAACAGGTATTTATGTATCACAAAAAATGCACGAGCATCAGGGTTAACAGGTTTGGGTAGCTGCAGTGGGTGCTTCCCCATACCCTGCCAACATGCCATGCGGGGGAAAAGAAAGATGCATACTCATTTCTCTGTGAGAGCCAGCACAGGGGCAGCTGCTATTTTGGGTTTGTGATGGGACACCTGTTCAGTTGGAGCTGGGCTAGGAATGAAACCCACTGCCTTATTTCCAGTATTGCTGCTCCACAGGGCCACTGGATTTCAATTAACTAAAAACTAATATTTTCTCTGCGTCTGTACAGGAAAGAACAGAGACTTCCAGTGTACGCTTAGAGGTAAAAAGACACATAGAGGATGTCGAGAAGGGAGAGAGTGAAAACAAACCTCTGCCCAGACCACTGCCACCAGCACCCAAAATACCTGATGTGCTGAGCCTGTCACAGTCTGCTGCTGCCCCTTCACATTCCTGCAGGACACCTCTGTCTCAAGACAGCAGTGAGAAGTAAGTCAAGTGTGTGTATTTGTTGTATCAAACAGAATACTTTGCAACCAGTACCTTCCCTGTTAGGCAGTGCTTTCTCTGGCTTGAAAACATAGAGCTGCAGCTTTAGGAAATGAAGTCGTTATTGAAGACCTTATTATTTTCGCCGTAGCCATATTTGTGTGCTCTTTGTCTAGGATGTACTAAAGGTGCTTAAAGAAATTAGCATGGTGAGCTAGAAACAACTCTGTGGACTTAATTCAACAGAATTCATTTGCATTTGGTTAAACTTTCTAGCTAAATTATTAACTGCTAACAAGAATTCATTAGGGTTCAGTACCTTGCAGTAGAAAATCATTGAAAAGTAATAAGGTGTGCTTCAGAGGCAAATGATTCTGGGGTAAAATTAGTGTCAGTTTGATATTCAGTTCAGACTCATCAGAATTTTTATATTCAATTCAACATCATCAAAATTTGTTCTTACATTCAAAGATAAAATAGTTTAAAATTATATTGTAATGTTGTTTTTTTATTTTACTTTACCTGCTTTAAATTGTGTTGCCCCAATAAAAAAAGAAAGAAATTAAATAACTAGTGGAATATAACAAATACATAAATAACTTTGATCGTTGAATTCTAAATGTGAAGCCACTTTCTTTCTGGTGCCTGTGAGGTTGTATTTTTCTCACATTTATTTGTATAATCACAGTAAGCCTGCTGCTTATTCAGAAACCGCCACACATAGCTCAACAGTTTACTAAAACCATTGCCATTGTGAGCATTGAAATGACGTTACCCCAACATGATTTCCGAAAATGGGATTTTAGTATTATTTACAAGTCAATAGGTGATATATTTCATCCTTGTTCCCAACATGTAATATTCATCTGAAAAATATGTGTACTGTAATTGAAATTTTGAGATAACAATGCATGTTTATTTGATTCGATTATCTATAAATTAAAAATGCAAATAAGTAAAGTTAGGGTTACAAAGCGCCAGTACATTTAATCATCCAGTACCTTATATCAGTGTACAAGCAGCTGGGGAAAGCATGGCTTGCTTATCTCAGCTTTGCACTAATGGATGCTCAGTGCTACTTTAGAATTGCAGGTATACATCTGTGGAAGTTGGTTCCAAGAGATTAATATAATAAATAGCAAAGCCTAACCTACTTTTTAAATTACGTAACCTTTTCAGCATTACCAGGAAATTGCATTGCGTTGTTTTTTTTATGGCTTGCTATTTTTCCCTTGTTAAACCTGCATTGTGGTTCTGCCATCCAGTAATTAAAAACAGAGGTGTTCAGCAGTGTGGGAACTTGTTCCTTTTCAATTTACTGTCCACCGAAAGAGCATTGGTAAGCACAAATCAGCCTTTTAAAATATGTCTGAATGTGTTTACTTAAATTATCAGAACCAGAACAAAGCCTTTTAGGGTATCCTCCACTGTTAAAGTCATAAAAATTGCCCCTCTTCTCTGTAAGGTTACATAATGGATGGCATGCAATTTGGACAGTCCTTGTTTTTCATTCTGAAGATTTGTGGTTTTCTTTTTTTCATGTAAAGTCAAGGGAGAACAGTCTTGTGTCCAGTACAAGAAACCAGTACATAGCCAGAGATGAGCCTAAGTTTTACTCATTTAAAAGTTGGCCGTGGTTCTAAGAGACCCAAGAACAACCCACTTGCCATTAACTTCACGCCTTGACTTTGAATTGAGATCTAAGCCCTATGCTCTATTTATACCTGCTCAACTTAATTGCTCTTGGCTTTGGTTTCAAGCGACCTCCACTTCCCAACCACATCCATGCAGCAGCTCTCTCTTTTCTGAGAGGAGGCTGGAATGGTTCCTCTGTCTCATCCTTTGTTTGGTCAGGCTCTGAAACTTCCACAAGAAAAGAGAATTAATTCCAAAACTATCTTCCTTTCTCTCTTCCTCACAATTATTCATCTACCTCCTAATGTAACCTGATTGGCAATGCTACATCTGTTAACAATCTTACTGTGCTATTTATCTGGCTTCAGTCTGACACGTAATGATGATGCATTTCATATGACTTATGCACATTATTATATACTTTATTTTTAAACAGAGGAACCGTTTACAAAATTATTGTGCAAAAAGAGAGTTTCTTTTGTGTTATACATTTCAAAATCGTAGCTCTGCGGTTATATTTTTTGAATGCTCAAGGTCAGATTACAAATGGATTTGCACAAAAGATACATGAAAAGGAAGCCCTGATGCCTCACTGACATTTAAGGATAGCATAACAGATGTAATGGTGCATCAAATACCCTGTTGTACATTTCATATTATACCCTATGCATTTTGAGCACTAGCCAGGCATACACTTAATGCTTTATTCCACTAATGGTTGTGGCCTCCACAGTTTATAGCCAGTTTGTTAGACTGTGTTGACTTTGTTATGACCCCATACTATATTAAAATGGAAAATGTACAGGTCTGTCAGTGGCAGTAAAAAGGTTGTATATCAGAGGCAGGCAAAAATGTATACTATTCCCCTTAGTGTCCCCAATGTTGGTGAATTCTCATTTTACATCTGTGTAAAAAAAATAAAATAAATAATAATAAAAAAATAATAATAATAAAAAAATAATAATAATAATAATAATAATAATAATAATAATAATAATTCAGATTTTGAGCTACAGTATGTGCCTACTTCTCCAATACTTGCGATGATTCTAAAGTAATATCCAGTAGGTGGCGGTCTTTGTTAGAAAATGTTGATAAGATGCATTGCTTGCTGTGTATTAAAAGGTGTTGTGTTTTTTTTGGTGGTAAGCAGTGCAGCTTAGAAAGGGCACAGGGTAATGCACATTTTATTTAGTCTCCTTGATATGCAAACATGCTACAGCAATTTCTAGCATACTGAGTGATTTTCAAGAAACTTGTTTTCTGCGGAACAAAAATAAATCACTGCAAAGCATTGAAACAAGTGGAGACGCCAAATAATGAGCAATAAGATTCTCGTATTACCACCACAGGAATCTTGTATGTGTAGCCAATACATGTGAGTGGTTTTTTTTTTTTTGTAGTACTTCTTCTGTTTGTCTCAAGGATGGCTTCATGATTGAGATACTATACTGTAATACTGAAGTATGCAGAATGCAGCATTCTCATCAACGGAATCTAACGAGCCACCTGCACTTGTTCAAACTGAAGATGAAGTTGTGCTGAGGCTAGCATCATTTTAACTGAGAACAAGTGATCTTCATTTGAACTCAGAACAACAGAAAACTCCAGCTCAACCAAATCAATTAGCATCTATTATTGTGTAATAATAATAATAATAATAAAAACATTTCCAGACAAGGGTTATATGGGATAGTATGGGATTGTCGGAGATACAGCTAATAAGAAAATCTGAAATTATTTTTATTGTTCCAGTCATCCGATGTGCTTCTCTTTCAAAAGTAATTAGTGAATTTTAAATTGCTTGCAGATGATTCTATTTTTTTTTGGGTACAGTATCATCTATTTTATACATCTGTAGTTGAGTTGTTATTTTAAATCTCTACAGACTTTGCCAAAGCGATAGTCCCCAATGCTTGACTGCAGGCTAGAGGAAATAGACAGGCATTCTTCTTTGTTGCTTTATATCTGTGTTTTTTTTTTTTTTGTATGTGTAGGGGAATTAGCTGGTAAGAAACATTGCTTACAGTTTCAGAGAAAAGGGGGTTTAAATAGCAGCAGCACTTTCTCAACACTTTTTTTTTCTCAGCATAGTCTGGGGTGTTTTAACTCCTTCACTCACTGATGAGTGAGGACAGTCCCTCTGTTTCATCAGAAGATTTACCATGTGCTATCTCACCGGTCCCCTTGGCCTTATTTCTCCCCCTTATCTCAGCTTTTAAAAGTATCTTATTCCTCTCACTTAGCCTCCACTCCAGGTCTTATTGTCTTCTTCTTGTGCACCCCTTTTTTATCCATCTGTTCCCTGTTTGTTTTGAATTTCAGAATTGGCAGTGTACTATTTCAATCTCAAACAGTCTTCACAAATTTCATCCCAACAGATGAAAGTCCTTTCTCCAGTATAGCTGGACTTCATGAGCAGGGGAGACTACAGTATTTATTCTTCATATAGGCAGCAGTACGTTTACACACCAATGGCAATTTCAAAGAGACATTGCTATGTCTTGGTTTAGATTTTTACTGTATATGAGTTCGGTTCTGAGATGAAGTACGTACTGTCTGAACAGGCTGTTTACACAGCAGGGTGCAAGCAAAGCCTACATAGACATATATTAATACATTAATACAAGTCAATACGTGGATGGAAGCTCATGCAAAGCAATAAAAGACATGAGGAGAGGAGCTGGCTGGAATGCAAAGTCTCTAGAATGCTACATCCATTCATAGGTTTGCATGCAAAGTTGTAGCGGTTCTGGTCTGTATTCTTGCGTGTTCGAGCAGTTTCCAAAAAAACTAAATGACACTGGCAAAAAAAAGCCATTTTTTTGGTTTTGAATGAGCTCTTCAAACACAAACAACATCCTCAATAAGATTGCAAAAAGGAAATTGATGGGTGTTGGCTTTTATTTAATACACATGTGCCAAAGATAAGTTAAGTAGCACGCATATTCTCTGACAAAAAAAACCCAAAAAACAACTAAATCTCAGACTACTCTGGTTTTGTTTTGGCAAGAGCAGTATGATAATTACTCGTTGGAGAAATGAATGCTACAACATTATAAGAAAGTGTAAACAAATGAAGCAAACTATCTTACAAATCTTACATCAAACTGGCACAAGCGCGGTAATCTAGCTGTTTGATTGAAAGGACTGTTAGCATTCATCAACAGTATGGTAACACTTATAATGCTTCTCTTTTGCTGCAGGCTTATAAAAAGTGTAATAGTTACCTTTCATTTTTAAGGCTGTGATTATCATTTTCTGTCTTCTGTAACATTTAATGCTATCTAATTTTCTTTGTGTTTTGCTTTCCCCTCCTAGTATATTCTGATTTGAAGATTACGTGTAAGCATTTTTGCAATCAACAGGGTCAGCCTTGTAGTGCTCATAAAGATAGACTGGATTTTTTGTGCAGTACCCCAGTCCAATATTCAAAGGATGTCACAAGGCACGTTATTTATCGTTAGCCTGATTGATAGTTATCTGGATGACTGACCTGATCTAGGTTGGCACTAGGTGTGTAACAATACACTAATGTCACATTATGTTGTGTATCGCAATATACAGGTCACAATATGATATGTATCGCAGTATTTGTGATGTCCTGATGAACTGCTTGTATGATGCATGATAAGATTATTTGAATGTAGCTTACCAGGGTCATGCGTTGTTGTCAATCAGCGTCGATTGCTAAATTAATCACCAGAACTGACATGTGAAAAGATTGCATGTGTCTGTGCAGAAAGAAAAACTTCTTTGTACTATTGACTGTCGGAAGACAATCCTTTTTATTTATTATCTCATCTGGTTAAAAATAAAAGGAGTGCTGATATTTTTTGTGACGCTCACTGTCCTGACCATTCACACGAGACTAGCAGCAAATATTATATGATTATATTTATAGAAAAAAAGAGACACACATAATACGCACATCACTCTCCAAAAAATAAATAAATAAACAAATAAACTTTACAGTTTATTTTTCTGAAAAAAATGCCAGCTTAATTAACTTAAGCTGTTTCAGAAAGTAATTGGTGTACCATTTTTAGCATTGAGGTCACCAAACAGGGCCAAAACAGAAAAAAAACTAAATAACTTGACATATTTCTACGTTCTCTAACAAATAAGCAACATACTTTCATGCCAATGTCTTTATACAAAACTTTTAGAACTAATGAAGATTTTATGATTGAGTGTTTAAAGTTGTGGGTGAATAGGCAGCTGTCTAAGAAGATATATTTAAGCCCTAATGTGCAGCTGCTAAACATTATGATGAATTTGAGAATAGCTGAGATAACTGTAGTAGGAAGCAAATAATCCCTGGTGCAATATATAAGCAGATGTGCAATGTTGCTGTTCAATCATGCTTAAAAGGATTTTGTTTTGGGGCTGTTTTAAAACCCATTTAACCTATTCACACTTCTTGAAATCACAGTAATGATAATTTAACACACTGTGCTTAGATTCTTACAACGTGGTAGACTCCATTGGCAAGATGACCTCAAATAAAGCTTCACAGTTCCGCCAATGCCAGTTTTCTTTCTTCGAAATGTGTAATTGTTTATTTTTTTGCGCATACAGTCCATTTTAAGAAATATCTCTCTCCTAGGAGAACACGTGCAGACAAATGTTATTACAGTTCTGTTCAGCTGCCAAAAGATTAACCAAAAGATGTTATTATTGAGTGCTAGGACTGATTGTGAATCTCAAACACAAACACACAGCTAAAGACATGGTTACATGTTAGCATCCTTCCCTCATGGGATACATTTCAGAATCATCGTCTATATGCAGGTTTGTTTTTATTTCTTGCAGTCTACTGTTTAGATATATATATATATATATATATAATATAGATAATATATATATATATATATATATATATATAAAAAAAAAATAGATGAATGGTTTATAAAATCTAGGAACTGTTCAGGTCAGTGGTTTGATTCACAGTTGAGAGCATATTTGTAGACAAAGAAACTGTGCTCTAAATCGTCATAGTTCAGAAACTCTGTGATATTCCACTAGGAACACAGGACAAGTGACATGCAGTATACATTATGTGTTTGACAACTGATACAAAATAGGAAGAGGTTTTTACTTCAGTAGGGCAATAGTGATTGAATTGAACTTTATTTAGCATTCGAAGACTGAAGTGTATTATGGAACAGTGAGTGAATGGGGAATGTCTTCTTAGTCAGTCTTAAAGTAGAGTTCTGTCTGGATCAGAAGAGCTCAATATTCTGTTTTATTTCTTATTATCTTTCAGGATTCAATTCAGGCATTGTTTCCAAGGCACATACCTTTGTTGGAAGCTTGTTTCCCTGTGGTACAGTATATGAGTTACAATAAGACACTGGCTTAACATTGGTCTCCTATTAGGATTCATTTGTACACTGCTTGAGCTGTAATGGTTATGGATGTACTTCCAGTTGGCATTTTCCTACTGTAGTGATTTAGCCTTTAGAGGCACCACACCTATTACCTTTCCTTTTCAGTAAGTGTCTTGTGAATTGGGAAGAGTCCCGTGACAGAGTCTTGAAGAGTCAGCACATTACCGGCAGCATCTCCTGTGCTGGTGAACTTCAAACACATTCTTTACCTCCGAGGTTATTTAACCTCCTTAGTTCCAGTTGTTCTCCCTAAACCTCCCAGGTAATGACTGGGATCCTGCAAAGCTCCCTGTTTCCTTTTATCTTAAGCAGACTAAAGCACACCAGGCAGCTGTTTGTAACTTGCCATCTATATTCAAGAGAATGCATTTCTAAGCAATGCCTGGCAAAATAAATCACAGCATGAATCTCTGAAGTGCAGCCCATTATGGCTATGCATTAAAAAGCATATATAAGTGGAAATGTGTATTGCTTCTGAACAAGCTCTCCATGTGTATGTGTCTTAACGCCCACACTATTCTAAAGCGCTTTTAGAAAGGGCTTTGAAGATTGATGCATATTGGGTTATTGTTTAAAAAAACAAGCTTCTTTGCATTTTCATTCATTTTTGCAAAACATGATACGTGCTTTTCATCTTGAAGTGCTCTTATCTTTTTTTTTCATGCTTTATCTTAACATTTGATCCTTGTCAGCAACTTTTATTAATTCAAAGTAGGGACATTTAAAAAACAACTAACGATGTATTTACAATTTCTGATGTCTCTTTGAATCCTGTTGTCACTTTTTAAAGCACCAGTTCATTTTTAAAAACTAGAACCAAAAACTGCGTAGTTTGAGGTCTATTAAGCCCCTGTATTACTGTTGGTCAATGCACTTTTAAATTGTGTGCATGTCTTTCTTTCTGGGGGTCTGGGTTAGAACAGGAAATAGGCTTTAGAGTATCATGTGCAGATTTAAAATCTTGTATTCTAATTCCAGGAAACCTGATACAGCTTTGTGAATCATTTTTGCCATTATAACACACATTAATATTTCAGTCACGTGGGGATTTGCTTGTCTCACATTTTGATCTAAAGATCATTTTTTTGTCAAGCAAGAGCTGTGTGAAACACCCAGAGTTCCTTGCGGGTGGCAATCATTGGCGCTACAAGACCTATAATGAAGACTTTGTAAAGCAAGACGATTGATTGGTATACAGTAGGTGTGCTGAGAGGCAGGGCAGCCACTGCTGTAATGTGAACTGAAGAGAAAAATTAGATACATAACTGCAATGAATTCTCTCTCTAGCTTCAACACACACAGAAAAATTGACACCTACATAATTGTGAGGATGTGGTTTGAATTGCATATTAATTGTAAATGACAATAATGAACAATGAATAAAGAATGAAGATTTTTCTTTACTAAATATTATGCATGGTGTGCAGACTGTGCTTATCAATTCTTTGTCTATCACTGTGGCAGCAGCACTTTATTGAGTTTGCAGATAAAATGCTTATTGCTTTTCTATTATCTCACTCCAACTTCGTTGTTCTGTCTTTTTTGTGCTCCTGAGTTTAATATTTAACACATTGTTAGATGGTCTGACTAGAAACCTGTTTATCATCTGCAAAAAATCTGTCAGTTTCCCACTTAACTCTCTATTCTAGTGTACAATTTTTGATTTTCCCCAATGACTCATTCCAGCAGCAACATACTAGATACTACAGAAATGCTGTGGGCATGTACAGCTATGCTGTGGGCATGTACAGAAATGCTGTGGACATGTACAGAAATGCTGTGGGCATATACAGCTGTGCTGTGGGCATGTACAGAAATGCTGTGGACATGTACAGAAATGCTGTGGGCATATACAGCTGTGCTGTGGGCATGTACAGAAATGCTGTGACCATGTACAGAAATGCTGTGGACATGTACAGAAATGCTGTGGGCATATACAGCTATGCTGTGGGCATGTACAGAAATGCTGTGGTACAGAAATGTACAGCTATGCTGTGGGCATGTACAGAAATGCTGTGGGCATGTACAGAAATGCTGTGGGCATGTACAGATATGCTGTGGGCATGTACAGAAATGCTGTGGGCATGTACAGAAATGCTGTGGGCATGTACAGAAATGCTGTGGGCATGTACAGAAATGCTGTGGACATGTACATAAATGCTGTGGGCATGTACATAAATGCTGTGGGCATGTACAGAAATGCTGTGGGCATGTACAGAAATGCTGTGGGCATATACAGCTATGCTGTGGGCATGTACAGAAATGCTGTGGGCATGTACAGCTATGCTGTGGGCATGTACAGAAATGCTGTGGGCATGTACAGAAATGCTGTGGGCATGTACAGAAATGCTATGGGCATGATCAGCTATGCTGTGGGCATGTACAGAAATGCTGTGAGCATGTACACCTAGAATTTTAGGATTGAGATATAATTTCATAAAACTAAAAAAACTAAAAAAAAAAACTATGAACATAATTTAGATATTTTATTTAACATGATGAAATCAAAGAAACTACAAAAAGATATCGCAAAAGTACCAGAATCCATATTAGACGTACAGTATTTCATGTTAGATTTCGAAATGTCACATTTTTCAATTTTTGTCAGTTTTTCATTAAGTATATGGAACACTACAAAGCAGCATGTAATTCAACTTTAACGTAACATTATTCAACAGATTTCATTTAACTTTATGAATCAAAATGAGTTAATTTCATAGGGCGATGCACAACTTTTGGCCATGGCTCTACGTACAGTACTTCTCCATATGCTGTAGGATTTCCTCAGGGAAGTTTCCTAATGCCTGAAAGTTGAAATAGTTCCTCCTCTACCGTTGTTTGTTATATTTCCACACAGCTTGCTCCTCTAGGTAGAAAGACTTCAAGCAGTATATTGAATGCATAAATCATCTGCCAGCATTCTGCAGCATTGATTGGTGTTTTACAATTAAGGGAATTCTCAAAACAGTTTTCAAGTTTGATGTTCCAAATAAGACACAATACATCCTGTCGAGAGAAATGTGAAAACAAAAAGCAAAATTCTCAGAAGTGTAGCTTTTAAAAGCTTTTTTGTTTTTTCACTACCTTGGCTGGACTTCATCTGTGTAGACTCATTGGACATGTCCAGACACAGGCTCTAATAAAAGTTCCATTTGGAAGGCTGTATTTCCTGATGTGTGTGCACTTTCTCTGCTATACTGATTGGTGAAGCATACCTTGAACAGCACACAGAAAGCTGACTCCTTCGTTAAAAAAACAGGAGGCAATTATCACCTGATCCCCCCTTCTACCGCCCTGTGACTTTGCTTCGGAGTGGGCCACAGTGCAGCACTGCTCCCTTGCTTTGTACTTGACCAGTAGTGACCTGTACAAATACAGGACTAAGACACTGCTTTTACCAATGCATCTCTGAATTATTTTACACCAGGAAAATAATCTATTAGAGGATGCAAACCTTTGGTACTGTTTCAGGGCTTCAGATCCTGCTCTGGACAAACACGATTATAACGAACAGTGAGAAGACGCGCTGTTATTGGCACTGCTGCTTCCCTTCAGAAGTGTGCAGGCTGAAGCATACACCTGGATGCAGATTGTGTGCTCTGTTTGTTTTTATTGGGAGCTAGATATCTATACAGTATTGTTCTAATGCGTGTGCTGTCTTATTCATAGGGTATACCCTGAGAATTGCTTGGTCACCAGGTCAGCAACGATAAAATAACGTATGACACCTGCTTTACTTATTTCTGTTTCTTATTCTGAGGATATCACTTCGATGTCACAATGTTCTTTTCTAATATTCAGAGTACCAAACTGACTCTCTGACCATTGCTCTTTAATTTCAGGTTCCAGAACATGAAATAGTGAAGGATTATAAAGCAAATGGACCGAATGTTAGAGCTATTGCTGCTGGCAAAGCATTTTACCATTCCCGGGCCCTAGACAAATGACATTATTGAATGCATCCAGATTCCCCTACTTTAGGATCAAACCTTGAACTATTTAGATGCTTCTTTTGAGATTTCCAGGTGCCGTTGAATAACAATTTTACAAGCCTCTTCATCGGACATTAAAGCAAAAGGATCAGTACAAGGACATGGCTTTAGCTGGACCTAAACATCAGTTCCCACTTTTTCAACCTGCAGTCAGCTGTTAAATATTATATATATATGTATTTTCTAGGATATCTACATATTAGGACAAACGTGTTTTAACTTTAATAATGCTAAGGGTTCATGAATGTCATTGGAATGAAGTAATAACACAGGTAGCTTAAGCTGTTTGTAACACTGAATAATTGCAGTTAATTAGTCTGTGATGCTGCACCAGCACACAGGCTGTCATGACCTTCTGAATGAGCTGATTAGAAAAGAAAACTTAAAACATGCAGTTTCTGAAACACGGATGATTATCAATCTGTCTTTCCTTAAAGTGTTTCAAATATCATATTGCTTCCCGCTGGCACTAGGACACTTCCAAAAAGGGTATTATAGTTATAGGCAAAAACAAACCATTGGCTGATACTGCACTGTTTGCCTAGTCACTGCCTCCAGTCGAGTTGCAATTGCGTCTAGGATTTAAGATCTCCTGTAAAAGCAAATAATATGTTGCGAAGAAACTAGTTATTTTTTCTATTTTGCTGTCAAGAACGGTCATAATTTTGTTAGCTATGTCTCCTTTAAGAGAGGATAGGCATTACAGCACATGGCTGTTAAAGACCTGCCATGCTTTACATGCCCCACTTTTAAATGTTTAAGGTGGTCTAAGATGTTTCCACAGGCAATAACTGAAGCTGTCAATTGATTTAGTCAGTCTTTGATTCTTCAGTAAAACATTAATTTCTGAAATCGAGATTCTGGTACCAGTATGCAGTGTTTGCTAATTTTAAATGTGCCAAGTGCAAACTTTAAATCAGAGTACCTTCTGTGAAGCAGGATAGGGAAATCACAATGCCTCACACTTCCTAAAGATATTATATAGTACAAGCAGTGTGTGTATTGCCCAGCAATGGACTGGTATGAGCCACATTCCTGCAGGCTTCCCATGATTCCTGCATTATGCAGAAGTCACCAGTAGGTTTATAGATACATGGGATATTGGAACAGAAAAAGTCTTAAATTGTGCTGTTAAAATAACCACAGAAGAAAAAAAAAAAACTCTGTGTGTGTGTGTGTGTGTGTGTGTGTGTGTGTGTGTGTGTGTATATATATATATATATATATATATAATATCGATATATATATATAGTATAATATATATCTATAATATATAGTATGTAAACTGCATTAAATGTCGATTATAATTGTTTACAGCTAATAAAATTCTATACTAAACATTCTATATTATGGCCTATAATTCTTTACAGTCATCTGCTTGTCTGGCAGAGAGCTGAATCAGTGCAGGGCGGGGAGGACTCCTCAACTTTAGACTCAACCAGTTGTTGCTCTCCAAGGTCCTGCTCAATGGTCTGGCAAGCTGCGTGGCTGAATGTCCGACTGGGCTGGCCTGCCATCACCCCCACCAGGGAGCCGAGATGTTGGGTGAGCTCCCGGAGGGACGAGGCAATGGGATCTAAGGCTGACTCGATCCTGTTTCCACAGTTAGTGATGGCTGTACGGATCCCATCCAGTTCCTCATGAAGGTTGCCGAACTCCTTTACTTTGTGGGTGTTCTGTAAGTCCAGTGGGGAATGAGAACCCAGTGAAGGAAGTTGTGGGCCTGGCCAGACCTGTGGAGACTGTTGAATAGGCCCCTTGTTTGGACCAGGAGGGAGAGTGTAGGTGGATACAGCTATGATTCTTGGAGAAAGTCCCAGGGAATCAGATATAGAGGTGGCTGTTGATTGTGCAGCTGTTTGTGAGGGTCCAGGTCGAGCTAAAAAATAAAAAATAATAATAAATTCAATTAATTCTAAACAGTGTGATCCAATTAAATGATCCAATAAAATACAGGGCACAGAACTGCATTTTGTTTACCAACGAGAAACATGGTAAATGTACTTTAAATATTGTATTGATAATGTACCTTTGTAGCTTTTTGTTGAGTTATTGGGGTAAAAAAGAATCACTTGAAATAGATTGTTGAAATCTAGATACATTTAGATAAGCTGTTCATACCTTACCATTGCTTTAAAATATATTTGCCCTTTCCCATCTTTCAATGTAAACCTTAAGTATAGATTACTCTTCAATTAAACAGCGGTTATATGCATGCATCTACCGTTTTCTGACTTGACATATGGGTCACCTGTGGACAGAACTGATATACCCAGCCAGGTAGATAATGATATACTATCTGACGGGATGCATTTTCTTTCTTATTATTCCATTAAGTTAATAGTCTGCCTTCTTATGTGCAATGCAGTTACTCAGAGCTTGTGAGAGAAGACCCTTTCCTCTTTGTTTGAACAAGTGTGTCTGAATAAAAGGAATGTGGAATTATTATTGTATAAACATTTCTAGGCTTGTGTTTCATAACGAAAAAGCATGCGTGTTTGAGTGACGTTAAATACCTGGCTTAAACATGTGACCTGGCTACTCACAATTTAAGATAAGGATGTCTGGGGATAGTCAGGAACATCACCCTCGGTTGGCATTTCTTATATAAGCATGTGTACTCCTTGCTTTGGTACAGATATTTTCACTTACCTCTTTTTCTAGATCTCCTTTTAAATTCCCTGTATTCTTTTTTTGCTGCTGAGGACACATTTTCATATTTCTTTTTAACTTCCTGAAGGGTTCTTTTCACTGAGGTGTTTCTTGTGTTAACAGATTCTGTTATTTCTTCCCAGTGTTTTTGTTTCAGGGCAGATGTCACCCCAGGATTAAACCTGCTGGTTAAAATGTATTTTCGCTTTGCATATTCCTGTAACAGAATTACTTTCTCTGCCTCTGTCCAGTTTGGATTCCTTTTCTTTTCTGCCATGTTTGTTTGTGTGGTAAATAGTGGTTAAAAACGAAAGAACATCATGTTGCCATGGTGACAGGTTGATAACGTGGCCAGTAAGCGCCTCAACCATTGGCTAGAAATAATGACATCACATGCACTTAAGGACTGTACCTTCCCTAAGGAGAGTAATTACAGTGTATTGTGCAGCACTAAGTAATCCCCTTAAGTGTTTAGCTTTAGTGACGTGCATAAGGAGGTTTATGCAACTAGTCCAATTATTTTCCTTGCATTGAATTTTTAGAGCCTTGGGAGAGTATTACATGAAACAAAAACCCTAACAGAAAATGCTGTGTGTTAGCCCCCGTAAACCTTGTCTCAGTAAAGAGAGGTATTGTCAGTGTGACACTGCAAATCTTTATACAGTATAGTGCATACACCCAAAGAAACTATCTACACTGGGGTCTATTACCATTAATTACAACTGGTCTAAATATGGAAAACACATTCAATAAATCACTAAATTGTATTTTTTTTTTTTTTTTTTTTACATATTTTTACCGACAGAAACACACTACTGATGTTAGATGTTTGATTTCCACAATCTTGGTACACAAGCTTTAATTATGCCAGTGTGGGGTATTTGTGCACTACTGTGTCGTGTTTTTGACAATACAGTTACGTACCACTGTCCTCAGGTTGGTTGATTAGCACTGATTTGAATCCCACAGCCCAGGATAAAGTTTTAACCACATGTTCTTTGCCTCAGTTGAAAGGTTTAGATCCCTTGCTTTTCAAGGCAGGAGCTGTGTGCTCAAGGTCTTCTTGGTATTGTACTAATAAGGTCAGCTCCACTCAGGCCTTCTCTGCAGAAGAATGTTCCTGTCTGGTTTCTTCATGGGTCTTTAGCTAGAAGATACATTTCTCATTCAGAATGCAGAAGCAGCAGCTTTTTTTTTTTTGTCAGACCTCCTCTATTCTCTTCATACTTGTATTATCGTCACTACAGAGACTATGCAGAAAAATTATGTAGAGCAGTATATGCTGCAGTATAGTAATTTATTATATAATTAAAGGATTTAAAAAAAAAAAAAGTGAGCAAGGTTTATATTTCAACATCAGCACCTCCCTGTATGAAGAGGTCTTTTCACTGATTTGAAGTCACAAAGTTGACGGGCATGATGCATGTACAACAGACCTCACACACAGAGGGAGTTTTATGATGGCTCGCTCTCTGGCGAGAGCCTATTCAGTTTCTGCCCTGTTTGTGTGCTCACTGCTTATTAACCCTGGCCATTCTAATTTTGTTCACACACCAGGGGGTTAGTCATTTATATTACCAGAAGCATTAGGGCATTTGAAGTTCAAGGCCTATTCAGGCTAGTCTGAAAGGAATATGCTGTCAGTCTCAAAAAATGCTTAAGCCATATCTGCATATTCAGAACATTGCAATCTTATTTGGTATTCAGGGCCCCTCAATACAAGGGAGAGACAAACTGCAGACCTTGCAAAGCAAAAGAAAGAAGCTTTGAAAAGGTAGGAAAATAGAATTTACAATCTTGAACTCAAGATGCAAAAGACATAATATTAACATATGATTTAAATCTTGCCTTTTTCACTGTAAGGGAGTCTGGCTTGGTATTATTTTCAGACATTTCAAAATCAGTTTAGTAGAAATGCATTGAGGATTACTTGAGGGAAGCTTATGTTCATTTTTAACAGGTAGTTGTGAATACCGGATTTCTGAAAATCCACCTATGTAATGAAAGGTGACACTGTTCCTTTTTTAAAAATGTATTTCATGAATATATGTATATATAGGAGGCTGTGTGGTCTGGTGGTTAACGAAAAGGGCTCACTGTGTGACCTTGAGCAAGTCACTTATACTTTTTGTGCTGCATCTTTCAGGTGAGGCGTTGTTGTAAGTGACTCTGCAGCTGATGCATAGTTTACACACCTTAGTCTCTGTAAGTCGCTATGGATAAAGGCACCTGCTAAAATAACACATAATAATAAATAATAATAATAATAATATAATAATAATAATAATAATAATAATAATAATAATATGTGCAACCTCATTAGCTCGTGCAGCTGTGGAAAAGCATATTGTTTTATGAAAGAAATGCTATGTAGAGTTTATTTTAACAATGCTAAACCTTGGAGGTATGGCACCAATATTTACCCTGATGTAGGTCAATTGTTCTTCTCTTCTTATTTGAAATTTACAAAGTTTATATAGTTTTAACCCACCAGAAGGGAGTGCTCTAAGATTGACAGAATTTGTTGCATTGAAGACAATTTATGTGCAAAGAGAATACAACAGCATTCCATCCCTCAACCCTCTTTCCCCTTTAGATTTTGCCCCTGCTTAAGCATTTACATCAGGGGCAAGCAGTGACACGCAGAGTTTCCCACCATCAATTTACTTGACAGGCTGTCTTCTCCCTGTATTACATTACAGCCTTTTATCAGGGAGGTCTCCAAAAGAGATGTGTTGCATTGAAAGGTTGCTGTCACTGCAAGATTGCAGAGGGAAAAAAAAGTCACCTTTGATAGCCAGCTAGAAGCTTTAGGTATGAGGCTGCTTGTTTTTTCTATAGCTGTGATGGTATGAGTGCTTGTGTTTCTGTTGGGGTACGGATGAAACTCTTATTTTAAACTGAGTATTGAAAGGAGTTGCAGTCTTCCTGAGGAGCTATCAGTTGCAGTTTAAAGCTGACAGAAAGGGTTAGGATTATGATTAGTGGACCTGAGTTTAGTTCTTTCTTGGTAGTTGTTTTTCTCCTTGTCTCATCACCAGTTCTCTACAGTAATCACCATAGAGGGAAAAAAATGAGATATTTGTTTTTGTTTTACTGGTTATTGCAGGAACTGTGTATTCACAGGAGCAGGAACAACAGTTAGTCCTATATGTAAAGCAAGTTAACAATTGTAGTAGTTATCCAGAAGAAAAACAAGCATAAAGACTGACCCAGGCAGTCGACAGAGACTCTTAAAACGAAAAAATTTTTATGCCAGTTGGGTTTAATGATTCTTTTGATACTATACAAACATTATCAGTGTAGGCAATTGTAAGAGCCCAGCAAATTTGTTTCTTCTGTTAACATAAAAATGGAGTGGCGCTGAAGTATTAATGAACTGCTTTTTAAGCATGATCTGTATTTACTGTTGTGCCTTTTTATATTTTTTCTTCCTGTTATGGTATTCAGGACTGCTTGTCTCTCATGTTGACATGATCTGCAATTACATATTTATATAAGCACTGTTCTGAAATATTCAAACTGATTTCTAATCAGCTGTTAATCAAGGTTTGGTGCTTGTAGTATTTGATCTGCTAAAAGTAGTCGATCTGCTAAAAGTGTTCATCTCACTTGAAGAGGGCTTTGACAACATGCCATATTTATACAGTTCTCATTTTATATAGTCAGTTTCTGAAAAAAAAAAAAACTAAAGGATCCACACTGACTGTACAAGGATGGGCTATGTTATTATTTCAACATATACATTATATTCAGAGTCACTATTTGGTCAATCACCTACAAAAATAACCATTTCACAATTTGAGCATTTCAATTTTTTATTATTAATCATTTAAAAAGATTATTTCGATCTTTGAGTGCATTATTTTTCAAAGAACGAAACAGAAAAGAAGGCACAGCTTCTTCAGTCTTTGAATAAAGCAATATAATCAAATTGTGGAATGGGCTATAAGCAAATGCACAGTTCCTGAACATGTTTTGAAATGCTCAATCTGTGAATAGTAATTAATTCTGGCATGCGATTGATTAAAACCTCATTACATGATCAAACATAGGTCCAACTATTGCCCCTGTGACGTTGCTTACAGTCAATATTTTTTTTTACAAACTCAAATTGCATCATCACGCTGAGCGTCCTTCCTTTCTTCACACAACAAAGCAAAATGGCGGACAACAGAAAATCAGTTACATAATATACTACAAAACAAAGATGCTGCAAACACTAAAATCATCATAAAAACCTGTCTTTCAGTGTTTTCTGACTTTCTACAAAGCAAATCCAACTCGACGGTGTAAATAAATACGATGTTCACAAACTCAACGGACTCCTCTGAGAATTCCAGATGTACAGTTCTATTTAAAAAATACTGTAATAACTCTGCTCTGTGGACTTCAAAAAGTTACTTTCTTAAAAGATTCATAAAGCAAATATGGACGGCAGACCTTGGCTCATATTTGGAAACTAAAGGCCCTTCAAGAAGAATTGTAGTTAACTCCAGGGGACAATGACCTAAGCCTATGGCTTCAGGCATTATAGTCCCCTGTTGATCACTGTAGTTTTTCCCTCAGGGACCATAGTTTACCACTATACACCTCCTCTCCAATCCATATTTACTATATATATATATATATATATGTGTGTGTGTGTGTGTGTGTGTACATTCATTAATTAAGGTTGTACTTCAGGAATTGCTACTGGGTTGGCTTTCAATATGTGCTGTAGGCTTCTAGGCAGTGGATGACTTCTGTAAACAAGATTGATATTTGATAAATCTGTTACAGTGACTGGTTGTTTTCTTGTATCTGATTTTGAATATTATAATTCGTGATTAAAAGGTCTGAGAAGGTGGAGCCATTGAAAGGTTTGGTCTGTGGGTTAAGGCCCTGTCAGATGATTTAAAAACACTGCAGTAGCTTGTTAACGCATATGGATCTGATTGGGATTCAACAGCCTCACAATGAAGTTGTCACATGAACTGTTAGTGATCAACCTTTACATTGAAAACAGTTTTATTAAAATGCCTTCAGGCACAAGTTTGGCAGCTAACGTATGGTATCATTTTCATCAGCTTGTTGTCTTGCAAGAAATGTACATATGCAATGGTTTAGCTTTTTGACATCCTTAAATGTTATGAGCTGCCAATTGGGGTGATGCCTTATAAATATTGTTTGCTTTCTTATTTTCAAAGAAAACTAAGATCTACAGGGATGATTTATAAGTTTATAAGCAAGATGTACTTGTCTTCAATGGGGGAGCAGAAGAATGATATAAGAATGATTGGGAAAAATATATTGGTTATACTGGGCTTTTACCATACCAGACCCATCTATTTGATCTGTGTTCTTGATTAAAGATCCAAGCCCCTTAATTATAAGACTCAATTCCACAGCCTGTTTTCTTTTCAGGAAGGTCAATCTGCAAACTGCGGGATCAACAAAGATGAACAATAGAAAAGGCAGTGTGGGCATGAAGGTAGGTCATCATCACGTGACACTAGTATATGGCATATCCCAGGCTGTGGACAATAGAAAAGGCAGAGTGGCCATGAAGGTAGGTCATCATCACATGATGCCAGTATATGGCATGTCCCAGGCTGTGGACAATGCCGCTGTTGAAATTAAAGATATTCAAGAGGTATTCTGATTAATTAGTATTATTTTATCATAATACATTTTCGATGTCTGTACCGTTTAAAGGCATTATACTGCAGACACTGTCTAGTTCGAAATGTTTAATCCCAAATGTCTGTTCAGTACAAACACTGTTCGTTCTTTTTTTCAGGTGTATATTTAAGTGAAGCACAGTCCGTAGTTTTGTAATAGTTCGATATATTAGCGCATAGTGTTGTTTAATATGTTGTACAACAGGTAGTTACCTGAGTTTATGTTAATAAAATGAATGTTTCCAAACCAATCACCTCCTGTTATCACGTCTAAAAATAATTACAACAGATTATTATACTAATGGATTAAATTCACTTTTTGCTGTATTTAAAAAGCCGCTGCTGACGTGTCATTTACACTTATTGTCGTCCATGTACTAACAATTTACAGAGCTACGTATGTGTCGTTATTCAGTATAACAAAATAATTGATGTCAGGAAAAAGCTACAACAAGGCAGAAAGGGCATGACAAAGGTGTGACCTTAAATGGCTCATAATGGTTTATTGTCACACCCAAGTAAGTTAAGCCAGAGTTAAGAGGATATAGCAGAAGAAAGCATTTCGAAATCATGCATGTATTTGGATTGCATGGTTAATGATTGCAACCGTTCCTCCAGTCCGCTGCTGCCACATCGTTTCCCTTCCGGGTCAATGATTTAGTGTACTGTAGCTCCGCCCCCTTTCTAGATGGCTAACTTCCATCTAACCCTGGGAATTAATTGTCTGCCATCCTCTCCAGGGCACTCTGTTCCCTTTACACAGCACCCTCACAGGTTGGGTGGGAGATTTATCACCAAGAATCATTCTGTCTCTGTCACAGTCCCACATGGCCATTTCCACGGACAAGCGCTGCACAATCTGCTGGGAGGTTACTGTATTCACATGTTGAAAAGAGAGAAAACAAGAAACAGACAGGGACTTAACACTTTCTAAATGTCCGCAGGTAGGCTGTAGCAAGTGATAACATTCATACAGTTCCTGAATTGTTATCTAAAATCATTACCCTTCAAGGTTTGGAAAGGTCACTGACTAAAAGAAATAGGATGGATTTTTCAAACCAGATAACACTGAAGACCTTGGTAAAACTTAATGCAGTGTCAACAGAGGATAAAATGTAAAGATCACTATTGCCTTTCAGCAGTTCTATTTGCAGAACTTGCTAGTTTATGCTCCAGTGGCACCTTTTATTATTTAGAGTATTAAACTAAGGGATTATCAAATGTTCCCTCAAGAGTTTTTTTGCCAAAGCACTGGCGGTATGCGTTGGACATCCTATAATTGAATGTTTTATTGAGTAGCACCTAGAACAAGCTTGCATGTTTTGTATATTCCCTGTGGGTGTCATTTTATTTTTCACTGAATTTATTTGTTTAGTTTTTTCTTAAGTTTATGGCATATATTTAAAACCGTCTGAGCTGAATAAGCATGCTTCAATGGCAACTAGACCTGTGCATTCCCATGACAACACAATCTCCGTTGCAGGGACCTCAAAGCTGTATCAAGCTGAATGTGATTATGTATCTGTTTCACAAGTGTTTAAATTTAGCTTCTTAAAATTCCTTGCAAATGTCAGTCATCTGTGTTGATATTTGCAATTTACAGATGCAGGGAGCAGAGAAGCAATCTAGTGGCTATCTTGGATGAGTTCAGTAATGATACTTCTGTAGCCAATATAAAACAGTGTGCACAGAACCCCTACAGCAAAAGAGCTGCAAAGTAATGTGTTGCACTTTGCTCAGAACTGCTTACCTTGGTTTATAGATGGCTGTGATCATTGCTAGTTATGGGTGAGAAAACAACAACAAAACCTGCCTGAAGCACAAAGTGACCTTCCTACAGTTCTTATTTAGTCACGTTCGTCTTGTGTTTTCAAATAAGCTGTTATCTTGCTGCTAGCTGTTATATACTGTATTGAGAGCTATCTGATTTCACCTTCATCCCTTTTTAGAATACCAAGGATTCTTCCTCCAGGAAGTTTTAACATTCAGGATTTACAAAACGCAATAATTTATTTTTTTATTTTTGTCATTGTTAGCATGCAATATTGCAGTCCTGTGCACCTTGTTGTTTGTCTGCTGGGAAGGGCAGGAACTGCCTGGAGCCCTAGAGTAGACTGTGAGAGCTAAACTGGGTTTCTTAACCAAAAAAAAAAAGTGTCCCTGAATACTGGTCAACTTACAAAACATTAATATTTCCCTTTCGTGTCTTTTTTTATTTTATTTGCGTATGTGTTTTCAGTCTTTTGCTCGGAATTTGTTTTGCATTTCCAATTCCATCACTTTCCACAGCAAGAATCTGAAGGTGCTTTACATTAGCTAGTCAGTAACACCTCCTTGGCAACCCAGTTTATATTTAGCACAGGGTCACACAGACATCCTTAGGCCTGGAATTCCATAAACTGGGTGTCTAGTATGGTTCTTGCATCAACTAACTTGAATAATGGGCATAATTGGAGTCTCGATTGACTGTCTAAATTATTCAAACAAATCTTCTTATAGAGTATCAACAATAAACACATTCAATTCAACCTTGATTATCCAAAATGTGTTGCCATTGGAGTTAAAAAACGAGCTATTAAGTTCTATTCCCCCCCCCCCACCCCCCCCCAAAAAAAAAACATGCAAAGCTTAGGAACATTACAAAACGATGCTTCCACTGCAAGACAAACGGTAAGTGCTCTACTAATTCCCACTGTCTGATTTCTGTGGGGTTTTATGATTTTCAATTATCTTACTGTGTGTAACTCTTTCCCTGTTTAATATGTAAACAAACCTGACCTTTTTATTTGTTGTTGTTGCTTTCGTTCCACTTTTGCTTGTTAAAACAAGCTTATCACTTCTGACGTCCTCTCTGAAAGTAATTGCTGTTGTAGTATATAAATCCATTCCTGAGTTTTACATCTGTGCTCGCCCCCAAGTTTGCAATAAACAGTATTGGACTGATTTATTATTATAAACGTAACTTGGACTTTTTGGTTTACTGTTTGTGCAGAACATGTTTATTCCTTTTAAAGTTGCAGTGTCCATTTCTGTATATTTACAAATATGCCCGGCACAGATAAAATGTTTCCGTTAAAATATTATGCACATTTTTTAACTTAACGGTATTTTATTTTGTTGTGTTTTTAACTCAAATTGCTGTTGGTTGCATTTTTAAACAATTTTTGTAACACTAAATCTGCCTCATTAGGAATGTCGTTGTGGAGATATATTTGAACAGTCTGCCCAGATGAATGAGACTGAAGAATTTCCAAAGGCAATCAACATTCCGTCTCGCTTCCATAGCTCTGTGGTTCCTTTACCGCTCTTGAAATCTAAAAGGCTTACAGGTGAGTCCTGGGAACGTCCATTTTCTCCAAAGAAAGTGCTTAAACAGTATAGCTATGGCCAACAGTTTTGCATCCCTTAGAATTTTAGAATTGAGACATAATTACATACATATATATATATATATATATATATATATATATATATATATATATATATATATATATATATATATATATATATATATATATATATATATATGAACAGAATTTAGATCTTTTATTTAATGTCATGTAATCAAAGAAACTATAAAACGATATCACAAAAGTCTACCGGAAGCCATAAGAGTAGGACAGCATTTAAGATTTCGAAATGTCACATTTTTTTTGTTTTTTTCGGTTTCTCGTTAAGTACGTGGAAAACCACAAAGTGGTATGTGATTCTATATGTAGCATTATTCAATAGGGTTCATTTGACTTTATGAAACATGTGTTAATTCGAGAGAGGTTCTAGTTGTCAAAGACCACATGATTAGATCTACTGTAATGTTGGAATATGTTAATAAGGAATACATGTCTGGGTGCCCCAGCATTCCGCTGTTACTCGTGCTCCTTGAGAATGTTGAGAACTTGTGCCTTGTGTTATTCCTTGAGGATGTGATTATCTCATGGTATTACCCACCCCTACCTGCCCTTTTATCTTATTCATACTCGGTCATGCTGCAGGGGTGTGCACTAACATTTTTTCAGCAGTTGCTTTAAAAAAAAAAAAAAAAAAAGACATTTTTATGGTGATTAAACTGACAAAAACTGCATATTGTAACATATTATATTCTACAGAAAAGTAATCCTTTTTTCCTGTGAAGGCAAATACAATAATCCAGAGGCATATATCATTAAACTCCTGCAACACTGTTGATAATTTTCCAAAGTTCCTATTGGGGTGGCTCTCTGGATATAAGTAAATACTGAAATGTATTGGGATTTTTATTTGTGTTTGACAAACAGACATGTCTTTTCTCTGTTAAAAGAAAGCTGATGTGATGTGAAAAAAGCAGAACTGGTTTTAAAAATAGTTGCACATATTATATTAATTATTGGCAAGTGTTAAATGCTGTAGGCTTTGTTATATTCTGACCTCCTTAGCTTTAGATCTTCATTATAAGACCCATGTGACAAGCTGGCGAGTGGTGACATCAGGCCAGTGCAGGAACAGAAACAAAAGCACCAGTGCTGCAGGGCAAAAGGCGATGCGGCGCCGTTTATTCAAACACAAAAATAAAATACAAGATTTTAAGAAAAATAAACACTCACAGAGCACAGAAAATAAATATTTAAACCAAAACAAATCTCATAAACTAAAACCATAGGTTAGACTGGACAGGTTGCTTTCACTGATCCTATGTTTTAGTTTTTAAACTTTCGACTCTCCTCTCGCTCTCCCGTTCCTCCTCCAAACACCCACCCAGAGTGCCGAGAGCTGCAGGCTTTTATGCAGATGACCATCTCCCGATTAGCAACAATTAATCACCTAATTAATTTGGGAGATGGCCACCTTCTGCACAAGGTTTTTTAAATTACACTGGCAGAGGACAAGCTGCCAAAACACATGCACACACACAGGGCTTTCATCGTCATTTAAATAAATAATAAATGGCAGAAATATGCACTGTAATGCAGGTAAAAATGATTGTAATGTTAATAATAGTAGCTAGTTTAATTTAGATCATTATTATTACGTATTTGTTTAAACTGGTGGTGTACACACGAGCCTCCACTGTTTGTAGCACTATTTATAAATGTGTCTTTTTTAAAGAGGGTTTCTGAAATAAGAGAAGCAATTCTATGCATGGTTAGCTTTTTATTTGCTTTTGCAATTGAGAGAGTACAAAAAGATGACTGTATTTTTTTTTCTTCATACTTTCTTTTTTCTTTTTTTTTTTTTTTTTTGCTTCTGTGCTAGCCTAACTGATTATTTCTGCTGCCTTGTGGGTTTGAATTGCTGTTCTGACAGCTAAGCCATGACCCGTTTAAGGAGAATCGCAGGTCATCTGGCTTGCCTTTTATCCCATATACAGCACTGAAAAATATTACTGTATATTTATTGCAGATATATAAAAAAATATGCAAGATAGATACATTGGTTTAATAACACCAGTTTTGATTCTCTAGCAAATCACAACTTAATCTTGATTTTTGTTATAATCTGGGAACTGGTGTCATAGAACCTGCTCCTATGACAGAATGCAGAAAAAAAACGCCTTTCATGCCCATTTGATCAACCTTTATTCCCGGCAGCTGACATTCAGTGGTGTCTGCTTCAATCCAGTTTCATAGCAAGTTTTCCGGTCACCTCAATGCCAGACCCTAACTTTACTCATGAATCAAAAGACTTCCTCCCCAGCGCAATGATCTGGTTTAGCCTTGTTCATATGCTTCCCTCGTATGAAAGCGTGTTTCATCAACAGAAGAGCTGCAGAGATGGACCCAGCATTACAGTAAGTGGTTTTCAGCTTTTGATGCCACAAATTAACTGATGTGGCTGCAGCATGTATCAAAACCTGTGGTGACAAAACTTGTTGCCTTGTGTGTTTCTCACTGATTTGTAAATGACTTGGATGAAGCCATTCATTCAGTTAAACATTCACCTTGGAAGGATGTGGGACCATTATGGGTTTACAACCCAGAGGAGAGATAACAAAGACTGTCGAGAGAACGGCAGCTTATAAGGGCACGCGAGGCCTAGTGGCTTGATGATGTAATGCAGAACTACCAGTTTCTTTGGCAATTCATTTGAACCAGGACATTTACTATCAGAAAATTTGTCTCCGTTTTACTTAATAGACTCTGTGGGCTCAGCACCATACAACAAAAGTTTAATAGCCATCTGCCTCCTTAAAAAAAAAAAAAGTTGTGTTTACACTCATTATAATAAACAGGGAAACTGTGGTGGCTGCCCACAGCATACCAAGAACTCATTGCAGACCCCATTTTAGGCTGGATGCTTTGGGAACACGGTGCCCTGTCTTGTTCATTCAGTGTTTTTGATAATGTAGCCAGGACAAATCAAACTTTCCAACATATATATATATATATATATATATATATATATATATATATATATATATATATATATATATATATAGAGTTATATTATTTTTTTTTTTTAATCCTTAGCTCTAATGGCTAAGTTGAAAATATATTATGGTCAAAATTTCTCTGTGTTTATTTCTTGGGCTTCATCACCCCAGGCTCGACAATTTGCCTGTCAGGGTTCAGTTTCCTTGATAAATCTATCTAATGAGGATAGGAAACGGAAACACAGCTAAATTATACATCATTGTTGTAGTCTAAGGAAGTCTCTGGAGGTCTCATAACTGACCTAGAAACCTTTCAGCTCCCCTTAACATAGCCTTGATTGACGTTTCTAATTTATTTCCTAGGCCCCCCTCTTGTTGTTGCAGCTGTACAGATGGGATACAGTGATACACACTTGTACTATATAGAATTGTTACATAGAATTGGTGATTGAACTAAGTATACACAGCTGTGGTAAATAATATTGCAATACAATAGAGAGGGCAGCAACTCAACCTCCAAGTGAAGGAATCCTTCTTAACCAATGAGAGGGTTGTTCTTCTGGAGCTCTGGTGTCTAGACTGGGAGCTACTGTACATGCTTACTGTACTCTAGTGGGAAAACCCAAGCTTTACTGTAGCAGAATAAAACATTCGTTCCTTTCCTGTCAAAATCAAAGCCTTTAAACTGCCTTTATGAGCCTGTTGTGATAAACACAGCTGTTGTTTGGAGTGACCAACACAAGATAAGATGTGTCTTTATCCTTTGTTTTACTGTTAAAATGATCTGCAGATTGTGGCTCCATTAATCTCCATTAAAATAGTTTATTTGAAACTACGTAGCATGAAAGAAGCTGTAATAGCATTTGTTATTGTTGTTGTTGTTATTTACATACATTATTTACGGGATATGAATACAAGACCAATATATTCTCACCGTACAGCACTCAAATTGTTCAATCTATTTTAAATGCGTTATCTGTTAAAATGGGCCCTGAGGTTTTGCAACAAGCTCTTTAGTTAAATAAAGCACAGTTGCAAAGACTAGTGATTGTGGGAATATATATTTAGTGCTTCATACAATCGGTTGTACACATTAACTGTGTTACTTTGCTTTGGATGCACTGTTTTAATGCCAGTTGTTGTAAAAATGAATGAGTGATGACTGAAAACTACCGATCACAGTGGGTTCTCCTAACTTTACGAACAGGTTTATTTGAATCTAATACTTGAACATTGACATTGAATTGGCTTTGGGAAATGATTGCTTATTATCAGTCCCAAAACATAATATCAGCACCTATTATAAGCTTATGACTGCAACCAATGTGTTTAACACCCTGATTGAACAAAATAACAAGCAATACTAAATAGAAGTTAATTTAGTGGGAAATAGTTTCATATATTCTATGACATACCAGTATTAAATGGATGACACAATCTGTTCACTGTTGCAATAGTGTAGAATATTTCACTTAAAAATAAAACACAAACTAGGTAACTACACACCAATAAGTCTGAATTCTATTATACGTAAACTTATAGAAACTATAATAAGATCCAAAATGGAAAATTACCTCTATGGTAACAGTATCCTGGGAGACAGTCAGCATGGTTTTAGGAAAATGCGATTGTGTCTAACTAACCTGCTAGATTTTTCATCGGCAATGGATAATTGCAAAGCATATGACATGGTTTATTTAGATTTCCACAAGGTTTTAGCTCCTCTGCTCTTCCTAATCTACATTAATATCTTAGATGCTGGTATAGTAAGCAAACTTGTTAAATTTGCAGACAACACAAAAATAGAAGGAGTGGCAAACACAGTTGCAGCAGCAAAGGTCATTCAAAATGATCTAGACAGCATTCCTTGCAAGCATCTGTAAAAAAATAAATAAATAAATAAATAAAAACTAATTCTTGCAGGTTGCAGCGGTCTTCTATCCAGGGTTTATGTTTGCTCATTTCCTCTCGAAGTTTGATTTTCCAGCTGTATTACCACTTACGGTTCAGCACATCTCTCACTTTCTATTATCGGCTGTGCTGCTGTGGGTAGATTACTGTCAGAGGGGTTTGGGGTAACAACAGCTACTAAAGCCCATGTTTCTTTGTAGATTGTGGAATGTGCATTAGAATTCACTCAGTTACCTACTGTAATACCACCATGTTGACAAAAAAATAATGAACCAGCGGTGGGTGGGGGCTGGGAATCAGGAAATCTTACATGTATTGCCATCCTGTTTGTGTTTTTACATAATGTTTGTGCAGTGTGTAGGAATGTTGTGCCCGTCAGGTACAAAGCTGGAGATTCTGCGGACTGTACAAGCTGGGTATCAGTATGCTGAACACGTGTCGACTCGCTGATAGCTTTTCAGTTTCTGTTTGGGAATAATAAGTTACTTGGTGTTTCGGTTGCTAATACTAAGAATGGCTAATCTCCGCCGAGGAGGGTCTATGAGAATTGGACAGCATCAAAAAGCCACTTGCATTTTTATCTCTGGTTTGAACTATTTTACCGACATACAGAGAACTTCAGTTTCTGCTTTCAGTATAGTGTGTGGGTTAATGTTTTGGTTACGTGCAGCCAGTACAAGCTATTTATAAGCACTTTCTTATAAAACGTGTATAGACATCTATAGACATATTTTATTGTTTTCACAAGATAACATCAATCCATTATCAGTGTACAATAAACACAGCACAAATATCAGATTTTTAATAAAACCAGGAATTATTGCGGTATGTTGTATGTTTCTTTTTTGTTTTAACCCCTAGGTTTTGTTTTTGTTTTTTTTACCAATTTTGAAATTACCTTTTTATATATATCGCCTCATTGCTGCAACACCCTTACTGTCAAGCCAATTGGAAATCCTTACCCGATAAACCAAAGCTATGGATTTAAGCAAGTTACTAACCCTTCGATATAAAGGCCCAGCTTGTGGTCGCTAAAGAACTAGCCCCTTCCAATTTTCTTCCTAACCATGCAGGAGTGCAATAGCCAATTGCAGTGTTCCCTATGCGAAAATGGGGGGAAAAAAAGCTTTCAAGTAACTGTCAATTTTTAAAACAGCAAAACTAAGCAAAAAGTTATAACCCTAAAGTAATATGTAGGTGCTGTTTATACTTATCTTATACTCAGATAATAATCCTTTTTATTTTTGTATTTTGTATGCTGTATTTTGTTTCAAGTGGTTTTTAACCATTTTTTTTTAATGTGGGTTGCCACACAAGTGTGCACTTGAGACATCATTACCTTTAATGGAAAGAGCAAGACCATGACTCACTTTAGAGATACATCTTATCTCACAGTTTCAATTTATTGCTGAAGTGGTTTCAGGCATACAGCATCTTATTGAAGATTCATAATGGACGCATTTTAGATTGCATGAAATGATCATGTGTGTTTTTATTGCTAACTCTAGTCAATTTACTCCCCCCAATCAAACTAATCAAAGAAACAAAACTGTATCAGAATCAATACAGTTCTGTACATTGATAAAGGAAGCTGATTAAAAACATATATGCTAATCCCAGATTTATCTATAAAATACACAATAGGTCCAGCAAAACTGCTCTTTGTTAACACCCACAGAGGATCTAGGTATTGCAACCCCACGCTTTCTGAATAATTGGCTTTAGCTGAATGGCTTTCCTGTTTTTTTTTTTTTTTCAAAAAGCCTTTGGTTTAAATAGGAGATCAAAGTACCTGGGTGACTACAACATTCAATTTACAATAATAGTCCTGCACGACAGTAAAAACGAGCGAGGAAAACTGTTGTTTTAATATTGATGACACAATAGATGCCATTCATGACCCATTTGAATACAAGATTCGCTGGAATTTTGCAAACAGTGAACCATAAGAAGCACACTCTCAACGTAGGCTGACAACAAAGTTCTGACGATAATAAAATGAAATTCTATTCGGTGCTGGACTACTTACCTCATGTTCATATTTTTTTCCACTCAGTTCAAGACAGTGACAGTGAAGACGATGTGGCAGTGTCGCTAAAGAAAAGCATCTGTGCCCCAGGAAACTCTAGAGCTCAGGTACAGTTCAATTTACATTTTTAATGGGCTTCAATATACACAAAGACAGAAATCTGTCTTTTAAGTGTTTATAACACAGAGTTAATATACAGGCTACAACATGTATTTGGTAATTTAATAAAAGTCATTCATTGATTGATTAAGTTTTGCTGATAAACAGACATGGCCCTGTTTCTGTCAATGTGTTGTAATGTAATTTTGAAATCACAAATTGTACAGTTAGCTTTTGTTCCATTCTTGCATATTTGTCAATGATCATATATTTTTGGATAATATTCATCTGACTGGTTGCCTTATTTGGTACAGAGGCAGATGTCAACTTTGACAGGAGTCAGATTTAGAATAGAGACAATTGGCTTACCTATTTTGTGTATGGTGTTTGAATAATCATTCATTAAAAAAGATAGAATAACAGCATGTTATGTATATTATACAATAGGAAGCACAGCAGATACCTATAACAAAGTCCAACACAGCTAATTATTTATGCAAAACCTGACATATTAATAAAATGTACATGTTTACACATTTATGCTTAATACAGTACTTAACATCTACAACATTATGCCATTTGAAGTAACTTTAAAAAAAAAACGATGATGAGTAAGTAGATTAAAGAAAATGCACATAGTCCTCTTCTGGTCGACAGCATTGTTATCTCGTTAGCTTGCAGTCAATGCTGGGCAAGAAGCTTGTAGACACAAGGGCTCTATCAATTGTTAGCAGTACAAGCAATTTGAACCAAACAGTCTGCTAGCTGCAATATTAGTCTCTATTCAGAAAAGAACACTAGTATAGCTCTGCCAGTCCACATGCGTAGCAAACTGCTAATCAATTCTTGATCCATGTTTTCCAACACCATTTTAAACCAACTTTACAGCTACAAATAGTGAAGGAGCCAGTAGCCTATTGTGCTTATTTAAAAAGAGAAATCTCTGATTTTATTCTGAGGGCCCTGCAGGCAATATGACCTCAGTTGTTGACCTGTTCTTGTGAAGAGGAGTGTTGACTTTATAACTCTGCATCTTGTTAGCAAGAGCAGGTTCAGAGTGTTCAAAAATAAATGTGCAGACAAATTGAAATCTGAATCAGACTAATTATGATTCACACTTTACTTTTCTTTCTCTCTTTTCCTAATTTATTAACCTCTCAAGCTAAAGACAAACGTTCTTCGTCTCATGCTTAGTGATCACAAATCACACTGAACAAGCTTTAACAGCAGGGCATATAGTTTTGTGCCTATTCTCACACCAAGCTTATGAAACCACAACAGCGGTTTCAAGGGAATCTGTCATTGCTGATAGACTCTTTTTAGATAGGGCTAAATACACCAGGTCAGATTTGAAACTAAGAGAATCTGTGTTTAAAATATGAATATTTATGCTGAGGCTTGTTGGAATGGAAACTGCATCCTTCTGTAGTGAATCTAGCTGTAGTCATATTCAAACAAGCATGCTGTTTTAAAGGAAGGTATCAGAAGTTGTATTTTCTTTTAATTTAGGTTTCGGAATTGAAACCCTTTGCAGACCTGACCGAAAGAGAAATGCAGAAGAAAACGGATGCCGAAAGACAACGCAATAAAAGACGGCTGAGAGAAAAGCAGAGGTAAGTGCGCCTTGTCTGTGTTCTAAACAGAAAAGCAATCAACATTTTCTGAACGGATCAGGGAGAACAGGGAAATCCGAGTGAGGCTATTTCCTTCTGGGAAACCTATCTGTTGAATTTCTGATTTGTTTACCTTGAGTAAACCTCATCTGCAGGGTTCCAAAACTAGCCTTCCATGCAGCAAGCTAAGGGAGCATGAAGGATGAAAGTGTTATTTTGATGACTTTTCAGCAGTGTTGTCCCTACCTTTTTTGTGATTTTCTATTTCTTCTTTTTATTTTGGTGTGTTCACTCAGAATCTCCTGAAAGGAAACATCATGTCCCTCAAAGTGATCCCCACCCACTTAATGTTCTCCTTCTGAGCTGCAACTTTTTATCTGGAGACTTAAGAGCTTCAGAAAGAAATGGAAACCAAGCACACATATTGTAAAACAAAAAAAAAAAGACATTAATACAAATTACCAGGAGAGTCAGTGGCCAAGGAACCCGTCTCTTTCCTTTAACATGTTTCCTCATTTTAACTCTCGTGTATGAAGACAGCTTGTCTAAAAGACCTCTTTCATGTGCTCCCTTGACTGTTTGATCAAACAAGTTAGACTTTGGAGGACTGTGAAGAAGTGATTACTATTATAAAGACATCAATGTGTATTATTTATGCTTCTTCCTTCTTTAATTTGGTTAGTGGCTGGAAAGGACACCATAGCAACTCCTTGTCATGTAGCTTTTCAAAGAGTGAAGGCAAGCATTTTGGCGTATTTATAAACAGTACAAAATAAGTACAAAATGCCAACACCTGCTGCCAGCATGAAAGGTTAACACGAGTCAGTAAAATTATACAAGATGAAGTCTCCCACTGAATATTGGGAGAAGTTTGGAGAGGAACATTTTGTGATTGTGTTTGTTTAATCACAGTGTTTCTTTTGAGGAGTGTGGGTTGGTGCTCATAGATG
This sequence comes from Polyodon spathula, assembly GCF_017654505.1. Lineage (NCBI taxonomy): Eukaryota > Metazoa > Chordata > Actinopteri > Acipenseriformes > Polyodontidae > Polyodon > Polyodon spathula. The sequence continues at coordinate 245,603 of NC_054550.1, read as the reverse complement.
ACCTGTGGTGGTCAATGTGTGCTGGGGTATAAATCAAAGTTTTAAATTTCTTCAGTGATTTATTCCTCTCAGTTTACTTTCTATTACTGGCGTCCGGCACTGAGAAGGTTGGACTGTTGATATTAATATGTTTGAATGTGAATGTATTACTGAGAAAAAGAAATGTTGAGCTAAAATGTTAACAGGTCAAGATTGCTTTTCTACTCAATAGGAACTTTTTCAACCTGGTAAGTACAGTGATAGTCATTGTTCTTTGAAGGTTTTAAAGGTTGAAAGTAAATCCAGGATAGTTAATGTGACAGAGGGGAAGTGTAGGGTGAGGTATTAAATATACAGCTTACCAAATAGGGGATTGACATTTACTTTCTGCCAGAAGACACATTTTATGCTATGCCACACCTCAACGAAAAGATTGTTACTTTTAAAGACCGTAATTGCTTAGATCACATTGTCAAAATGACAACAACTCCAGCTGAATTCATTGATGATAAAAAAATATAAATTCTGAAACATAATGTAGCATATACAATTACTGTCTGAGTATGTTCAAATTCAAATACAGTAAATACTTTTTTTTAAGTTTTCATTCAAGTGGAATAGGTAGTAGATGTTTATATTCTTATGAGATTTTTTGAAAAAATAGGTTGCATTTTTTGTTATCCAGAACAGGTTAGTCAGATATCAATTATGGGTATCCAGTATTAGAAATAGGAGATGGCTTACAGACATACTCTGCACATACACATGATACAATACAAAAGCAGACACATTTGGAGATGTCAGTGTGGTAATGAAACAGTATCAAGTATGTTAGAGTGAATGCTCTTTTTTTTTCTTTTTATAAACCGTCTTTAGACAGAGTCAGAAGACTGATCTTGGGGAAATGGGAATGTCTCAGCGCCCAAAAGCAGACACACGAGAGACCAATAACAAAAGCACCAAGAAAGATGAGGCGAGCAGAAGGAAGAAGAATAGGAAAGACAAAGAGCTTGCTGCATGGAAAAGAGCTCAGGCTCAGGTAGGGTTAACGACAAGAACTTTCATTTTACAAACTTTAAGAATGTGTTACACGCTTTGAAAATATTTGCCGTACCAAATAACCTAAAGTTAAATGATACTGAACTCTGTAGAAACTGTACTTATACACCCATATTGGCTATTGCTGAAAGCACCTCACTTCAGAAAGGTAGCCTTTAGAAGTGGATTGGTACATTTTTTATGTAAAAGCACAGTAAATAATGATCAATACAGACAGCAGTAGAGAATGACAGGGAACACACATAATAAGCTATTATTCAAGACTGGATCTCCCATTGAAGTTTTAATTAATTAATTTAATTCATGACAGTCACTGATATGATGAGCCAGACATATCAACTTAAAGGTGACCCATTAATCTAATTGAATACCATTGCACGGTACTATACAACAAGAATAACACATAAGGTAGAATACATTTTTGCATAAAATGTAAGTGCAGTAACTTAACTCCAAGTATTTATATTTCTGTGGTACACATGAAATGGTTTTGTATGATGGTGCCTTTTCAGTAGTAGCACTGAGAACATTGTATTCCATTCTGAAATTCAGTCATTCCAGTTTGGGTTTACTTTGGGAAAAACTGTTCCATTGAATATAGGTTGAGTACCTGAAGAGTACTAAAAGCCATTTACAGGATGTGTCTGATTATTATTTGTTTCTTAGCAGGCGCCCTTACCCAGGGCATCTGCATGCTGTAGAATTATTTTGTTTAAATGTCATGTTTTACTTGAAATTGATTTAAGGCAGCATGACGTACTCTTCCTTTTTAGACCTATCCTAAAGTGCTTAATTGAAAAACTGACTGTACATTAGATCAAATTAAGTCCTTATATTCCTTAGGGGTTGTGGAGTCTTTTCAATCAGCCTTCCTATCTAAACTGAACATTCACAGCATGATGCGTTCAAACTGACTCACACTGCCACAGCTTTTTAAATGTGATTTATGTAAATTAAAGTGACTGCTTTTCTTATACAAAAAAAAGCACCTGTGATGTTATACTACATACCCAGATTCTACTTTCTGATGACAGTTGAACAATGCAAGCTTTACTGCATAAGAGAACCCTAAACTCTTATGAAGTATTCTTCTAGTCGTCTTGTTTTTTTATTTTATTTTATGTGCAATAGTCCAGAGCATTCAAACTGCAATATTGATTCCACTTCTGAGTAGTTTCCTGCTGTTGGTGAAGGAGTGGTTTTAGAAATTAAGAATGTATTGTGTGCTATTCTTGTCTGCATCTTAGAAAAGCACATTACTTTTACTGAGCAGCTGAGAACTGAAACCTGTATTGCTTTACACGAACACTCTCTAATGGTACACAGTCGATATCATTGTCTTCCCATGGTGCTAACCTACATGGTTTACAAGTGCACTTCACAAGCAAATGAAGGACAGAAGCAAATAGCGTAGTAATGAGAAATCAGCTGGTCTTCGAAGAAGAACCTACCGTACATACATTCGAAAAACAACAACAGAGAGGTTCCGAAGGGATATAATAAAGTATAAAAAAGAAGAGGAAACACAGAATAAGTAATTAGGACCTTATTCTTTTAATTGCATTTTAATGGCAGAGTGGGTGCAAAACTGATGCCCATCATGTTATTAATTATCAATTTAGGGGCAATAAAATGTATCAAAAGTAATAAGAAACAATACATAAACAAAACCAAAATGTGTTTGCTGGCTGTTGTGGCAACATAAAGCTCACCTATGTATTATTAACACACATAATAATTAAATAGGGTTTCTCTTGAGCCGTTCTCTTAATTGTTTCAATTGTTGAAAAACCTTAAATAATTGGGTGTTGAAACTGATGTGGGCTATTCAGGTTAAAACTCCTCTAATTGAAGAGAAAGCATATTCCTCCTTGCTGGGGCTCGGGAAGGCTCTAAAAAAACAATATGCATTCTTACATATCTTAGCCAAAGTAAGTTATGATTTATGTATTGTTTTTACATGTGTAATACTTCAGTTCAATCACATTCAGAGTCTATACTTCATAGTTATGCATTAAATTTTGGTTATTATCAAAATTTGGGAGAAGCTAATGGATGTGATGTATATCTAATACACTTCCACAGGAGTACCTATCACTCTTCAGAGCTTCATAGACTTGTCAAACAGTACATGCATGGAGTCAATCTCCAGTTTCTGCACCTCTCGAACGACAGTAATTAAACAAGTTAAAAGGGTGATAGAAATACATACCTAACAAATGATACCACCTACCTGACTGTGTGTGGCCTTTCCTGACCAGTAGTCATAGTAATATACTCCAAGGCTAATACAGTCAGTAATTTCTGTAATAAATATCCGACCCCCATGATGCTGTATATATACACTATATGAAATATTGCACTCTGTTCACACGGCTTTCTCTTGAGTTATTTAAATGCTCTTGAATAACGTTTGATAATCGCTTCCCTTGACTGTTAATGATATGACCAACAAAAACAGTTTCATGAATATCAAACTGTATGTATTTTTAAAAACAAACAAAAAAATCTTTAAATAACTCTTTACTGCTTTGTTACCGTAGCCCATTGTATTTAAGATTACAGTTCCTGAAAGCAACGTGACTTTCAGCTTTAAAACACTTCAAATCAATCTAAGAAGACTAAAACAGCTGGGTGCACCTTTTCTATATTCTGGTTCATTCTGTTCTCAGAAACCAGCTGATCTGTATTCTTCTTGTTGTATATCAGCTGAATTTTCTATTAATACAAGCTAGTGATTTATACTTAAATTTGTAGGAATTAAATAGTGTGTTGTCTTGCTGTGTTGCAGTACCCTGGTTAATTAAAGGTTTAATTATGACAGAGTTAAGGTAAATTGTCTCACTTTCATGATGTCTACTTTATTTGTTTTAACAATGCTTCATTGTGCTCTGACTGAATAAATTCTGCACAGAATCAATTTCAGGTATTACTTTCCTAATTACTTTTACTCAGAACAAATCATCTACGGTGACTTTGCTCAAGGTGTGTGGCCAACCAAGTGAGGGGATTTAGTTTAATGATCTGAATTCAAACATGTTGTAATTAATTGTAATCAATCACCTCACGTGTAAGTGAACTGCAGTAAGGTGAAATAGGGTTAGGTGGGGTAAATCACTATGAAGAAAGCAATTATAATTGTAAATGATGGGTTTTCACTTTAAATAATATATTAGTAAGTATAACATTTAAAGATCCCCAAACCAGAGCTTGGATGAAAAATGCTGGGGCCAAAACAGTAGCACATCTGCATCAAAAAATGTTGACACATTTACAGTACCTACTAATAGTTTAATTCATTTAATGGAATCACACAGGGGCAAATACAATGTTCTGCCTAATTATCTGCCTTGTGATGAATTTGTTAAGATGGTGTCATTACCGTTAAGGCAATGAGACAACAGAATGGACCAAGAGAGATTTATTTGATGCTGTGGGCTGGTGTGGTGTTGTCCTGTGTGCCGTGGAGTTTACCTTACCAGACCTCAGCTGCATCAGTGATCTCTTATAGCTGTTTCACGCTAGACTTTGATAGGATGGCAAGAGCGGCCTTCGGCTAGACTCGCTGCTGTTTGCCTTCACACCAAAGGTAAGCCTCTGCTGCTTGTTCAGATGTTCTAGTAAAGGGTTAAATAATTGCAACTTACTGCTTCCTCTCTAAAGATCTGGTTGACGCTACTTGATTTCTGGTATTTTCTGGTACTGCACATGCAGATTAAATGGAAGTCAGAAGACATCAGCTGAGTTTGCGATCATTATGAAGTGATTAAAAATACCTATGCATAGTAATATAGCAAAATGTAATTGCTGAATCCTGCTTCATGTATAGACCCATGATTACAGGTATGTTTTTCATAGTGCTTTTTATATACAAGCATACACATAATATATGTGTTTGTGTATATTGTGCAGCTGTGCAGGGCGTACACACTGAAATGCTACAACAAAGAGTCGAACTCTGACACTTAACATTCCTGATTGTTTTATTAACATTATGTATGTGTTTACTCACCCCATACCCAATCACCTCCTAAAATTAGGACATTTTGTAATTTGATACGCCAGTTGTAATGGACCTGAAGAAGAAAAAAATAAAATCACAGACCAGCAAAGCACTAGCTATGTGAGTTTAATATAGTTTACTTTCCATTCAAAATGCAGCTTTGGAAACACATTCGTAAAAGACAGGTTAAGTTAATCCCGCAATTTTCAAACTGACTGACATATAAAGGAATTTTAATAAGAGATTTATTAAAAGCTTACATAAAGACTTAGATAAAGATGGCATTTAATTGCCCTATTGGTTTCCTAGCTGGAAACCTGTAAAGGATTATGCAAGGTTACTTAGAATGGATTTTAAAATGCACGGCAGCTTGAAGACAAGCCATCTTGAATAGATCTGCATGTTAATTTTAGGCTTTCAGATGGTACCGGGTAAGTCATTAAAATTATCATTTTGAAGAACGATCCCAGAGGAATCCACAAAAAAAAAGCAAATTCTATCCTTTTGTAAAGCACTGTAAAACAATACCCAGGACTAGTTAATTGATTCTACTTATTAAACATTATCATTGAAGCTAAAACCACAAGTTACCTGTTGTGTTAAAGAGTGTAGATGGGAATCTGTGATCAATAAGTTATACATTTTACCAGATGGATAGTAATCATGAGCTTCATGAATACAGAAAATTTCATGAAATGTATATTCAGAAAGATTAAATTACAAATGCATATATACAGTACAAGTGGCTACTTACAGTGATTCTATATTAGCTGTACACATGACAGTGTATGAAATAATTAACAAGAGTAACTTAAACAGAATGCTGCACCTGCAGAGCTGTGTTATCATAGAATGGTATTTTCAATCGAGACAGAGTATCTGAGAGAGCACATCCACGTACCTCAATTTATACCATGCTGAAGGGATCAGCAGCACAGAGCCTACTCAAATAACACAGCAGCTACTTTCATCTTTCAATATTAATGGCAGTGGCATCAAAGAGCCATCTGGAGAAGATTTGAGCAGTTTGGTATTTCAAGTTAAAGCCAGAAAGGCGTTTGTGCGAACTTCAATACAGGTACGTTGCAGGAAAGGTGAAAAACTTTTCAGTAAAGCTAGAAATGAATCCTTTTTCCAAAAGATCTTTAAAAAAAACAGAACAAAACAAAAACTTCTGTCACTTTGTAATGTCCTTCCCTGAGCCTGCAGGCCTTGGCAAATCATACTCAAGTCTTCCCTGATGCATCTGATTTCCATTTGCAGCTCTGAAATTTGGCGTGGGTTAGAATCTAGTCTGGCACTGACACAAAGGGACACATTCAATTAACCTTTTACATGGAGGGATATTATGAGTTTGTGCAATTAGTGGAGTGGGAGTGGAGCAATGTTTGATCATTTTCCCTTCCTGCTTGTTTTACAAGTGTTCTATTTTCCAGTATCTAAAAAAAAAAAAAAAAAAGTTGAAATGATCAAGGTCCTTTCATCCCAAAACAATCATTCAAGATCGCTTCTTTACTGCAAAGATAATTATGAATACATGACTACCTTAACATGGCTATTAATGCACATATACTAACAAACTGAATGGCCAATTTCACAATTAGTAACATCAGGGATAACCGAACTGCATATACTGGTGGTGTTGCAGTTTCTCTGGTTTACAGAATTCATCGAAACCATTCCGAACGTTTATTACTTTTCTCTTACAAGTCTTCCACAGATTATCAGGGTCACCATGGCAACAGTTGAGAATATTATCAGGTTTGGCACAGTGACTACTCAACCAAATTCATTCTGCGGGGGCTTGGACAAAGATTTGTATTAACAGATCCTGGACAATTAAAATTCCCTACACAATGAATAAACTTCATAACATTACACATTATTGGTGAAAGGATAGTCGTTTATCCTAATGCTATTTATCATTGGTGCAAATTTTTTGCGTTACTTAACCAACAAGAATTCCACAAGAATTGCTATATTATGGAATTGGGAGTTTATTTTGCTCAAACCACTCTAACTAGTTTATTGAAGTTTGTTCTAATTTTATGAGTTAGATATAGATAGTAGAAAATCCTTAACCAGGTTTTTTGTATCATAGTTGATATTTAAAAGGGTCTACAGTTTCTGATTTAGGTAGACATCCACTGACAAACAAGTGAGTTAAGATAATCCCAACTTAAATCATTTAGTGTTTTACAACATTATTGTATCATGTCAAACCTTTTTTAAAAGTGACTTGATATTTCACAAAATAGATGCATGTTTTAGCTATACTGTATTTAATGATAAGTCTGCAAACATGAACAAAAATGATTTTATGTTTAGCGAAATGTTTCTATATTAATTAGGCATCCTAGGAGTTATTCTAGGACAGGACATTTCATTGGCTTTTTTTTTGCTATCTTGTGTTTGAAAAAAGGTATATATATATTGTGAAAGCTAATGTGTATTGGCAGGCATGGAAAATGTTACTAATTTGTGTTTTGAGAACACTACATTAGACCAGACGAGAAGCATTGTTCAGAATGTATTGCATCACATAATGAATGGGTTGAATAGGGTGCAAGGTTAAGAACTTTTATTGCATTAAAACTGTTTATATTGATTCTGGCAGCATAAGCATAATATATTGCTGCTTAGCTAATCATTAGAAATAATACAGATAAGAGGTGTGCATCAAGGTGACCAGAATGAAAATAAATGAATTACACAGCTCAGGGAGACCTGAGAAGCTCTGGTGTCTATTTAGTTTCATTGGATATTCATGCTGCATGTTCCCCTAAACTACTGCACAACATCAAACATTGATACACTGCTTTCAGTTCAAGATGAGGTTGATGAAGTCTTTGGAGGAGATCTTTTTTCTTGATATATGATAAGACTATGTTGTTAAGAATAGGTTGCTTTATAACTATTATTTGCCACTTCATAAAGGTTGTAGCCACTCTCCTTAATTATAGAAAATTTATATTTTATAGTAGTGTTATTCATATGGTACCTATTACTTTGAGTAAAGGGCCCATTAGTGTCATTGTTTCAATTTGTTATTACAATAACAGGATAATATTCCAATGACAAAATTGAGCAATTCATCATCTTCAAGACTGATTGAAGTGATCCAAAAAGAATAATAAACTGAAAGTTTTGACACGCTAATGACTTGAACAGCACTGAAGTGTAACAAACTAATGTCTCTGAAGAAAGTAGGAGAAATTCAGACAGTCATCGAAAACTGAAATGTGCCTTAATTACAAAATCACTGCAGATGCATAGACATGAAACATAGATATTAAATTATAATACAATTAGAATGAATTCCGTTGGTCAGCTTGACCTGATGGACCTGCGCTTTAGCATTCTCTATCCCAGGAGTCTTCACTGTTTTCACTGAAGTAATCCTTCTGCGTACATCATATGTTCTTTAAAGAAACCTCACAACTAATAGCATACATTGTTAACTCCATACAGATTTATTAGTTTTCTATGAATTATTTACAAGAGGGTAAACGGTTCCTGATATATCACACACAGCAATAGACGACGGCTTTTCCCTTTTACTCTGCTTCAGTATTACAGTAGATAGGTAAACATTCCTCAACTTTTTGTCTGTATCCAACATCCCTTGTGGTAATCTACTGTAAGGACTGGAATTTAATAAAAAAAATATGAAGTAAATGAATGGGTGTATCAATCCTGATATCCAATCTCAGTGTCAGTGATATAATACCCATCCCTTTATTATTGGGGTGCTTTTATGGAAATGGGTAACAGTGTAAGCAGGTGAGTTCCTGAAAAGCATATCATCTGGTGCGTGGCTGTTGTGCAGAGCTGTGCTTAATGGAAACGTGTTCCTTAGAGATGCTTGTAGGGAGAGAATATTGTCTCAGTAGCTAGGGCGATGAGAGCCAGAGATATCTCTGGGTTTCCTGGCAACAAGTAATGAAGCAAGATACCGAAAAGCTCTTAAACATACAGGAACTCTTGACCCTTTTGTTTTCTCATTTTCTGGTTAAATAGTACCCTGTTGCATACCTTCAATTTTCCCAAACAGATCTATCCTACAAGTTAATGAAGGGATATGTGAAATTGCAATTTCATCGCTTGCATGTATTGATGGTGGAGCAGCTATTGTTGAAAACATCTCTCAAAGGATGAAAAAGAAAAAAATGAGGACAGCATATACTTATGCAATTTGCTAACAGCACTATAGCCACATGCTGTTGGGGCTTTATGCTCAGTAAAATGACAGATACAAATAGGATGAAAGGGACTAGTACAGTTCTAATCTAGAAAGTATTTAGCCTTAATGGGATTCTGTTGAAGTAAACAGTGCATTTATTATTTAATTATTGTATGCACTTTATTAATAGTAAACCAAGGGCTATTGAACTGGGGAAGCAAACATGAAAACCAGTAAATGGCAGAATATTGAATAGAGCATCCCAACCCCAAACTTGAATTATTATTAGAAGAAAACTAATTTACCTAGTAAAACCCAGCTGACATTTTTGAAAGGAAGAGCAAACATGCAATATTCTGCTGAGGTCTACTTTAATTAACCGGACCACATACAAATATGCAACAATTACTTTCTAATGGGAAAGCAAACTTCTTTGCATGCTGTATTATGAAACATAGGGTACTTCAGGTCCACAGAGTAGCATACATTCCTGAAATACTGTATGCACAGAACAGTACAAAACAAGCAAAAGCAACAGGGCTTGTACTTTGCTCATGTGGCTCTTTTCCTGATTCCCTGAGGAAAATATATTCCTAAAAGCGGCAGTTACATTCTAATTACTTTCTCTGGCCTTAGCCATGTCTGGCCGGACTCACAGTCGGTACCTGGAATTACAGATCCTGATCAGCCTCTTAGTCTGTCCACAGATGGAAGACTCGCTTCTCCCCTTTGACAGCTGTTGTGGCAATGCTGGATTAGCATTCCTTAGGCAAGATCAGTGGTCTGACACTTTCTTTACTTAGTCTGCAAAGTGCTTGATTTCAGCTGCAAAGTGCTTTGACTTCGTGTTTCCTGGCTCCTACTGCTTCATCTAAAGTCCAGGCTCAACCTAGCAACTGTATTTGAAGCTGGCTTTGAAACAATCTTAAATCCTAAAATGGTTAGTTAGTTAATAAGACTGGCTGAGCAATTACCTCTAAACATATGGCAACACTTTAACATAATGGTTTCAAATTCAGATAACTTCAAACATTCTGGTATCACTTTATAATAAGGTCCCGTAATAAATACTTTATTAATCCTTTATAGATGATGAATACATAATATGTAAACTATGAACAAACAGGTTATAAGTAGTTATAAAGCACCATTACTAATGCTTTTTACATTTTATAACACCTACTGTACAAAGTGTTGCGGGTACAAAGTCTTGTGCTTTTGCTGCTGTCTCTGATTGGAACCGTTTACCTGCTGAATGTAGATCAGAGACCTCACACTGTCATTTTAAAAACTGATGTTTCACTACTTGATAAAGCCTTGTGTATGTACTGCTTAATTTGAATGTATACTATGTGTTGTAGTGTCATTTGTGTTTATATATGCCCATGTTCAGTAACATTACATTTCCAATGTACAGAAATACCACTGCATTGCCATTGAAACTATATTGGAAAGGATCTTTCTGGGCTTACATGTATGCATAGTATTGCTCTAATGAAATTGATTTATATGGTAACTGTATATCAATAGCTGTAAAGTCCCATGGTTTATCTAGAGGGGATGATGTCAGAATATATGTGCATAATTCTGTTTTAATTTGTTCATTTTGTAAATGAGGTAAGCATTTCTAGAGATGCTTGTCTGTTTCTCTTGGAAAGTACTGTATCGATCATGCCCTGAATATATTTATACCGCTGCTTCTTGTGAAACCCAAGCATACCAATCCAGAACCATGCTTGATCAAACCCCTCTTCAATAGTTGTACTTTGTGTGAGGATACCTGGTCTCCAGGTACTGCATTTGGCACGCTATGCAAAATCAAGGTTGAGCGACAAATGTTGATTTTGACTTTTGTATCTAGCCTGATACATACCAAATTTGATAAAACTTTGTTATTAAAATATATCTCCCACAGAGGCACTGCCTGATAAGATTTCAATTGAAAAATTTTATTCATGTACTGCGTTTCCTGAGCTATTAACAATGGTGATTTGCTGGTGTCTTCTGTTAGTACACCAGGTCTTGACAGTACTGAAAAAAATATATGAATAAATGAAGAAAAAAAAATCCACAATAACTGTGAATAACATTTTTTTTCTAATAGATAATTAAATAGGACTGTCATAAGATAAAGGAAGTAATTACCTGCAACACTTCACAAGGGTCTGGCAATATAAGTACAAGAACATCTTACTAATCCTTAGGCTCTAAGTAACCAATCAGAATCACAATCAGAAAGGAAAATGAGGATTTCATTTCCAAAATGCTATGTATTCAAAACACAAGATCCACTTCTTGTGCTTTCTGTTGAGAGAGCAGTACTGGTAATCATTTCAATACAAAACTGAGGTCATGCATAGTGTTTCAAAATGTTCAAAATGTGAAATGTAGGCTTCAGTTTTTGTGGCTATATATTATGATTCATTGACGACAGAAGGACATTACACTTGAATTACTCCAGGGAAGCAGATTTGTAACATTTTTATTCCTATCCTACAGGACCTCTCAATATAATAACATTCTGTTCTCTTTCAGTTGTGATGCATTGTGTAAATTAATGCTGTCCATAGCTCATGTTCTTGGACATAGTGCATCAAAACCTTATGCTAAGTGCCCACATCTCACAACAGCATTTTGCCCCAATTATAAGCAGAGGCTAGCCTAGCATATTTGTATATGTTTAATCAGCAATCAATCTCACCTGCATATTACAATTAGCTGCTGCAATACTCTGCTGTGCGCCTCCTAACTCCTAACAAACTAAGAAAGCTCATTAGCCCTGTCTTGGCTTCCTTACATTGGCTGCCTGTAAAACAGAGAATTGATTTTAAGGGCCTACTTCTGACATATAAGGCTTGTAGAGAACTTGGTCCAGATTCCATTTGTGAGCTGATGACATCTTACACTTTGGGTCTCTCTCTGCTTTCCTCTAACTCAGGTCTGCTCTCTGTCTCTTCCCTCTGACTCGTCTCTCTCTGCTTTCCTCTAACTCAGGTCTGCTCTCTGTCTCTTCCTTCTTCCTCGTCTCTCTCTGCGTTCCTCTAACACAGGTCTGCTCTATGTCTCTTCCCTCTGACTCATCTCTCTGTGTTCCTCTAACTCAGGTCTGCTCTCTGTCTCTTCCTTCTTCCTCGTCTCTCTCTGCGTTCCTCTAACTCAGGTCTGCTCTCTGTCTCTTCCCTCTGACTCGTCTCTCTGTGTTCCTCTAACTCAGGTCTGCTCTCTATCTCTTCCCTCTGATTCATCTCTCTCTGCGTTCCTCTAACTCAGGTCTGCTCTCTGTCTCTTCCTTCTTCCTCATCTCTCTCTGCTTTCCTCTAACTCAGGTCTGCTCTCTGTCTCTTCCTTCTTCCTCGTCTCTCTCTGCGTTCCTCTAACTCAGGTCTGCTCTCTGTCTCTTCCTTCTTCCTCGTCTCTCTCTGCTTTCCTCTAACTCAGGTCTGCTCTTTGTCTCTTCCTTCTTCCTCGTCTCTCTCTGCGTTCCTCTAACTCAGGTCTGCTCTGTCTCTTCCTTCTTCCTCGTCTCTCTCTGCTTTCCTCTAACTCAGGTCTGCTCTCTGTCTCTTCCCTCTGATTCATCTCTCTCTGCTTTCCTCTAACTCAGGTCTGCTCTCTGTCTCTTCCTTCTTCCTCATCTCTCTCTGCGTTCCTCTAACTCAGGTCTGCTCTCTGTCTCTTCCTTCTTCCTCGTCTCTCTCTGCTTTCCTCTAACTCAGGTCTGCTCTCTGTCTCTTCCTTCTTCCTCGTCTCTCTCTGCGTTCCTCTAACTCAGGTCTGCTCTCTGTCTCTTCCTTCTTCCTCGTCTCTCTCTGCTTTCCTCTAACTCAGGTCTGCTCTCTGTCTCTTCCTTCTTCCTCGTCTCTCTCTGCGTTCCTCTAACTCAGGTCTGCTCTCTGTCTCTTCCTTCTTCCTCGTCTCTCTCTGCGTTCCTCTAACTCAGGTCTGCTCTCTGTCTCTTCCTTCTTCCTCGTCTCTCTCTGCTTTCCTCTAACTCAGGTCTGCTCTCTGTCTCTTCCCTCTGCTTCATCTCTCTCTGCTTTCCTCTAACTCAGGTCTGCTCTCTGTCTCTTCCTTCTTCCTTGTCTCTCTCTGCTTTCCTCTAACTCAGGTCTACTCTTTGTCTCTTCCTTCTGCCTTCTATGAAGGATGAAGGGAAGTATGTTTTTTCCCCTGAAAATGTATTTTCATTAAAATTACTTTATGGTAATAAAATGTTGAAGGTTAAACTATGGAAAAATGTACCAATTTCTGGAACTCCAAGACCTCACTGAATAAAGCCTTAAAAAATCGTGAATCTGAGTTGTGCTGTGGTTACCTTACCAATCATTTCATTAGGAGAATTGGTCATCCAAAGAAACGGATCATTTTTTCAAGCACAAAAAAAATGACAAACATTTTTTTTTTTAAATTAGAAATGGTCGTGACGTGCTTCCTCGCACCTGAATAAGGACACAGGTGTATGAACATTGCTAGGAACTAGTCAGACCTGGTTTCCAGTCAGTTTTAGTAGCTAATGTTTAGGTTCTATGCTCTGCATGCTGCAAAGCAGTTAAGGGAATGCAATTGATATAATACCAGCTGTCAGGAAGACTAGATTTGTTTATACTGCATTTAGCAAGCAAAATAAAGATGCAAGAATTAAGTAGCTGCTGTACTGCTGTTATAGATACAAATGTAAGGTGGTTTTGCAATTTTAAGGAGCTTTCAAACCTACAAAACTGCATCATTGATTACTGTATCAGAAAGGCAATAAGTCAAGAGATGCTCTAACCCTTTTCATTTTATAAAATAGGAATGCTTTGTGTGCGCACTAGGAAATGAAACCATTTATACTAAGCAACTACACTTATTTACTTCAGCAGTATAGGAAATGAATCACTGCTGCTCTTTATATGCCATTATGTAATGGAGTAAGATGATTACCCAGTACTAAAAGATGCCTGACAGGGGCACCAATAATGCTTAATTATAAAGAACAATGACAAGAAGGTATTGTCGCAATGTGCATACGGCTGTCAGGTTCCAGAACAGATTGTGTTCTTTTTTTATAAAATGATTCACATGAAGTGTGAAGCACTTGCTTCAGAAATTGTCTCATACAGTGTAGAAAGATTTATTTTTTTCTATGATTTTTTTTTTTTTTTTTTTTGCATGGCTCGTAAGCAATGATGGATGCACTTAATTCTTTAATTTATTTCTATTCAGTCCAGTAATTCCTCCGATATTATAGAAAATAAAATATATACAAAATGTACTCCCTCCTGACTATCATTATGTGTGGCTGCAAGCAATACTTTTCTTTTACAATCACAATTAGAATTCCTTTACACTTAGAAACACTAGGTGTTAAAGCAGTTGTGATTACTTTGTTTGTTCTTCTCTTTTCTTTTAGATAGAGTCTCTTTTGGATTCACAACCAGGAACTGTCGACGCACGTTTCAGGTAGGGCATTGTGATTATTCTTGCCCATTTTAGTTCCTGTTCACAGAACGTTGTCTGATGAGTTATTTAAAGAATATTAACAGTATACAAATACAATACAGTTTGACATCTTGTTGTAGACCCTGTTAAAGAAACCCGTAACAGTCTCGAGAATACAGTTTACAATACTTGAGTTGAGAACATCATATATGATCAAAAAAGAAGCTATGATATTTTTATATGTAGAAAACTTAACATACACCTAGAGTAATCTGTGGTAGTAGTATGGAAATAAAACAAGTTATGGTTAATGTGAATCGCTACAGTAATGAGTAGATATCTCCCATGGATCATCAGTGGTACTGTTCACAATATTAACCTAGAAGCTAGGGTCATTTCTTGGTTCTTGCCCCAGTGTTATTTTTTTTTTAATATTTTCTTTATTAGTACTATCTGCATTGCTGTAATGGATTACATTGTTGTTGGGTTTTTTTTCTGAACTGAATATAAACCCAGAATGTTAAGGTTAAATAAGAGGCTGGATAAACACATAAGGCAGCAATGAATCATCCCGGATCCTTGTGCCCAATAGGGGGCCATTCTACCTTTGATGATGCTAACCACTTTTACATTTATATTCTTCTGCAAGATCTTCTCGATTTATCATTTGCATTTTGGTTTGTGTGTTTATTCATTTTTTTGTATAGATCTCTGGGAAATTGTATTCTTAATCATAATCACCTGAATTAGTCATGTGTGAGAATAATGAGTGCTCTGCAATGCCTGTTTATTATTCTGAACAAATACTGCAGGTGATTTAAATAATTAAAGTGATTTAAATATATATATATATATATATATATATATATAATTATAATAGAATATATATAATATATATATATTATATATGGGTTGACATTCCAGTGCATTTTTCACACTGTGATGATTTTTTAAGCGATTTTCCCTTTATCTGTTTAAAGTGGTGCCATTTATTTTACATGTAAAATGCTGCAGCATCCATAGGATTTAAATCAGTGCTTTGACCATAAGATTGAAAGAAATACAAGCTCAGAGTAACTGGTTAGCCTCAAATTGTTGGTAAAGGTCACGCTTATATATAAAATCGAAACACAAGAAGTCCCTCTCCTGACTTCTCTTAAAATGAATGACAGATTTTGTCAGCACTCTTGTGGAGACTTTTTAGCCATAATCAATGTCAGAAGATATTTCTATTCGGCTGTGATGCTGCTTTTTCATAATATGCTTCACAACTATTGCTTCTGTGCCTATAAGCTTCATAACATGAAGTGCAAAGCAAATAAGTCTTCTCTTCTCTCAGTTCTCCCAGTCGTATGGGAGTTCAAATAAAGATACAGTAATAATGAAGGAAATGAAACAGAGACCCAAAGTAGTTTTTAGCCTGTGTTTTGTGAATGAGACAGTTCCTAGTGACACCCCAGCACATTTTGGTCACTAAAAAAACTAAAGAATGGCCAGACTATATTTTGAGGCCAGTAGTTTTTTTTATCTGGGCTGTATAATTTCACCAAGCAGATCCCCACAGCCCAGGAGTTGTACCCCCCATGTCTTTGGTGAACCAGTTTCCATATCCAGCCCCAGTCTGCTCCTGATCCATCAATTTGCATTTCAGGAATATGAAAGCACCCCAGGCTTTTCCTTGGAAATCAACTCGGGTCCAAGACTTAAGTCATCGAGTGCCTCAAATGGAATTTGTAAGTGGTGTTCATGTATGCAGTACTGGTGCCCATCGTTTCAGTGTGTTGGATCGGTCTTATTGTGTGAAACATACTTTCTTAAAGGGATTCATTCTACTGGATAATGAAGTATATGACTACAAAAATGACCATTTCATGTGATTAAAAATGAGCAATCTCAAGTGTTCTGCCCTTTACAGTTTTGAGAATCATTATTTGTGTTGGATTGCAAGATTGTCATAAGTCATTATCATGGCTTTGCTACCAGGTGTCATTAGAATGCTGATCGCCTTTAAAATTCAGAAATGTATGACAGGCTGTGTTAGCACTAGTTGGTATGGGATGTCTGTGCTCAATTTAGAGAAGCTGTAAAGTCCTTTACCTCAATTATACACTACCAGACAGAGTTGACTTGGCTGTTGCCAAGCTTAAGTGAGCAAATAAAAAAGTACTCTACATGGGTACTAATTTGAAACAGTTGTCACTCTTCTGATTGATGGGCCATTGAGACTGGATCATGAAGCTTCTTTATTGCTGGGTTAAAGCACTATGTTTGCAACAGTATCTACCACTAGAGATTCCTGGCATGTGGAATACAATCATTCTAATGTGGTACTCTGCACCAGCTGTTAGCTAATGGCATAATATTATTTTAGGTTAACAAGAAACTTGGTTTCAAGAATCTAAGAAAACTGCCTATGAGGGCTATAGTCATTTCACAGAGTGATGGCGTCAGCCTCCTTTCAGTAAGCCTATTACATCTAACACATTATTCATGCACTGAAAAATATTACACTGGGTTTATTTGTCATGCTATACATTAACTAACTCTTTGGACACTTAGGAAAACTTAGGAAATTTCAAACAGGAAAAAATGCACAGTAGTAGTAGTAGTAGTCTTAATAAATTCAGCAAAGTCAGTAACTATATAATATACCTATATGGTGTTAAGGAAAAAATATATTATAATAATAATTATTAATAATATATGTTACCTTGGGTTATGTAGAGTTACTGTAAGTCACAAAGCCCTGTACATACTGTGTGCTGGGTGACATAGACTAAAGCACAAAGTCCACCAGGTCTTTCACTCCTCTGTTGGGAAACAGCACAACTGTAAAGCTCTTGAACAGAAGTCATTGTTCATCCCTATCCCTTTGATCGGAGTGACCCTAGAGAATTTGGCTTTCGATTTTTTGTCTTGTGTCAGAGAATAACCTCAGGTCAGCTGAGGAGGTCAGGGTCAAATTCAAACATTATAGTTCTCCCAATAATCTCACCCTCTTGAAGAGACTGAGTATTACTTGTTTAGAAAGTGTAAATCTAACTCTAAAAGTCTCTCACATGACCTCATCCTCTGACACCTTTGCCCTGATTCATACAAGGTTGAATGCTAACAAAAAAAGGTGGGTGCTTTGGCAATAAAAGGGGGCTTAAGGAGGCTCCTTTACTGATCCATAGCTTGATGTGACATGAGGCTCGGGTTTATACGAGAGCCACTTCCTAAAAACAGTGCTACCCGTACAGCCTGGGTCCATATGGCATATCATAGCTGCCCCTAACTCAAGCTTGGGTGTTTTGAATGTTCTCTCTTTAAAAGCCTGTCGGGTATTCCTAGGAATAAAGTAATCAATAGAGAAAGATATAAAGAAAGCCAAGAAAACATATGCCCACGGTATGAATTCTAGGTACATCTTCTAGAGCGGTTGCTGAGGGACTCTTAAGAGCACTGAATCCACCTACTGAAGCCTTTGCCTAAAAATACCTTTCAAAGAGAAACTGGTGGATTTCATGCATTTTCTTTTGTTTTCTTGTAGAATTCCTATGGAGTCCCCCCTGTGACAGCATACCCCACACGCAATGGAGAATGGCCCTGGATGAACCCTCCTCAGGCTGCTTTTAGAGGACCTTTGCCTTATCCATGGCAAACAGTAAGACTCCCTTTATCTACACCCTCTCAAAGTCCAGAATCCTCCATTTCCAACTTGCTCTGTTTTTTTTATTGAAAGAATAGCTCACAGTATTAGGGGGGGATGGATAATGTGTTTATCATTGAAGCAGTTTACCGATCTCGATTAGAAATGCTGATGCCAAAGGTACACCGTGTGATTGAGATAGAAAAGGGCTTGCATAGAGTATAAATAATCTTTAAGTGCAGATTGAGTTTGATATTTGATGTTGTGTTGATTTTTATATTAACTTATGTTTGTGCCTGAGCACTTGCAGCTCACCAGTAGAAAATAATAATTTTAAATTTGTAGTCCAGCCCAGTTTAGATTTTCACACGTCTAATGTCTCTTACATTTGAAAGGTTCTTCAGTCAGGGAAGCACAGTTACAGTGCTTTTAGCAAAATTGATTTTTTTTTCTTCAATGAAATGACTTGTCAATGACCTATTTTTACAAGACTCTTCCCAGTGCTAACTCAAGTGCAATAATTGCTTTTCCCTCACAGACTGACTGAAGCATCTGCCTGTGAAGTATGTTAAAGTAAAAAAAATGTGGACTTTTTTGTCTTTACTTACGAAAACGTTCTGTAAAGGATCTGGAAAAGCCGAAGTGACCTTGGTTTAATGGCATTGTGAAGTTGTAATGTTGTAATGAGTTTATATATTGACAGAATATTAAAATGCGATCTGTAATAAATGCCCTTAATATAAATTTGTGCTAATTGGATTTTATTGAGTATCTCATAAAAGAGGGATGACTAGGGGCCATTTACTGTATGGTTTTAACTGCTGTTCATGCTGCAATTGTTCTGTTATTTAATATTATCTGATTATTTGTATATATTATGAATAGAAACACAAAAAAATAAGCATTAAAAAGTTGTAGTTAAAGAAGGAAACAAGTTTAGAACAAGTTCACAAACTTAAAACTGTATTTCATTCAATGTAGAATGCTTTGTTTTATTTCACAAAAAAAACCACACACACATAAATGTCTGGTTGAATCTAAATAAAACCTACCTAAAATAGTACTGCTGTAATGGTATTAAGAAGCAAATGGGAGCCATGACCCTACAGTGTTATAACTGATTCTGCACTATAACGGGGCACGGTAACGGTGTGAGCACTACATATATTATATATATATATATATATATATATATATATATATTATATATAATTATAAGTATCTTATATATAGATTATTATATTATATGGAGAATTAATAAAATTCTCATCTTTAAAGCCACCAGTTATTTTAAGAGTCTATGTGATTAAATATTGCTACACTCGTCAGTGGCTAATTGAGATAGCAGATTGCTGTCTATTTGATTTCTTTATATTCTCTTACATTTCCTAGGTATGCTTCCATTGTATCACCATGGTGATGAGCCCTCTTTAATCTTTGTACACCTTTATTAAAGGTATTAAAGACATCTGGAATGGCGTAGGCATACTTAGTATTGCAGAGGGATTAAGAACAAAACACAGTTGCACACATGCAATGATTGGCTTTGAAAGGGAAAGTTAATTGTTGCCACAGTAAGGTTCTGTGTCTGCCTTCTGCAGTGATGCTCAAAGGTTATATGTGTAGCCTCAAGTACTGTTGCCGTCGCTGCACTGTGTCAATGCAAACTTTCAAAAAAGAGCATTTATCCTCGCCATTCGATGAGTATTTTTGAGTCTGACTTCAATGCCATACTGTATGAGTGAATGTGGCTGTAAAGCACAGGGCGTTGCTGTTATGAACACCCCCATTGTGCTAAAGCATTGTCAGACAATTCAGCTGATACTGTGGGTAATTAACATATATATTAAAACTGTAATAAAATTTCAACTTGTGATGTTTCATTGAATAGCAAAGGAAGAAACATATTTCTAAACAGCAAGTCGCTCTCAAAGTAAATTGCTATTATTATTTTCATGAGTTCTGGAAGACTGATCTGATTGGAAAGCCTGTTTATACGGTAACGTTAAATATAGTACGCCTTTGAGGTATTGCCCTGTATGTTAGAACTATGGCTTTACATTTTGGAATGTTAAAACCCATGGAATTCTTGAACATTACATGAAGGAAATGAAATAATAAAAGGGTACACTATAATTCCAGAGAGGAATACAAAGATAGCTGTCACAGTTATTTCTTCTCCCATGAGTTTGATACAATTACATTACAAAACTTTCTTTCTATTTCCAATGAATTTTAAAAACACAGGAGTACGGTCCTAGCCATGGGAAATATAAAATACAATATCCTGTGCAGCACATTTCTATTTTCCATTCATAGGTAAAATGTAGCAAAACAAGATTTTGTGCAAAATTGTCTGCTCTACTATTGCAGTGATATTGTGTAAATGTAACAAGTAAATGAAAAGCCTTCAGTCTTGTATACTGCATATTTCAAGTAGAAAGTATTTTTTTTTTTATTTGGGAGTGTGGTACTGTAGATGCAGTTGCATTGGCTTGTAATGAAGTATTATTTTATTCATTTATCATCAATGCTTAATCAATGTAATTGTTGTTTACAGGGTCCGTTACCAAACACAAGGCACAATGCAGAATTTATGAGATGCGTCCAGAACCCTTTCCAGTCACTGTATAATCATCCAGTGCCTTATTCCCAGGATCAATCCTTCATTTTCTCTCAGTATTCTGACCTACCTGGTTCAATGCAAGATGACGGTGATGAGGCACGTGGCAGTGAATCAAAATCGACAGAGTCTAATTCCCCGCAAAGCAATCAAGGAACACAAACCCAGACTTTGTCAATGAATACTGAAACCACCTACCACCCAGGGCTCCCAGTTCTGAGCCCTGGTTCTGGACACTACCTGCAACTCCTGATGTCATTAACTTCTCAGCCCACAGATCTTGCTGCCATACAGGTTGGAAGCAGGGGAGAAGTCTTGAATAAAAACGGCAGTCAAACCTCCCCTACTGGGCAGTTCAGTGAGGGACATGAGCAATCAAGAGAACGCAGTAAAAAAACATAGTAAGAGTATGGCTTCCACAGACGAAGCACAGATATCAGAGGCAAATCTTTATAGCATCGTACAACAGTAATAGTTCAGGTGTTCGACATTTCAACAATTTTCTGTTAGTTTCAGGCAGATTTTGGAATCTATATTCATTGGTTTTACTGAAAACATCTGATGTAATCGAAGCAATTATTTTCTCAAAGTAATATTTTTTAATCAAATTATTTTTTTTTAATAGATTATATTTTATGGAATGCATGCCTTTGATTAAGAGCAGTGGCAACGTTTAAAAAACTAATGTTGATTAGTTAATGTATATCTTGTATGGCCAGTGTTTCTCAAAATAAAATAATACAACATTTAAAAAAAAAGATGTTCTTCTTAAATTCTATATTGATTATAAATTGTTATTTTCAGATTTGCAATAAGTGTCACAGTCAGTAGTTATTGATAAAAAAAGGACTAAAAAACAACCCTCAATTATCTTTATCAAGTATAGTGGCACCAGAACAATCATGTAACTTGCCTGCTATGCCGGAATACTGAGAGCTCTGAATCAACAAAGATGGCTGTAAGGATTTTAAAAAAACACAATGATTTGATGCCTTTTGTTTCACTTGTTATGAAGAAAACTATTATTTTAGATCTTAATTCTGTATTTGTGGTTGGATGCATTTTCCCTGATATGGGGTTAGTTTAATTTAAAAAAAGGATACTAGATAGACCCTATGCTGAATATTATGAGTTGACAGAGGCAAGCAAGAATCTCACAGTACGCAGTTTTCATTGACAAAATCCCCATGACCTTAAACTGCAGACACCTACAGTTATTTTCAAAAGTGATACTGATGAAAGTCTATTATATGTGAAATTAAACCTCCATGAAATCATTATAAGCTGTTATATTATAAGCAATACCATTACTAATAGCTGTCTTTAACAACTTGCTAAGTAAATCAAATGTGTATTTTTTTTTCTTATGTGAGACCTATAGTTTACTTTTTCAAAGTCACTATCCAGTTGGAAATATAGTTCTTTAAATTTAAATCTTTAATATCTGTGGAAAGGATGTAACCTTTGTCATTAAAGAGAAATAAGATGGGGCACAGATTGTATGGATTGTTATCACTATACAATATTGCCAGAACCTTATGGTGGTATTGTAAGCATTCCAATAAAAAATAACACAATAATAATACAGAACGTGTTTTGTATCCACATCCACAAACTCCATATTGGATCATACTCACAAAACATTAAACAATTCTTTTTTTAATCGAATATATTAAACAATATTTTAGGTTAAACAGTACTTTGAAAGAAGAAAAAAATAACAAACTCCTAACCTTCTCTTAAACACTTGAAAAGGGTTGCAGACGTGATTTAATTAATCAAAACTGAACTTAGAAATCAGTCGTGAATAAGGACCATTGTACTTGATTCAAATATAATTTACATTATTGTGTTAAAAATTAAAACAATATTCAGAAATATTCTGTCTTGTTTTTGCAACACTTACATGGTCAGAAAAAAAACCTCACAACCAAAGGGCTCCCAAGCAAGAAGCAGACTCATGAAGCTGAACCATCTCACCATCAGTAACAAGCAACCTGTCACCTGAATGATCTCTGTAATGTAATTGCGTTGATCCAGACACACTGAAAAATGGACTGCACTTAGTCTCTTTCTAAACAAAGTCTGTCAGTTCACAAATTCAATGCTGCAGTGTCTAATCGCTCAAAGCCAGGCCTCAAACTAACTTATCATTTTGCTCAGGCAAGGCAGATAGCAATATTTGTATTTTAAAACCATGGCAACATTTTACTGGCTTGACTTGCCAAGAGAAGGCCAGATTTATAATAATAATAATAATAATAATAATAATAATAATAATAATAATAATAATAATGACTAAACATGTTTTATATTAATTACAGTTTTGACATTGAAGATCAGAGAAGCAAAGTGTAAAACATTGTTTTTAAGAAGCACGTATTGCTTCTTAAAAACTTAATAATTGTGTCCATGTTTTCTTTCTCCTGAGGATGGTCAAGAGAAAGTCAGTGAGCACTTCATCAATGCAAGACTTTGAACTGCCTCTCAGCATGGTTCCAAAATACAGTCGGTGGCCAGTAACACCCTGTTAGCAATGCAAGTCATAATGCGTGCTTGAACCTCTCTGGGACCCCACTGTATATATATATATATATATATATATATATATATATATATATATATATATATATTAAAACCTCAAATAAACCTCAAAAGCAGTATTTCTGTCAAGATAATTGCCATTTTAATGTTGTTGTTGACTTGCCATAATATTCAGTTGTACTCATTCTTTATTCTGTCCTATACTGGTAGTTATCTCTAACTAGCACTCAACAAAAGTAATCTATGCAAAGCCGTTGTGCTTCATTTTCTCATTCCAAAAAGTTATGTCCGGTTTAGCGAGGGGATACTATATGATAATGAAAAGCTTGATGATATATATAATTAAAATAGGTCAAATGAAGATGGAACAGAATGCATTGTACAGATGACATTAACATTTAACAAAAACAATGTCATTTTGATTCTTGCCCCCTTGCATGTATAGACGTTATCCTTCGGGCTCCCTCTGCTGCAGCAAACCACAACTCAACTCACACTTGTTATTTGAACAATTTTGCATGACTCTTGCAAAGCTAGAGATCTTGCTAAGAAGATGCAACAAATATTTAAATTAGTATATTGCGGCTCCTTCATTAACATACTTTCTCTTAGTACATATGAAAAAATCTATACTTTGCGAAAATGTTTGCACTGCGACTGGCCCATCTTAGTACATCTACACACCTCAGTGTCATTCTTCTGCTACAACAGCAACATGAAATGGGCAAGTGAGTTTATAATCCTCGATGTGTCATCTGCAAACATGAAATGATCAATTGATGGTGTTTTTGTTATTTTTTTTTTATGTTCCAAGCACTTCAATAAATCATTATGTCTCTAAGGTTTATGAAATGGTCCACACTAGCGTTATGTATGCATTCAGATAGTTAGGGTGCAGCATCAGGAATAATAACAGCTCTTCTGGGAGATAAGATGAGCGATGCCCAAACTACATCCTAATCATGTCTCTTCTTGGAAAGCACAGTTTATTTGACCTTTTGGAACAAGGTGCATTTTGTAATGAAGATTTAAAAGTGCATTGGAGCAACCGTACAAGTGCCGATCACGAGACGGCAATTTAAAGGAGTTTTCCTGTTGAGTTTGTGCCAAGTCAGTATTACAAAGTTCAGAGGTGCCTGTCAGAAACTGAACCTTATGAATAACAATACCTTTTTTGATTTGCTTCCTTTAGCTAAATGAGAGAATGAAGGTGACCTTCACATAACCTCCTACTGATGTATGTCAAGTTCACAGCGTGGCAAAAGCAGCTTTAATAAGGCTTTGTGTGTCTGCAGCTGAAACTAGTTTTAGGAAATGTAAACAAACTGGATGGTCAAAAAGGGTGATCTAAAGTGCATGTAATGGACAATGACCAAGGAATCCACGTCTATATACAACTGGATCTGATTTTGAGACACTGCAGCTTTAATGGAGTATAAACTCAAGCCCTAATTTTAATGATAAAAACAGTGGCAGATCTAAATACGGACACTGTTAAAATAATTGAATTAACTCAATGAAAAATACCAGGGAATACTATTTGAATTATTGATACACTGGTGGCGTTCTGACATATTACTGTTTAAATAAAGGAGTTTGGAATTAAAGTACTGATAACTTGATTTAAATTCTTAATTTGTATAGGTGTTAAAATAACTTCTGCCATACAACAGAAATCACAACCACGTTTTGGAAATGGAATCAGAGGCTCTTGGACACAAGATAACTGCTTCAGCCTGTTCATTGTTTACGTTGGGACTCCATTCTGGGCATTATTGCTGTTGAAGTTCCAAGTGCACTGGATTCAGATGTCTGATGCTTGTCAGCTCTTATTACTTCACACTGGAATGCAGCTTCATAGCTAAAAGCAGAGCGAGGCCAAACAGCTATTATACAGCCCTCAATAATTATTATTATTAATAACTAATAGTTATTAGCCCTCAGGCTTATTTATGGGATCATTCCCTTTATACCACAGGAGTGGGTCTATCTAGCGTGGGATATTTTTTTGTTATCTCACTGGAGTGGATAACATGCTTACTGATACTAGGTTACAATGTCTCTTTGTTTAATTCCAGTCAGTACAGTATTGCAAGCTATACGTGTTTTATAACAACTATCTAAAGACTGTTGTGAAGAGGCTGCAGACAGGGTTCAAAATTAATCTACGTTGAAGCACAGTCTGTTGACAATGTAACTAAGATCTGCCAGGTAAAATAATCCCTGAATTAATTGATTTAATATAAAAAATATACACATTCTACTGCTATTTATTCCAAACATAACTTGTGGTATAAACAGACTACAGAATGACCGTTCATGGTATATGGTTTTTATTCCCCTTAGGAGTATGTCCTTACACAACCCTGTCGAGGCTTGTGATTTACTGGGACATCCTCCTGCGGTGAATAAAAACCATTTACCACAAACGATCATTCTGTATCCTTTATAGACACAATGACAATTCAGTACACAACGATTTACTGCATATGCTTTTGATATTGAAAGGACAACAGACTGTACATTGAATCTGAGGTTTTGTCAAGATTCTAGAAATCTTTGACTAAGACATGTTAAAAATAAACCTTTGAACTAAATACACTTTTATTTTTATTCCTGACAAGAAGTTGAAGTTGAATTCTTCTTTTAACAATGACTTGAATGGACCTTTTATAGCCCTTTCATCCACTAACAGTACACATAATTTCTGTGGTCTTAAAACAGCATTATGGAAATGTAGTCTAATGAGTTCACAGCAGGATTCGTGACTTTAAGAGGGTTTGTTTAGTCTAATTTAAACTTTAATTTTGTTACGAGCCTTGACCTTTTTGTAAACAAATGACAGGGAGTTAATGTGCTGGAAAAGTGATTTTAAATCTCACAGCCAGAAATCAGGAAATCAGAAGATGAAGGAAATATTATAACCTTTACTTCTTGAGACTAATGCTGAGCCTGGCACTCCAGCCCAGCAACACTGAACAGCATTACAACAACAAACCAAAGCTTTCTTCTTCAGAGACCACCACCTGCTACTGTAACTTCAGTTTGTTTTGAAAGATGTAAGAAACATTCATTGGGTTTTGTTTTCTAAAAAACAAGTGTGGATTTACTGGTAGGTTTGTTCAAGTTCAAGAATTATAAAACATGAATCTGTGTTTTCTTTGTGTACATATGTGCTGTAATTGTATCTGTCAGCATGTATCTCTATATGTGTGTGGTGAGGTGAATGAATTGTCACCAACACAAAGGGTGCATCAATTGCATGTTATTTTTTTTACTGCAAAGAAAGGAAAAACAGAGTATTTCCATAAATAACTTTCTGTTGTGCTCCATTTTTCTTATTTGGGGTTCATCCACTTGCAAGTTAAAATATATATTTTTCATTGTTTTGTGCTACATAAGGAAATTAAACCTGTATCCCAGTGTAGAACGGAAGCTGATTTCAAGTGTTTAGCTGTCAGACTGGATACCCCTGAATTGTAGAATATTTTACAGCACTCCAGATGTGCATTTTGAAAGTTTTCATTCCTGGCACAGATTACTTCCACTAACTGGTACTGCTGTTGGTTTCGTCCAGTGAAATGTTGCCAAGGAGTGCTCAGTAATGGTAAACCACGTTCTCAGCTTCTCAGTGTTCAAGGAAATTCCCACTGGTGTTAAAGCTGACAGAAGCAGTTCTAAATCTTTTGAGTTTTTGTAGGTCACGACTCAATTGGAGTTTTCTTTTCTAGTGGAAAGTGTTTATGTCCAACTGGCTCAAAAGACTTATGTGGGAGTTATCTCGTTTAACCCTTAGGGACATTTTTCTTTTCCTCAGTGTTCAGAAAATCATCATTTTATTATAAGAATTAACTAATTGTTTGGCTGTGCATTCCTAATGTGGTCCAGTTTATGACTGTAGTCTTTGTATGTTTATAGTAAAGGCTGGGGTTCTGTCATAGTCAAATCGTAGATTTCTCATGTCTACTTGGAGTCTGCAACCTGCCCATTTTCTGGATACATCCTGGCTATAAAAAAAAAAAAAATGTGCAGACTTCTACACTTGACTGTCCTAAGCTAATGCAGTAGCAGGCTGGTGATTATGCATAACCTCAACAATAAAATATCCATCAAAGTTTTATTTTAAAACACATTACATATGTTAACTCAGAGTGCAAAAGTAAGTATTAGTAATATATGTATGGTAATGAGAACTACCGTATACATTACTGAACGTTCTGTAAAAAGACCCATATACATTAAACGCAGACTGTGTCTTTGAGACCGCGGACAAGCAACAGTTTTGTTTTGTTTTAGTCTGTCATACTTTGCAAACACAGAATGATAAAATCTAAAAAACAGCAGCTGTTTGGACCAAGAACAGGTGGTCTTTAATGGGTTAAACGTGCTTGTTCCCTTCACCTCCTTGCTGTCTCTCCCTGGAAATGTATCCCCTTGGGTGTGCTGCTTTGTCTGCATGTCCTGGTAAATATTTAAACAGACCAGCCTGCTGCTGACAGCATGGCAGTAATCCAAAGGGTTCTGACACGCGAAAGATTGTGGTAAAAATGATTTATTTTGTTTGTGGGCGTGCAACGTTGTGAGGAATTTACAGGAATTGTAATTGTAAAGCCTTGCTCAAGTATGTAGTGCTGTACTTCTGATTGAAAAAAAACTTTACAATATTAGCCATTTGTTTTTGTTTTTGTTCATCACATTGAGAAACACATACAATAAAATGATGACATTATTTCTAGTAGGTGGAGAGCTGTTTCTTGTTAATTGCAATTAGCTTTTGTCTGTAGGTCTTGTAGATGATTGATCTTGTAATTGGGGCAAAGTGATGTACAAGAGCAGCATACAAACTGACAATGGGTCACACTGTAACCACTACAGCAAGGTGATGCTGCTGGCTAAAGATACTGCTGTCTAATGCTTAACTACATTTTCAATGGATCAATGCATGCCAAGCCAAAAGTGTATGTGAATGTGCATTCATTTATTTCATTTGATAAAGTATTGTTTTGGTGGGATAAGGTGATTGCAATGGTTGTTTTCCTTTACGAAGAAAAAACTAAGCATTGAAAAGACTAACAACATTAAAAAGATCTTCTAATGCTGAAATGAATAAGCTGTGGGACTGGACTAGTCTGTTAAGAATACCAAACAAAAAGGTCATGGAGGGGAAAAATCTTCCAACTCTGCTTAAGGACTGTGAAAGGCCAATACTATATTACTGACGGTTCAATCACCCAAATATATCCACAGTTGCATTATTTTGGGATATTATCAACAGTGATGGTTGTTTAAAGTAGTTCATGATATTTCCATTTTCTTTTTAAAAAAACAAAAAAAAAAAACTGTTGCTATGGGAACCACAGAACTCAATTTTTCTCTCTGCAAAATAAGTGGTTACCTCAAGGAAATTTTACAGATAAGATTTTATCACTCAATTTGCAAGTCCATTTTTTCAGCCTTTATTGTACACTTTACTGTTAAGGGCTTCTTAAAATTCCTTAAACCATGTGTTGTTTTTATTTTTATAATATTAAAAAATAATAAATTATTATTAATAATAATATTATTATAATATGATGTAATAATAATAATATATATAATAATAATACCACAATCAACTTGCTGTTTGTCCAGCTCTGCTCAACATTGCATGATGTTTTTCAAACTAAACTGTTTCATTCATACTGTGGCTAGCTGATCAGTTTGGAGGGAAGAATGGATCTGCTTGAGAAGACACATTAAAATGTTAGTCATGAGAAGAACAGTATGCTTTATCCTTGTAACAAATAGTACAAATGAAATACCCCTGTTACAGTTTCTTGCAGTGATTCAAAACAAGGGTATGAAACGGTGCCATGCATCACTGTGGGGTATGATGGAAAACGGACTAGCACATTGTCTGCCCTAAATGTGAGATGAAGTTGGCACTGTGTCTCACAACACCAGGGAATGCTGACTAGCTACATCTGGTTGAGAGTTTGAATTCCAGCTGTGCTTTTCAGGTGCATTTTCTTCCTTTCAATAAAGCACAGCTCAAGCTCAAGCAGGGGAGTGTAAAACATTGATAATTAGTATATGTCCAGCAATTAAAATGGTTACTGGAAAACTCTATACAGCTCACACTGGCAAGGAGCAGATAGGTATTCTATTTTCACCTCACACAGCAGGGGTCACTATTGCACAATGTAACAATCTCCTACCTACAGGGATAGGAAGTCTCAAAAGAATACAAAGCATATATATATATATATATATATATATATATATATATATATATATATATATATATATATATATATATATATATATATAGATAGATAGATAGATAGATAGATAGATAGATATATAATCTGTGTGTTCTAATTTCATTTAGTTTCTAATTTCAAGTGAGATAGACAAGACAAAATAAGATTTGTTCCAGAGTAACGCATTAAGCCAGTGGTTGAGCTAAGATTTAAATCAGATACACTTTGGCTCCTTGTTCTTACCTTTAACTAATAAGCTGTTCTGCCTTATGGTTAAAGCACCATCTACAGGTTAAAGGTTTTTAGTTTTTTTTTTTTTTTTTTTTTTTTAAATATGGTTTATAAAATGTTCAGTCAAGCAGGTTGGGCTTGCATTTGTTATCAAGAGACTTAAATATCATGCAAGGAGAAAATCATTGGAATTTTTTTCCACATGCCTGAAGTTCACAAAGAAATTACCCCCTTGCCTGCAAAATGAGTCT
Source organism: Polyodon spathula (assembly GCF_017654505.1). Taxonomy (NCBI): domain Eukaryota; kingdom Metazoa; phylum Chordata; class Actinopteri; order Acipenseriformes; family Polyodontidae; genus Polyodon; species Polyodon spathula. The sequence goes on along the minus strand of NC_054550.1, from coordinate 215,436 downwards.
GAGACAAATGGAAACACAAAAATACCCAGAAGAATATGAACAACCCAACAAAACAGACTAAAACCATCGGTTCTATGAATGTCTCTAAATATATAACACCATTATAGGGGATTTGGTACTGGAATTTCAGAGCATATACACTGTTTAGTGACCTTCAGTGCAGATAATTTGTTTTCAACAAAGCACATGTTTACAAGAAGAACACAGACTAAATCTAAAATTCACAAAATGTCTGACCCTAGGACACAAACATTAATTGATGTTGTCATGATTTTAATGCATAAAAACACATCTTCAATTAACAGCATGTGGAGCACTCACTCAGAGATAAACATTTTAATGTCTAAAAACCTTAATGCCCAGGCACAGCAACATGAGCACTTTTTGACATACTTGTTAATTAAAAGATAAAACTTGTAATGTACTGTTATATTCTATTGAATGTACCTCCAACTATGAACACTCTATTATCACCACTTATCACTGCTGAACAAAATACACTTTTTCTCATTTACCAGACGCCTCTAAAAAAGTGTTAACGCTGCATATTAATTTAACATTTTCCCATATTCTCTGTGAATTTGAAAAAATGATGTCGCTTTCCAGTTTGTGTCAATACATATGATTAGATTCCCAAAGCTTGAAATCGTGATTAGCACACTGTCGTTTTCTAAAAGGAACAAACCCCGCCCCCCAAAAAACTATTACAATTCTCAAATGAGTAAAACACAACAGAAAAATACTGACAAGCTCTATAATGAAGCAGTCGTGCTAATTTAAAATATTAAATTACACAGAAAACATTTGCACTGTCTCATTTTTCAACTTCTGCCCCCCTGATTACCAGGAATTCAGTTACAGAGGAACTGTTTAACAATGTACAATGAGGACTATGAGTCTTCTCTGGAACTAGGGCCGAAATAAAATGTATATTTTAACAATAATGTTGATGATAAAGCGCGGTTGGAAATTGCTTCACTGTCACAGCAATGGTTGTCAGTCACTATTGTGAGACCTTTATGGACCCCAATAGCCTTTTCAACTTGACTGTAGGTAAACAAATCCGAGTAACAGCTTAAAATTGAAAATAAATAAATAAATAATTTAGTTAATTTTTTAGTCTTAATCCTATTAAAAAAAGACATAATACTTTGTTAATTTTGGTTCTTGGCTCAGTAAAAAACTAAAATTACGAATGTAATTTTACACACCACATGTGTGGTCTATGTAAATGTTTCGTAAGGTATATATATATATATATATAATATATATATAATATAAAAATATATATATATATAACAAAGGCAAACAAATCTAATTGGAGGCTGCTGAACCAGTGCGAATCACGGCTGTGCATACATTAACATGCAAGTTTTAGCTGCCTACAATGAACGCCAGGAACACGAATGTTAAATGTTTCTCCTCATTCACTATAGCAGTTGGCAGGAATGTTTGCGTTTTGTTGAAAGTCTGTTAGCTCAATCTGTCTAGTCCAGATCTTTGCTGGATGTCTTGGAGACAGCAGCGTTGCCCTTCACTCTGCAATTTCATCCAACCCTGTGAATTGCACTGTGTTAAGTAAACAGTAGAGATCCGCTGATCATCACAGGCTCTTACAAAACACCACATTTCTCGGGAATTAGGGGAATTGGGTTTTCCCCTCCGGCAATTTAGGGACGGTTTCATATCGTCAGTTGTGTGTAGACTTTTTTCTCATGATAAGTGAAAGTGGTGTGTGAAATTGACAAGTTTGGTCAATTTCGGGAGTTGGGGGAGGTATTTTCTAACAGCTTCTCTTTTCTTAGACGGTTTGAAAAGAGTGCTGACACAGAATACCCAGGATGGGAATACAGCTCAACATTTTGCTTTTGCAATGTCTGATCTCGACATTCGTTTTAAATCGTTCATTTGCTTTTTCTGACGAAACTGTAGATAAATTACTACCAGTAAAGTCTGATGGATATTGCAGCAGGATTTTGAGGGCTCAGGGCACAAGGAGAGAGGGTTTTAATGAGTTCCGACTGAGAGTGGAGGGGGATCCCGAATTTTACATTCCCGGAACCACCTATAGAGGTATGTATTATTTATTTTTGTGTTGTTTTACTTTTACCTGCAGAATAAGGGAAAACGTAGGTTACACGGCTCGATTTAATTAAACCTAACTGACTTAATTGTGAGGTTAGTATGCTAGTCATTCTAACCTCTAAAATGCAATTTAGCGTCATGACATGTGTTGTATTCAATTATGAATAATAATCGAGAATTCCTATTGTCAATTTACTATGTTAGCACAATATGCATTTACTGTATCAGTACAATATACATTTACTGTATCAGTACAATATGCATTTACTGTATCAGTACAATATGCATTTACTGTATCAGCACAATATGCATTTACTGTATCAGTACAATATGCATTTCAAGTTTATCTCACAACTCACTATGCAGGTGTGGTTGTCATAGAATTCTGTACCCAGTAGATTTTTTAAAATTATAAATAAATTAATAAATAGTTTTTAAAATTGTAAAAGTTTTAGTCTGTGCAAGTAACTGATATGTTAAAGCTTTAGAGTATTTGAAATCTCTACGCAACATGTACAAGGAAAGCTCAGTTAAAGCTTAGATGACCTTGACGATAACTTTACAGATTTCCATACTTGTGGAAGTCTACGAATACATGGGAACTGGCTTGTTTTCGAGTCTGCTGTTGTGTCAGCTGTCAGTAAACATAACACAATGGACTTTTATGTTCTTTTGATAAAGTCTGATACCAATTGTTGGTTTAAGTTGCACATAATAAAGCATTCTTCATACAGGTGTACCTGTAAAATCATATTGCAGGAGCACAAACCCTGCAGGTCACAGCCTTGTGTGTAGCTGTGGGAAATGAGTGTACACAAGTTTATGTTTGCTTACACAATTTGTGTTCTTTATTTTTGAAACTGTGATTCTTACTGCATTATTATGACTAGTCTGTGGGACAGTTTCAGTTAGAAAAAAACAATTCAATTAACCCTTTGTTCTGTATTTGTAATAAAAGGGTTTCCAATGTACTTTGTTTTTTTTTTGTTTGTTTGTTTTTTTAACAAGTGGTACTCATTTTATGTTTTTATTATTTAGCAGAACTGAGGTGTAACATTGTTCTTCAGGCAAAATACACATTACCCAAATGTATCATTAAGTGGGTTACTGAATCTGTAGTTGCATTCTTGTGAAAAATATATAAATCTAACTGTAGCATTGTTTTTGATGGGGCGAAAATTAACTTTATTCATTTAGCCAGCCTCCATGACCTACTGTAAATGTGTTTAATTTCTGCGTTACATACTCTCAATTAAGTGAACACACTTGCTGTTTCTCACCACCGAGAGAACGAAGGGTTATAAGTTCTTTGCTGTTCTTTCGGAAATGTCCAGAACGGCTTTGAATTAACTAAATATTGACTTTGGTCACAATTCAATTGATTCCTTCCACAATTTTTCTTGGCTGGGGAAAAAAAAAAATCTTTGAATAGAAGGTAAAAGTTTATTTATGGCCTTCCTGTGGTGCTTCTGCTAAATTTCCATTTCCCTGGGCTTGTTGTGAGAAACCCTCTGACATGGAAAATCTATGAACATTATTACTTTTTTATAACGATGATGTGAAAACACATATACAAAGGAAAATGATTTACAATTTGCACATAATAACACTAATAAACAGCAGAAATAGTCCCAAAATTTCAATTCAATATGGGCGACATCTGTCCTAAATAGTTTGCTAATAGCTCTTTACATAAAGGTCAATTTAATTCCTGGCCTGATTTTTTTTTTTCATGTATGGCAAACTGATCTCTGAAATGTCCTTGTAAAAACAACCCAATGATTGCTTTCTGATTACTGTTCTGTATGTACATTTATAACATCTTTCCTTGCCGTTTACTGTGCGGGAATGACTCACTTTTAACATGATGGATCAGATTGTCAAAGCACTTACCTGTTTAAATATCCAGAACATAATGATGTGAGATGACACAAGCTGACAGCCCTCTGACTATGACTGTTAAGCCAAGCACCCTACAAAGTCAACTAAAGTTCTCCAGTAGCACATTGCCTCCTTCTGTTTCATTTATGACCCCTAATGATGATCTATGCACTAAACTGTGCAGATCAGAATAAATCTCATATGCCACTCCGTACTCCAGAATTCTTCAAAATTTGAAAAACGATCATCTTTACTGAACTGTTATGAATATGTGAGCAACTGACTGCCTCACGACTGCTTTACAGACCCTCGCACACGACCACCGGTACGAGATGAAGGAAAGCTTTGCTAAAAGCTATTTCGGCTTAATCAAATTCTAATTCTCTAACGTCCTGTGCATCGTGATTTAGGAAGACCGAGCGCTTGACTAGTGTCTATCCTTTTCAGTTCCTGGTTTTGTCATAAGATAAGGCAAACATTACCTAGGAACACACCTTGCAGGAGCCCTTTCTATAGACAGGCTTGTGTGCTATTTGCTATTTGTCTCTGGAGTAGATATTTATTTGAAGACATGTTGTGTATGACCTACATTCCACTAACTTTGTGTTTTTTTTTTCCCCCTTCACGTCTAGTGAGTTTGTATGCATCCAGCCCTTCTTATTTTAGAGGCTTTACACTTATTGCTTTGAAAGAAGGAAAGGAGGGCGACAAAGATGAGGATTATGCCGGCAATTTTGAGGTAAGAAACTGTTAATTTTTTTAATGTTTTATCCAATTTAAGGTTGGTATGCTCTGTGTAGGTTTATGTTTTTTTTTTTATTATTATTTTGAGGTTCCTTAGCTGTGTTCTGTCTTGCTTTGTGCTGGTAATGGATTGATGATGTTAAAATATCCAGGTGCAAAGGTCTCCCAAGTATCTGAGGCAGGCTATAGATAGTTAAGCACACCAGGACATGTTGACGTCAATGCCATCTCCTCTACAAGAGGATGCAATGAGTTCATTTGTACAACCCACCCCTCCACTCCCCCTTCAAGAAAAACCACATGGGATTTTAAGTGTGAGTTGGGTTACTGTTCTGCTTGTCTACTTGTGTGCTGTTTCAAATGCTTTGTTCTTTGATGTGTTTATTTTAATTTAAACATTGTAAAACGAACGAGGAACAACTTGGGAGTTTAACTGTCTGCTTAAGTGTTTTATTTGTATTACCTTCCTAAATTTGTATGCCATTTTGCTTAATATGGTCCAATGTGTTAGTTTATAGAATTTCATATGTCAAACCTCTAATCACAATGACACAATCACAAGAATGAGTTCCCTTTTCATACTGTACTTCTGGCAGTTTAATAAAAGCCAAGCATGAATGAGTTTAGCACATCGGAAAAAAAAAAAAGTTCAACAGTCCCCCTTCCACATAATAATAACCATGTGCAAGGGGAAATGTCTTCATGTTCTGACAAATATTAGAAGAATAGTAATGAAAAAAGCAACACAATATTTCGTTATCCAGATTCTTACGGTTCCCTGACAAAATAAATATATAAATAGGAACACAGGATGATTAGGACGCATGAAGTCCAGTTTGAAGTTACTGAAACCACAGTTTTATGCTGGGTGTAAAAAAATTTCCTCCTAGCATCTATTCTTGGCTTTTCTCTTCTTCCTATAATGCCATCCAGCCCTACTCTGTACTGAGTTTGAAATAGACACTTTGTTTTAACCTGTTCCTGTTCTACAGGGTGTCCACACAGTCCTGTTACCTCTGTGTTTTTTTCCTTACAATGATGATTTCCAACGAGATGGGGTTCGAGAATATGTCAGCGATGTCTTTAGGGACCGTTGGATTAGTCGTGGATCTGCTCCTTTGCCAGCTCCCGTTCAATAGCACGAAGCAGCAATGTGAGACTACAGAGCAGCTGAAACAAGCTGTTGCAGGTGCCTGAGCTTCGTTATGGAAGGTGTCGCACCGAACGTGATAATGGATTGTTTTCTGGAAGTCTAAATATAATTAAATACTTGTACTGAATAAGTACTTCAAAATGCAATTGTCATAATTTTTCCACTTTTTTCAGTTGCTGGTCAGTGCACTGTAGAAAAGACATGGGTGGGGAGGGTGGTGGTGGTGGGGGGGGTAACAAGACTCTGTGGAAGTGCATGTAGATGTAAATAGCAAGCCAGTCACTCAAATTATTGTGTAGCATAGTGGCGACCAGCCCTCCTCAAGTTACACAGTATATTGACAGGATCCATAGTCTTTGATTTCTAGATTTAGTGAGAAGGGAGGGTTTATGTTGTCTATACCATGCTCTTGTAAACTTCACTGTTCTTTTATTTTTCTACACTGAACAAATGTATTTATATGAATCTGTCAGAATATAACAGATCATACCATCTGCTATTCTGTCTACAAGGAGAAGCCAACTGTTTATACTGAGCCAAGAAAATCATTAAGCAACTACACATAATGTTGTTTGTCCTGTCACAGTTAAGTGAGGGTCTGTTAATTCCTCAGGGGAGCCTGGGTTATTGTTAAACTGTATAAGAGCTGCAGCACTGAAAAGGCAAATTTATTACATATTATTTGGAACGCAAATATCGCAGTTATCTTAACTAACCTGTTGGTCTTGTTTTGTTTTACTTTGTGAATGATTTTCTGTTTCAGCCACTGTGTCCTTGTGGAGCTTTTTTTTTTTTTTAATTCAGAAGTTTTAAAGCACACATGTAGACTCTCACAAGTTTGTTCTGCAAGCACAGCCGCTATACATCAGTAAGAAACACCACATGGAATGACACCTCTGGGGCAGTGTTCCAGGGGGACAGTTTAATAGTTACAATCTGGTGAATCAGCTGGCATGAAGACACGTTTGAGGACACAAGGGGGCTTGTGTCACCAGGGGTGTAGTCCTAAATCTGAACGTACCGGAACGCCACTGAAATACAGATTTTTAATTTCTGAAACAAGGATTATTATACAAATTCCCATTTTATTTGTATACTGAACTTCTGCCAATTTCCACAGTGTCTTTCTCTGTCTTGTCAGAATGCTTTACTTCACGTGTCTGTCAGCTTCTTCGTTTGTGTTTGTGTCAACAGTCGTAGGAGATGCACTCGTCTTCGCCTGCATTTTTAGCCTTTTTAAAGAAGTAGCTCGTAACAAAAGAAGTTCTTAATGCTCTTTTCATTGCAGCAAGAGGACAGCTGACTGAATCAGACTAAATCACGTGACTTAGCTTGCCTTGTATGTGAGTTCCAGTTCAACTACACCACAGCAGCCTACTGAAAATAATACCGGAACGGCGTTCCAGCTCGATTGCATTACTGCTGCGTATTGAAAATAATACCGGAACGGTGTTCCAGCTCCACCACACCACTGCTGCGTATTGAAAATAATACCGGAACGGTGTTCCAGCTCGATTGCATCACTGCTGCGTATTGAAAATAATACCGGAACGGTGTTCCAGCTCGATTGCATCACGGCTGCATATTGAAAATAATACCGGAACGGCATTCCAGCTCGATTGCATTACTGCTGCGTATTGAAAATAATACCGGAACGGCGTTCCTGCTCGATTGCATCACTGCTGCGTATTGAAAATAATACCGGAACGGCATTCCAGCTCGATTGCATTACTGCTGCGTATCGAAAATAATACCGGAGCAGCGTTCCCGCTCCACCACACCACTGCTGCGTATTGAAAATAATACCGGAACGGTGTTCCAGCTCGATTGCATCACGGCTGCGTATTGAAAATAATACCGGAACGGCATTCCAGCTCGATTGCATTACTGCTGCGTATTGAAAATAATACCGGAGCAGCGTTCCCGCTCCACCACACCACTGCTGCGTATTGAAAATAATACCGGAACGGCGTTCCAGCTCGATTGCATCACTGCTGCGTATTGAAAATAATACCGGAACGGCGTTCCAGCTCGATTGCATCACTGCTGCGTATTGAAAATAATACCGGAACGGCGTTCCAGCTCGATTGCATCACTGCTGCGTGTTGAAAATAATACCGGAACGGCGTTCCAGCTCGATTGCATCACTGCTGCGTATTGAAAATAATACCGGAGCAGCGTTCCCGCTCCACCACACCACTGCTGCGTATTGAAAATAATACCGGAACGGCGTTCCAGCTCGATTGCATCACTGCTGCGTGTTGAAAATAATACCGGAACGGCGTTCCAGCTCGATTGCATCACTGCTGCGTATTGAAAATAATACCGGAACGGCGTTCCAGCTCGATTGCATCACTGCTGCGTATTGAAAATAATACCGGAACGGCGTTCCAGCTCGATTGCACCACTGCTGCGTATTGAAAATAATACCGGAACGGCGTTCCAGCTCGATTGCATCACGGCTGCGTGTTGAAAATAATACCGGAACGGCGTTCCAGCTCGATTGCATCACGGCTGCGTGTTGAAAATAATACCGGAACGGTGTTCCAGCTCGATTGCATCACTGCTGCGTGTTGAAAATAATACCGGAACGGCGTTCCAGCTCGATTGCATCACTGCTGCGTATTGAAAATAATACCGGAACGGCGTTCCAGCTCGATTGCATCACTGCTGCGTATTGAAAATAATACCGGAACGGCGTTCCAGCTCGATTGCATCACTGCTGCGTGTTGAAAATAATACCGGAACGGCGTTCCAGCTCGATTGCATCACTGCTGCGTATTGAAAATAATACCGGAACGGTGTTCCAGCTCGATTGCATCACTGCTGCGTATTGAAAATAATACCGGAACGGCGTTCCAGCTCGATTGCATCACTGCTGCGTATTGAAAATAATACCGGAACGGCGTTCCAGCTCGATTGCATCACTGCTGCGTATTGAAAATAATACCGGAACGGCGTTCCAGCTCGATTGCATCACGGCTGCGTGTTGAAAATAATACCGGAACGGTGTTCCAGCTCGATTGCATCACTGCTGCGTGTTGAAAATAATACCGGAACGGCGTTCCAGCTCGATTGCATCACTGCTGCGTATTGAAAATAATACCGGAACGGTGTTCCAGCTCCACCACACCACTGCTGCCTATTGAAAATAATACCGGAACGGTGTTCCAGCTCGATTGCATCACTGCGGCTTTAAAGTTTAAGAAAATTACTAGGCTATGATAACTGAAACTAAAAATAAAATTAATCAGACCCACACTGAGTTGCACTTTAAGATTGCCCAGTTCACATCCAAGCCCAGTTGCATAGTTGTTTTCTGTAATTTTCTGTAATAAGATGTAAGGAGGCATCAAGGTCATGTTCCTGAGGCATGGTAGAGTGCGGGTGATGTTACCCCAGGAAGGAAGAGCTGTCAGCAGTTCTGTCAAGCTTACACTTTACCTGTTCACTTGATGACTTATCTTCAGCCTTTATAAGGTGTTTGTGGGCAAATAATTGATGTATGAATTTAAACATTTCAATTAATCCCCTCTAACCATTAATGACAAGTACAAAGACAAGTTTTTGTTCTTGCTTTTAATTTGTTTTTAGAAGTTCCTCATTGTGCAGTAAATGACAATAATGAACAGTTTTCTTGCACATATTTACACAATGCTTAATTCAACTGGAATGTTTGAACCACAGGCCAGCGATTTACAATTTCAAAAAATATGTTGATTTTAATTCCCCCCCTCCCTTTGTTTATGATGGCAGTATTTTTGACAAAACAGTCACAATTTCCCTAAGGGGAAAAGAAACGTTATAACTTTTATACTTATATTTTCATGCAGTTGATTGAAGTACGTATACATACACACATGCATATATACATGTATTAAAATAATCAGCCAAAGCAATTCTTGATTGCAGCCTCAGAAAAAGGCTTCAAGTTTCTATTCTCGCTTTAAAAAATTATAGCTGCAGCCATTGGGTTGCTAAAAAGTCTTTTGAATGTTTTAGGTATGCTTTACGTTTGATTGAAATCAAGCCAAAGTAATTTAATAACCGTGCAATTGGGTAGAAACAATGCCATGAATTCGACATGCATTGTAGGAGGGTTGTGCACTTTCAGAAGTTCAAACCTGGATCCTTACTGATTTAAACAGGTTCAATCTGGGTCAATCTGTCATGGATCTCATTCTAAATTAGCTCAGTTGTTCCCTTGTGACTTTGCAGTTTTACTCTATTTCCACAGTAATAGAAATTCTGTCGGATGAGGTTTGCAGACAGACCCACATGGGCTGACCAGTCTGACATTCATCCCTGTTGTGTTGCTTCTCAAGTCAGACGTCTGGAAGCTTCCATGCCCTTCACATTCATACATAATGCTGAGCAAAAACATTTAAACTTTTTTTGTATTTTATTTATATATTTTAAATCTCACTGCTAAAACCTTCTTGAACATAGAACACCCATCTTCATTTGTTATCCCTCGCTGTTTATTCAGGCTCCACATGGCATGACTGAATAAATAAAAGAATTGGAGTTGTTCCAAGCTCAATGAGTGGGTTTACAATCATCATTTTTCAGTATATGCCTCTACCCAGTTAAAATGGAAAACATATTTAGCAATTGAATATAAACTCTTAGTTTGCGTCTGTCATAAACCCTATGACCTGTGGCACAATATTTGGTATTGCAAACTTTGTTAGAGTTAAACTGGCTTTTACTTTGTAGGTACCAAATCATGAAAAGATTATTCTTTACTAGTTGAACGATTTCATTGTTTATTTGACAAATATTTTAATTAAAACAATGTATTGGTCATATTTTGTTCACTCCCATTTCTTGCTCAAACCTCCTTTGTAAAGAACATTTAGTTCAATGACAAAGTTAATACAATAATGTATTTTGTGCCAAGTGATTATGTGGCTCCTAAGATTCTTAGCAGCCAGGAATATTTGAAGTTGAGGGGCAGTTCCTAATACAGCATGAGGCTGTTGCTGAACAAAATGTGTGTTTTTTTTAACCGAGGGTTTTGAACCCCATCGTCTTGCCCTAATGCTGTATTCATGTGCAGGTAAGTGTACACCCTGATAAGAAGTGTTCAGATGGTATCACTGAGGAGAGACAGCATTTGTTTCCTTCAACGACCATGGATAAGAAGTCCCTCTTGGTTACGACTGAATAATTCAGTGTTTAAAAAGCCACTGCAACCTTTACAGCTGAGATGAAGCAGCTGTTTTCTGTAGTCATCTGGGAGAGAATTACTGTTAGAACATAAACACTGGGCTGGTAGAGACCACCTCCTTTTCTCTCCTCGTTCCGTTTGGTTCCCTTTGAGCTCTGTTTCTGATGTTTTGGTTCCATTATAATGCCAACAGTGACAATTAAAACAAATGTCCCAAGTTCATTATGCTTTCTGAGCTGATGTTTGCTGTATCCTTTAAAGCCAAATTTCTAGTTTCACACAGCTGAACAGATGTGAAAACGTTAGACAAGAACACTGATTCCATGCAGTACTACAGTAGCTATCCATATTATGTCACATAAGCATGTGAGTATTAGCACTCTTGGGTGCTTGTTTATGAATTAATATGTTATTGTTTGATGTGGTATATTAATAGCCATCTCTTTCGTATACACTGCACTTTGAAATTTATTTTAAACGCCTGCATTAGCAGAGGCCTGTACTCCTCTATCCATACACCCCTTATGCAAGAAATGATTGTTGGGCGATCTACTGTATTTGGTAGATACTGTACTAGAGTCTTGATCTTGATGAATTTGGGGGGGGGGGGGGGGGGGTACTGAAGGAGGATATCCAGCAGCTGTTCCCTTGACAAAACAGGATATCAGGAGTTTTATGATGTGTGTATTACAGATGTACCAAATATTCAATTTATGGCACTAAGAAGAAATGCAGTTCTAAACTAACGTTGTGAAAGTCAGTCAGCTGAATTCCTTTGGCACAGGATTTTGCGAGGATTGATATCTCTGGATTGTAACATTTCACTGAGCAGAAGGAGTTGGAAGTGTGGCTTTAGACCAGCCCCTGATTTCTCTGACTTGGATATCCTGGCTTGTCACTGCGCTGGGTGTTCACATTCCAGTCTTGATAATTTGGCAGGTATTTCCTTTGCCAAAGTGGATAGTTGAGGAGCCTGTATGGACTGAACGTACACATTTGGTATATATCATGCGTCAGATCTTTTCTAGGGTTAAAATCTCATCTCATTTACGTTCCACCAGTGTGCTGTAGATCTTTTTTGTTAATGTTAAATGCTTTTTGCTACGGTGAGTTATGTCCTAACAGTTTTTTTTTTTTTAGTTGAGTTTATTGCAAGGTGAGTTTGATTGGTTTCTCTTAGTGTTGCTACAGGTTTGGATTCTTCTGGTATCTTTCTCAAGGGTTTCTCTCTGGGACCTCTTCTTCTGGTTGTTAGTTTTCTGACCTGGTTGGGTTTTCATTGAAGGATTGTGGCAGAGCAAAGCTCTGCCCTTTTTAAATTGGCAGGGATGGGGTTAATTTCCCCTACCTGCCTGGGTTTAGTATGTTCAGGTGGCTGGGGTTGATTAGTTGATTAAATGATTAACTTAATTAATGATCAATTAACCCAGCCACCTGACATAAAAGGAGGCCTCTGCTTCTTATTTGGGGAGGAGGGAGCTGAGGAAGCAGGTTGGTGGGTGTGGGTGTGGGTGTGGGTGTGGGTGTGGGTGTGGGTGTGGGTGTGGGTGTGGGTGTGGGTGTGGGTGTGGGTGTGGGTGTGGGTGTGGGTGTGGGTGTGGGTGTGGGTGTGGGTGTGGGTGTGGGTGTGGGTGTGTGGGTGTGGGTGTGGGTGTGGGTGTTTTGTGAATTCTACATCCAGTGAAGGCATTGCCCAGCCTGGAAACCTTTATTTTTGTAAGTTTGTTTTTGTATTGTTTTTTTTTTTTTTTTGTTTAAATTCCTTAATTTTGTGTGAGGCAGAGCAAAGCTCTGCCCTTTTTAAATTGGCAGGTAGGGGAAATTAACCTCATCCCTGCCAATTTAAAAAGGGCAGAGCTTTGCTCTGCTGCAAGGATACATAAGACAGACCAAAAAATAGGGTAAACATGATTGTTTTATTGTAGTGCTTTTTATTTTTTATAACATACATCCCTTTTGATCCCTTCATTGTATTCAGCCTCTTGCATCTCTAGTAAAGTCTTGATCTATGAGGCTTCCCCAACTCTTGATAAAACTGCTTTGGGATTTCACTGCAATGCAGTAATGGTTAACTGCACAGGAATGAGAATGGTTATGGTTCAGAGTGAAAGTTATGGAGGAATCTATAGGTTGGTGGTCAGTGCATACATTTGGCTGAAATAATGCTTGTGTTCATTATTCATCAGCCGTATGTGGGGCTGAACAATGGTATGGATTAAGGCAACATTAGTACAGATGAGTTGAGTTATTTTATTTTTTTTCACAACGTGAATACCTCATTTATCTTCGTCATAATGTTGGAGCTCATGAATCCGAACACCAGTAAAGCATCATTGAATGCTGCACTATTGAGGGGGCTGAACCTTCAGGGCATTGCTGTTAAGGCACCATTGTCAGGATAGAAGTTTTGATTGCTTTGTTTTTCCCTCTTCCCTCTCTACCGTGTACGCCTCTGCTTTTGCTGATTCTGAAAAATGTACAGTATTTCTCAGAAATAAATGCACTAGGATGTTTGTTATTTATGTTCCCTTGTTAATTGTAGGTGCTTATATTTACTGACTGAGTTCTCCAGTTGCCTTTAATGCAATCTGCTGTTGGTCACATGACACATGCATTGGAGCTGCTTGGAGTTCTGGTCACGTGACTCGTAAACATGCATGGGTTATTGATTGGATGCAAGATCTGAGGTTTACACACTGGACATGGATGCAGTAACCGTCTAATCTCAATGTTTCATTGTTCACAGATTATAGATGAGGAGGATACCCAGTTCATGACAAACTGCCCCCCTGCTGTCACAGAGAGTACACCCCGGAGGAGGACAAGGATCCAAGTTTTTTGGACAGCGCCCCCTTCTGGAGCTGGCTGTGTTATCTTAAAGTAGGTGATCATATGTAACACATTTTTGTACAATGTAGAATGGCAATTATGAAACAAGGAATGTTAAAGGTGATAGTTAAGGATAGTGTGATTTTATTAAAACGTTCCATGAGTAGTCTTATTTTTTGGCAGGATGCTTTTCAATTTTGCAACTTTCTTTTTTTTTATTCAGTTGCTCCATCACCCCCTGCTGGCAATGGCTGGAATTACAAAGACTGCCCTGCAATGATATGGTCATTTTTACACACTTTTGCTTGGCAATACCTCAGCAGCCATTGCGTTATTCCTATTTTAGTTGTATTTCATGTGCATGAAATGGTGTGATTTGATTAAAAAATTAAAAACAAAAAAAAACCTTCTGTTCTCAGAGAGCAGGTACAGAACATCTTGGCACAGTGCTGGGCTTCGTCACTCTTAAACATGTTTTAATGAACTGGTCCAGTAGGTTCTTTGCTGAATTAAGTGTTTGAAGAGTGAAGATTTTAGATACACGCAAATTACAAGACATTGTTTCACCTGAGTGATTGCAGTGACATAATACATGTTTATTCTCAGGGTCTTTATAAGCAGTAATGGACTCTACTCTCTTTTTTTTATTTTTTAGTTTCAATCCTGTACTGCAAAGTATGGTGGCCCTGTAAGTCATCAAAATAAAATGCTTTTTTTATCGTGTTTACATAATCTCGGTCCTAGAAGCCAACTTCAGTATGATCATGTTAACACAATCCTGGTCCTTAAATGGTTAAAGCTCTTTAAATTCAATCTGTGGTCACAAAACCCTCAGGTTCTTCCATTGCATATAATAGTTACTCCTGACTAGCGTTACCAAGGAGGAGCAGTTCATGTGTATATTATTAGTTTATTTTATTTTAATAGCTTTTGACTAAACTTAAAAGAAAAAGCTTGACATCCACGTCCTCATTTTTAATCACTGCATTGTTAAAACTCTTTATTCAGTTGTTTGAACTTCACCCCTTGGTGTTATGTTCTCTAAGGGGTGGGGATGGGGGTTTATTTATTAATGTACATCATTGTGCGGTTGTCAAGCAGAATGATAAGAGCCCTGACGAGTGAAATGTCTTTCCTGTGGTCTCTTTTTGAACTTCTGATATGCTCTCCAGCTCAACCATTCAGCAATGAATTTCTGTACCTGGTCACTGAGTTCTTATGTCTGTGACTCTAGAAAACCAGCAGAATGTTTTGCTTAATTGTTCATCTTTCCAAGGACCGACGTATACTATGTGAAGTTTAGAATTTTCTTGACTTGACCTCTTCAGAATCGAATAGCAGTCTACAGTCTACAACCTCCAGCCTAAAAGACCAAACAATTCCATACTGGCACTAGTAAAGCTGGAGAGAAAAAAAAAGTTTAATTACAGAGACATACACTAATCCATTATGATTTTCCTGTAGATCTGTGTACAGGGAAGTACTGTAAAGGAATGCAGTGTACAGTCAGCTTCTGATGTAAAGGCTGTAGCAGCTTGTGTACAAATGTACTGGTAGAACGACAAGATTTTTTTTATGCTTCAGGCGGACTACTGTCAAAATGCAAACGATAAAAAAAACACACACACAATTTTGAAGGAAGCGGTCTGCTTATGAGCGGAGAGTGTTTCTTACAGAAACATCCTTCAGAAAAGTGGAACTCTGAGCAGCATTTCATCATTGACACTTGGAAATCAGTTTAAAAGCAGTTCTTCTTAACTGGGGAAACTGGCAAAGTAACATGTATTATAGGAAATGTAACTCATGGATTGTTCTCCTTTCCCATAGGCAATTGTTCAATAAACAGCATCTTGTCATTTTAGATTAAATAATCCTAAAAGCAGTGATATATAAAAAAACTTTAACAGTTGTGAATTATATTGATGTGTTACTGAATAAGTGGTAGAATATGAAATTAAGTAGCTATAAAATGTCATTTGAATTGTTTTTGCATTTCTTTCTGGTTTTGAACTACTTTGCCAGGCTTCTTGCATTCTCTAGCTATATAAAGGTAGTGTAGGAGGGACTGGCACAGTTGAACAGTCACAGCCACTTGCATGTAATCTGAATGGAATGCAGAAGGCTGCGCATTACCAGCACTCCAGATTCTCAAGGCAAGCACAAAGCAGCACAAAGCTGCAGTAGGTGAAAGCAGATTTAGAGGAAAACTCAGGAGTGGAGCAACATAACCTAGAACCTCGCAGAATGATTGCAGATGTCATAGAATAGGAAGGGAAGTGTGGAACAGCAATTAAAATGACATCAAGTTCTGAACTCTTCAACGAAAAGGGTTGGCATACTGAGAAATGATGCATTTGTATGCAGTACAGTATACCACCTTGAGCAAGTTTTGAAGAATAGTTCCCCTTAAAGACACATTCTGTTCCTTAGCATAAATACTATTAAGAAGTGTTGTTGGAAGATTCCCAATACCTGTGTTTTATAAATGATGATAGGGAGGGTTCAGGACTAATTCAGGACTAGGTCTCTATTCTTTCAAGAGAAACTCTCCTGGGACACATTACTGTTCAGCTGTACTGGCATTTCCTCTGATGTATTCTGCCTTTTAAAATGAATGACATAATAACCTACTCGAGTTGAGGAAAGACCTGAGACCTGCTGATTATTAAACAAGCTTTATAAAGAATAGCAAACGTGCTCATTTAACATAGTTAGTTTAATATGATAATACAATACAGATGGGATCAGCTTTCTAAATTGAAGCTAATATTCTCTATTATCTGTACTCTTTACCCACACCTCCTCCTTTTGCTTTAGCCAGAAGGGATATGCAATAAACAGCTTTTACATTCGAGCATTTAGCATCAGCAGTTACATGCAAACAGAGGGAATGTGGCTGATTTAGGAATCGCTTCGAGTAATTCAGTAGGATGTTAAGTAACCAGCACTTTATATAATGATTCCCTAGCTAAACTACATTTGAGGATAATCTTTACTAAGATTAAATGTGTAGGGTTAAATTGTAGTGTACAAGGGGAGATGCATTGACGAGGTGGGGGTCTCTCTCTCTCTCTCTCCAGGTGAATCAAGGATGTGCAACACTGAGAGCTAAGCTTGGAAGTAGACATTTCTAGAAACTAGTGTAGGACCAGATATTTTATTTTCAATTAAAAGTGAGTGTGGTGTATATGTTATGGTTCATTAGTAAAATCTCTGCTAGATGCAAAATGTTGAATTCTGAGAATTGCATCCAGCTGCTGGGAGATTATGCCCAGAGCACACCTTCTAAACATCTGCAAGTTTCAGAACTTGAATAGGATCAAAAGCATATTTTTCTATAGTTTGGTGCATTAAGGCAATTGAAAAGAGATGTGTGTGGTGCTGAAGTGTATAAATTTGCTTCTCGATAGCCTGAAGAAATCATGCAAAGTTAGTTTTAGACTGTTGCATGCAAATGTTGCAGTAACAAATAAATAAATGCATATCACTATTGTCTTTACTAGAAAATAAGTAAATGAGAAAGTAGTTTACTCAGAATAAATCTGCTTGTCTTTAGACTCGAGCTATAAGGAAATCCTGCTGCACGTGTACATTAGCAGAGACTAATGATAAATTATCAACCTAAAGGGTCCCCTTTGTTTTGGAGTATCAAGATGAAGGTCTGCACAGCTCCTGGTTTCTACAAGTTTCATAGTTTGAGGAAGGCAAGTGTCTTGTGTATTGCAGTTCCACACGATATCAACTGTCAGTGATTATAAAGAATTTAAGAAACTGTTTCAATCCCGATTGGTGTTATTAGTGTTGAATGCCAATCCTGAAATTGGCAGTAAGTCAGGTGGGTGCCCTCTGAATAGAGTTGCTGCTTTGGGCACTTTCCCTAGGGAACCGGTATAGCCTGCCAGCAGAGGAAATAGCATCTAAACCCATGGCCTAGACCAGAGCAAAAAGATCATAAATATTTTTATTGGAACTGATCATCTGGAAGCAGGCCAAGTCTTGCTAGCAGCATTAAACACAGAAAATAGTGTGGGGATGAAGAATAAATTCTGACTAGGCAATTAGTACTGCATTTAAAGACCTCTGTTTTTGCAAATGCTTATATGAAGCCCTTCACACACAAGCTCTCTTAGTAATGGATAGACTGGCCTCTTAAAAATCCTGCAGATTACTCATTAGAATTTCATCAGAAATTAAGAGTCTGTACATCCATTTTAATGAAGTGCCCTTCTGGCCTGTCTCTGTGAATCTTGACTTGTATTTAAAATGTTGTTAGGAAGGGAAATGTGATGTTTTAGTAGTGTAGCATCTTGTTCATCTTATCCCTTTTATGTTTTGATCTTTCTCTGCCAATACATATAGAAGGAATGCAGATTTACCCCCACAGAGAAACACAGATGTTCTATCTGAAAGGTCACAGAATTGGTCTTCCAGCTCCAAGGCAACCTTCCTGTAGTTTTGTGTAAAAGTTAAGATGGTGGCTTAGAGCAAGTCTGTGTATAACCTTGACATGCTGTGGGATTTATTCAGCTGATAAGAGCAGAGGAAGCTCTCAATACCACCACTGACACCATAATTCAAATTGTTGTACGGAAATCAAACAACCTGACAGTACCTTAAACATTGGAAAGAAAAAGCAAAGCTTTTAGAGAAAACGTTTGTCAAATAATTTTACCACAGTGGCTTTCTTTTTAACTATAAATAAAATGTTAAATCAACAGTTTCAAAATGAAAAAAATAAACTAATTCTGTATAGGATTTTTTTTTTTTTCAATTTAGATGTGTGTATGTAGCCTAAAGAAGAACATGGTTCCAGCAAAGTATTGACATGCGATACACGGTCCTTATACTGGAAGTATACCTGAAAGTGACTCCAGTGAAATAGTTCCACACCTCTTACCTGTTGAGGACTTCCATTTGCTATGAATT
The DNA here is from genome assembly GCF_017654505.1 of Polyodon spathula. Lineage (NCBI taxonomy): Eukaryota > Metazoa > Chordata > Actinopteri > Acipenseriformes > Polyodontidae > Polyodon > Polyodon spathula. The sequence goes on along the minus strand of NC_054550.1, from coordinate 196,645 downwards.
CACATGTGTAACATTCTGATATTAAATATTATCTCCTGCAGGGCAAGCATTGTGCAAAAAAGAATAATCTATTTCCAAGATGAAGGCTCTCTCACAAAACGAATGTGTGAAAAAGGTAAGTTTAACCTTTTTATGCACTCTTAAAGTCTCACTCCATTCATCTTAACAGAATTGGGTGCCCCTGGTTAACTATGCACTTCTACATACAATGGGCATGGGATGCGGGCTTATGGTCCTGTTATTTGCATTATCCAAAAATATCATTAACCTACAACTGTATTTGCAGTCCTGAGCTGCAGTGCAGTATTAGAAGGTTATCACTTTTACGATCGGTACTCTGTTTTACATTTCAGAGCTGTTATCGGAGGGGGCAACTGAAAGGCCAATCATTGACTGCTGTGCCTGTGGGACTGCTAAATACAGAATGACCTTTTATGGAAACTGGTCAGAGAAAGTGCACCCCAAAGATTACCCAAGTAGGTTTTGAATTGTTTATGTGTGTGTGCTCTAAAGAAGACCTATGGGTCGAAACGTGTTAACTATGATTGCTGTGAAGATTTAAAGCTATGAAATATAGACTATTGCTTTTATTGAGAACTCTGTGTGGCTATGGACTTAATTTTAATAGGAGTTCATGTCTTTTTTTCCCCCCTTTGTTGTGGCTGTCCACTGGAGGAGATTATTTAGAGAGATCCGGGTATGTGACAGTGAGATAAATTTTATATAATCCCTCAGCTGCTTGTTGTGCAGATAACCCTGAAACCACTTCTATTGGTATACGTTAAGCTTAGGGATTATTCTAAAATAAGAGAAGGCCTTCACCCAGATATCAATAGAATGAGTTAGAATGCAGTCTTGGTATAAAATAAACTGAGAATTACTTTGTACATAATGTATTAGCTTAAGGGATACAATACTAAGAAAGGGCGCACTTAAAGTCTACAACTGAGTAAATACTGAAGTAGATTTAGAATCCAATATGAGGAGCCACAGATTTTGTCAGACTGTCTTTAGTATTAGAAGTTGTACTTCTAGAACGTAATGCAACTGTTCATATGTAACGTGCAACACACGCTGCAAGCCAGCATCTTGGGCATTATGCGAAAAAACCAGGTTCATCTCAGGTGTGGTCAAAGAGCTTTTAACCTGTTGTCAATGACAGGGGTAAGAATCATAACGGCATGACACAACACTGCCTCGCAATCATTACAAATGGGGGGGGGGGGGGGGGGGGGGGGGGGTGGTGGCAAATTCTGAATATCCAATCAACAGTAGGCATGTCATAAAAGCTTGTTTTAGCCCACTGTACTAAGCAAACTCGCAACATAAAGACATTGAAAGTACTTCTGCTTCATCTTCTAAAAACATCTTGTCAAGCAGTAATCCTTCCTACTCCTGATAATATTGGTCCAGGTCCCTTTTGTATTTGTGGATTTGTTTATGGTGGATTCCTTGCAGCATTGAATAACTGTGTGTGTTTTTTTAAGGGTTTATTTCCTCAAATCCATATGCAAAGATTGAATTGCACTGTCATTTTGTTACTGAGATACATTGCATCAGTTTTCTGCATGGATTGTGACCAGCCCTAGCAGTGAAGGGTTTGTAAAGGGTTGTTTGTTCATTTATTATTTTATGAAATCAGATCTTAATGTGGAAACTGGTGACTAAACCAAATTCACTACTCTCCATTCCTAATTAAAATCATTTAACATGTTTAAGGATTGACAAAAAAAAAAAAAAATGTTCAGTGTCAAAGAAAACATGAAATATTACTAGATTTTAATATCTGTGATTGCATTGTAATGAATGCTTGTTCTACTGTAGGCTGATGTTCCCATGGTGCATTGTTGAATTTTCAGAAACAAACATCTAGTCTAAAAGGAATTGCAAAAGAAAACCATTCACATTCAAAATGTATTTTTTTCATGCAATTACTGGGTTTATTCAAAACCCTACATCTTTAGTAGTCGCAGCACATTGAACATCACAGATGTTGCCCAGAACATTAACTCTGCATATAAGTAATGGGAGTCATTAATACAGGCTTTACTGAAAATTGTATATTAAATATGCAAATAAATATCGTTACTGTATGTGGCAGACTAAATCACCCCATTTTTGATGTGGTCTATAGTGGTACACTTAATATGTGCTACTGTGCTACTAATATGTGTTAGTACAGATGCTGTTTGGTTCATCACGTAGTTTGATTGCAGCTAGACCTCTGGAGTGAATTTGAACAGCGACTCAGGACTTGATTCATTTCCAAGTAGCAGCATCAACTATTTTTATGTATAACGTTGAAATCAGCATATTCCAAATTGAAGTATAAAATGCAAGCAATAATAAGATTCTCAGGCCACTGTCTCTAGCAACAGAACAGTAGAACATTGAGCTGTTTAATAGGCACCACTATTCTAGTGAATCATGGCGCTATTTTGAACGCTAGAGGAAAGAATGCACTGGGACATTTCAAATTGGGGGGAAAATTAAATAAAAATAATATCTGGTCACACTAAATTTAATTATGCTAAATTTTTTCAATTTTTATTGCACGTTAATAGTCTTGCAATTGTATTGGTGGCAGTCCTGCTTTGAGCTGATTAGTTTGTTACAATACTGTCTAATTGCACAAAACTGGTACTATAATGAACTGAAGCACAATTGTGCTTTTAATAAAATGATATTGATAGGTCTGGTCTTTATTTAATACACTGACTGCCAGGCCTGTCACACAATAAATGAAGTTAAATAAACCTGTTACTTTTTTCCAAAGGACGTGCTAACCACTGGTCAGCCATCATTGGGGCTTCCCACTCGAAGGATTATGTCTTGTGGGAGTATGGAGACTATGCCAGTGAAGGAGTGAAGCAGGTGGCTGAGTTTGGCTCCCCGGTGAAAATGGAGGAAGAGATCCGACAAAAGGTAAAAACAATAACCTCAAAAGGCCAAAAAATTAAGAAAAATAAATATGTACTATATATATGCTATTATAAATACAATGTCATTTGTATGTATTTGTTCTGTGAAACTTCCCTAAATGTGTGTTGTGTTGCTTATTTATGTAGGTAAGCATAAAGTGGTCTTTGTAATGTATTTAATTTATAATTGTAGATACATTACCGTAATATTGGTGATATAAAACCACACCCTCTTGTGTATTTAAGCTCTATAGTGTCCCACACTTAACACAGCTCATTTTCTAAGCAGTTTCATACTTCCTAAAGAATTTAAGGTTGGGTACTGTATGTAATTATAGACGCTTGTAACCTTCAGTTGTGATTTAATGAAAGCGAAGGACAAGTCCTTCTGAAATTAATTTTAATTTATGAATTAGTGGTTTGTGTAGACTGTGCATATGATTAAGAAACTACACATCACAAAAATTAGATTTCTCTCAAAATAGCTAAGAATGTGTCCTTCGAGGACCTGAAACACATGGTCAGGCTGAGCACCTTTTGATAAGTAATAGCTTAGATTGGGAGGCACTGTGTTTATGAAAACATTACCTCGTCATCTCTTTGACTTCATGATGATGTGCGACATCAGATGTTTTAAGTAGTGTTTGTCAAGTGATAATTTGATTTAGATTTACTTATTGTAGTCCATTTTACATGCCTGTAACCCATGTAGGTCAGAGATAGCTTAACGAGCAAGCATGTATATGGGTGATGGCTAAAATACAAGATCTTTGAGTGAGCTATATTCTATAAAGACAGAAGAACCAATGTATTGGAGAATAGAAGTTTACTAACCTGGCAGGGGCTTTCAGAGTTATTAAACTGTAAACCCTGGTTCATACTTCTGGCACAGATGAGTGTGCTACATCAGGCGCAGATGACTAAAAGCTGTGCAGCTTCTCTATTTGCAGTACGAAGGATGCATCGTGTCTCAACCCTTTTGACTGTGCAAAGTGGTCACAGCTGTTATTCCTACTTTAAATACAGACTGCATTCTTGAAATTGGATACATTGAGATTTAAGTAGATGTGCTGAGTTTATTACCTCTTATGCAAAAAAAAAAAAAAGCGACATCGCTGGTACATCCAACCTCTCGACCAACAGATAGAACCAGGGAAGAATTTCAAATGTTATTTACAGAGATGCGGGTATGTGACTGAGATATTTTAGGTATTTTAGAATAGGTAAAAGGTTTGACGATCTGTTAAGGCTGTATGCCTTTCCAAGAAAGTCACACATCGCAAGATTGTAGATGTCATTTTGACTTGTTGCCAGGGTCAGAGAGTATGTACTGTAAGTTTTGCACTATAAAGTAACATTTAAACTTGTCCAAAGCAATCATTTTTAAATTCCCAGCTTTGGTGTACTATTTAAAAGCTATTGTGTATGTTGATGTAGCTAAAACAACATTTGATGACCTTTCCATGAATTCTTGTTTTTTTGTCACACCTCGCCTGTGAAACATATTCCAAATTACTTTGCCAAAATTGTAGCCCCAGTCATGTGTTCTGATTGGTTGAGAGGAATATAATGAAATAAGTAATCTATTGTGGATTAACTGAGATAGCACCATGATGATTTTAAAAGAAAAAAAAAAACTTTTTTTTTTTTTTTAGTTTGTATAACTTCAAGGGCCACTGCTATGCTGATGTACTGTGTGGATCAATATGTTCTGTGATTGCCTCAGTTTTAAAGAAAGAATGACTGATTTATACTCTTCCTTGAGACAGTAGGATGTGTTTGAGTTATAGTCTGCCCATTTGTAAAATATGTTGGAGATAGACTTTCAGTTTCAATAAATTGAGCTGTTCAATATCCCCTGTCATATCATTTGCTAAATGTATAGTATTGATGCCATGTCTGTAACTAGGTGAAGTGGATGGTGGGGCATTCTGAAAATGTAAAAACCCATAACTATTCCGATATAACTGACTGATACTCTAATGTAATTCTTAAACATATACAGTAGTGTCCATTGGTCCATTTTGATTTCAAGTATTTGTAGACTTTCTCAGCGTAACAAAGGGCTAAGTTCAAGTTTCTGGCTCAGTTTGGTGTGAGTCACTTCTGAACTTTATTTTTTTTGGAAATGAATCTGCCTTTGTGCACGAGTAGAGAATGTTATGCAAGGATTGACAACCCAAGGTTTTCATTCTGACTGTAAATCAAGAAATGCTTCAGGCATTTCAATGTGGATTGATTTCCCCAGCTGTGTAATGCAGCCAGTAATGTATCCCGACTTTGACCTGACCTTTTCATATCGGTCATACACATCTGACCATTCAACCAGTGGAAAGCTAAGAAGACAAGATCCAAGCTGGGCTGCCTCCATAAAAAAAAAAAAAAAAATTAAGCAAGGTGTCTTGAAATGCTTCAGCTTCTTTCTGGTTTGTTGCTTGTTGTTGAAAGCTTATTTTAATTGGTTTGGTTTAAAAAGTTTACCTTTTTCTGTTGGTTTATATGTACAATCCATGCTGTTTGTTACAACTTCTGCCCTTTGGTTAATTGTACATTTGGTCAACTATTAAAGAAGCCCAGTATGGACTTAATGAGGAATCTGATCAAGCAGTTTTGGTAATGTTAGTCTTTTACCAGGGAAGACCTCCTGTCTGTTTTGATAGATTGTAAAATATCTATTTCCTGTTTTAAAGTGCATAACAGAAACAGGCTTTTGCATACTTTGCTATTTTATTAGTCTACGTGAATTTCCTGCAGTTAGGAAGCCCACTATGATACACAGGGTATTTGCACCAAGGAGAGGTCAAAATAGTTTTGCTCTAGTGTCTTACAAAAATGTAGTTCTCCTCTACAGATCTCATTAATCACCACTTCTGACAATGGCTAGTGGTCAATAACAGTAATAAAATAGATTTATCACCCAGTAAGAACACTGACCTGTAACCTTTGAGCCATATAGTTTTGTCAGCTACCCTGATTTTTATTTATTTTGAAAACCAAACATTAGATTGCAAGTGAAGCCTTGTTTGACGAGACTGATTTGCCAAACATTATAATGTTTATATTTCAAAGGGTAAAGCTTGGCAAACTGGAATGGAGAATGCTCATCACATTCATCAGCTAGCCAAAGTTGACCTGTGTATAGGTTGCATTCAGCTTTGTCCTTATAGTCAGGGGTTGATTTGTACACAGAGGTGCTGGATCTTAAAATAAAGAAGAGGGATAGCAATGTTGTTTCTACTTCTGATTGGCTTGTGGGTTTTGTGCCGCCTTATTGGTGTCGGTAGCTGCATGTCGGCCGTTGCCCAGTCATGTTTTAACAATCTTCAGGTCTGAACAATGTGTAGTCCAGTGGTTAAAGAAAGGTTTTGTAATCAGGAAGTCCCTGGTTCAAATCCCATCTCAGCCGCTGACTCACTATGTGACCCTGAGCACCTTATTATGAACTGTGAGTCTAAACAGCCCAAAAGAGTGGTGAGCAAGTCGAGTCAAAGCTGTGATGGAGATTAATGAAATCCAGCATCTTGGGCATCTACACCAGCGAAGATGTGATCACTTTCTTATTAAACTGCCTCTGGCTCAGTGATTCTGCATTTGAATGAACCTTAAAGACATTCAGAGAAAATCTCGCATTTATAATCCAGATATTGTATATTGATTTGTCAGTGCTGTTTTGAGTATGCTTGAGCGTGCTAGAACAAGCTGGAGTAAACATCTGCTGGCAATCTCTTCCTGTGGTTCTGAAACACTCGCTGCATTTCTAAGGACCAACTTGGGCTATTAAAAGCTGTGGTACAATCCATTGTGTTGATGTACCCTTTTATCCTCCCCTGTGGAGGATGCAAATGTCAGGCAACAGAGCTATGCAGCAGTGGAGGCAGTGTTCCATACAGTATACTGCATGCACTTTGATTTTCAAGCTGCGTCTTGAACCACTCATTCTGTGCACTTTTTGTAAACCTGTCGTGGTGTGGCAGGATGGCTTGGTGGTGACTTCAGACCAGTAAGAGACAGGCGTGTGCTTATTAAATAAATAAAAATCTTTAAACAGAACTGAACACAAATACTGATCTGCAAATTTAAAATAAAAAAATACAAAATAAACACTCAACAAGTATTGTGCTGGTGTAGAACCAGCACACATAGCAGTTTGTTATTTCTCTCTCTCTCTCTCATTCTTACTCCCTGAACACCCAACCCCGATCAGAAAAAGCTGCTGGTTTCTATATCATGTTCAGGGGATTAACTGGCCATCAGTTACCTAGTTTATCCCTCAACAACATTCTGCACTGGTTTTCTCATATGCATGTTCGACAGCCAATCTATCTATAAATCATTAGCTGCCGACCACGCATTCTCACGAGATAGTCTGGCAGAGATGGGAAGCAAACACCATCTCTGCCATACTACATAAAATTATAACAATAAAACAAACACAAAACAGTACATTCAAACGATAAACACAAAACAGCACAAATAACTGCAGGGGTAGGGTTACCCTGTCGCATGTGGATACCTGTGTTTCACATGGGTACCTGGGGGGGTGGGGGGTAATTTTAACAGGAAAAGCTCTTGAAAATTGTCGCTATTTAACCCTGTAAAACCCTGTTAACGCCAACAGGTTTTGTTTGGCTGTACTTTTCTTAACAACAACCGTCTGCAGACCAGCAAGCATGATACCAAACACATTTACGGCCCTTTATCTTTAACTGTAAAGCATGACCTATGAATGGATCAGATGACCACCTAAAATTAACAATTTGAATTTTAAACAGTCTTGATTTGTCCCCAATGCAAAACTAATGGCTTACTACTGGAAAAAAGTACTACTTCAAATCAAATGTTCAATCAAATCATGTTACTAAGTCCTGTGTGTGTCATTGTATCGGAAAAATACATTATACCTAGAATTTTAAGCCCCAGACGTCCATGGCAATTCTTAATAATATTCTAGGTAACATCTGAATTATGTATATCTGCCAGTAGCTATCACTGTAGATATTCACTTTATCTTATGCTGTTTAATGACCATGGAATACAGATCAGATTCAGTTCCACTGCTAATAATTATTAGATCTAGGTGGGGGAAGTCAAGTCTACATTGATTGGACTTTGCTGTAATGTACTTATTTTAAACCCCACATCATCCGATCCTCACTCTGTGAACTAAACCAAATACTGTAAGCCATTCTCCTGCCACTGCCTGCAGCAGCAGAGGGTTATGGACTCTACATGTAAGCGCTGTGTTTTAACTCAGGATACCAAACAGGGTAAGTTATTTGTTCTCTTTGTTTGAAAAGTGATTTGTCAGCCTTCCTTGCAGTCAGAGGTGAGACCAGTAAGTTGAGTAACAGCGATCCTTACAATTGATGCGTTCTTTGTTTTAGTTTTCTTATTCCCTTATCGTCTGAAGTGACTGATGGCCTTAACAGACAATTTACCAGAACACACACATAACAATGTCATAAATCAGAGTTATCACTGATCATTGCTCAAAATGCCAACCCCACATCGATCACTGGGTTATACAGACCTGAAATTGGGTGCTACACAAAATCCACCATGTGAAGCAATTCTCGCACACATGCTCAATAATTCAGGCTTTTGGTTTTGAGTAAAGTCTGCAGCCTGCAACTTTGCTAAGGTTGAAACGTATTGCAAGGAGCTTCTGAGCTGATAACCCTTCACAGCTACTTCCATTTCAGTTGTAGACACAATATGCTTTTGCTTTCAGTCTTTCATTTTGATCCATCCTGTTTATTTGTGATTAGAATAAAGCTCTTTACCTGCCATTGAATCATAAAGTGATTTGTCCTCCCAGATGTCCTTTTCTTTATCAGTGTACAATGATGTGTGCCTCGCATTAAACTGTATTTGTATAATAAATGAGCAAATACCAACAGTAAGCCATAATACAGTAAATATAATTCTCTCAAGAGTTGGGGTTCTCTGTAATGGTGTTTTTATTATATGTTTTACATATACAGTATACATTGATTCCAGTTATAGTAAGTGGTTATTTGATACAGAACATTGTAAAATGCATGTTTGCTTTTATAAAAAAAAAATCTGTACATGTTAGTCTGTAATAAACAAATGTACTATACATGGTCCATTTGGGTAACTGGGGATAATTTATAATATCGTTGAACTTGATCCCCTTATCTGCCAGTTGGTAGCTTCCTATTTCATGAATTGGATTGCTCATTGTCTTGAGTTTGTAGTACAGTAGTTCTCTGGTTCAGACAATGCAAGCGTGTTGTAGGCTTTGTATTCATTCCAGAGCTTATCACAAAGCGCTTAACAAAAGTGAAAATAGAAAAAAGAATAAAAATAAAACATACAAAATATATTAAGTTGGAATTAAAAATGCAATGACAGTAAAAGACTTAAGAATGCCAATTTAAACAAATTAGTTTTGAGGCGGATTTAAAAATAGACACTCAGAAAATATCATGTCCTATAAAAAAATGAAAATCTAGATCCTAGAAGTGCATTTCTGAAGGCCATGCCTTAAGTGTAGAGGATGACAAAAAAAATTTATATGCATTGCAGTACAAATAAAAATGCATCGTATAACTGCCCTGGATCCATTGCCAGATTCGGTAAGACAGAATGTCAAAGGCCAGAAGCATCAATTGAATGCAATGTGTTTGTACCTCAAGAAATCTATATGGAGAAAGCGAGTTGCTCAACACATTGTTCAAACTCTATTAGTAGGGAACCCTGGGGATGTTGCAAAACCATTATTCTGGACCGACGTCAGGCTAAATTTGAATTATGTAGTGAGATGTTAGGAGTTGTGACTAGCATGGTCAGTATGGAATTACAATTAGTGCGTGATACTGTATATGTGGATTAAAAAAATTGTTGTTCTGACCTGTGCTAATTCATTGTACGACCAAGAACAGCACAGGTATTTTTGTTGTCTTGAAGGAGATATTCCCAATTTTCTATTCATTTATAAGATAGATGGCCAACATTCAAAGGTTTCTTTTGTTTTATTTTTTGGTCCTGAGAAACGGGTAATTGGCTGGATTCATTTTGATAGCTCAATCCTTCATCATTGTGTTATTGTACAGGATGTTGCTTTCAGCTGCTTTACTGTTGGAAGGAGAAACAAGAGCGCTCTGCTTCAGTTGTTTTTTTAATTCGCCCCACAGATGTTAGATCAGGGAGTGAGATCAAGAGTAAGAACGGAACTTGAACTTCAAATCTGTAAAGATTTATTTGGTTGTTTACCTACACATTCCGACTTCAATGACGTTTTGGGTCATTCAGTGTTTGTCTGTCCTTTTTAAAATTCTGTATGCAACAAAAAAATGAAAACTGAGGAGCTGTTCTAGAATAAGCCTTGCGCCTTTTTTTAATAGTCAAGCTGTTTGAATCATATTAATATACTGAGGTGGGATTTTAACCCTACAGCAGAATGTTTCTGCCTTTCAAAGTGAAGAGGTAAGTTTAAAAAAACAAATGAAAAAAAAGCACAACAAAGTGAATCAGCTGCAAAGGCGTCCGATCACCTGATTGAATATGAGGATATGAGGGGCATGTTATTGTGTGTAATGAGGTGATTAAACATTTGAAGTGATTCATTTTGAGAATTTGAATACCCTGCACATGCACCACCACTGTTTTCTTAATTTGGGGTTCTACCAGTTCTATAAGGGCCACATATAATCCTTCCACAATTGCACATCATTTACTATATTGTATTTAATTAATAAATAAGTTTCCATGCATTTCCAGTTGTAATAAATATATGTATTACAACTGGCATCTGTTACATGTTCTCTCTTGCTTGTCTAGTTTGATTTCTTGCTATTTTAGGTTTTTCACTCCATCTTATTCATATGATTCTGTATGACACATGCATCCACAATGTCTAGAATTCACATCCTAACCCTGTATTTAATGTATTTGCATTTTTTTTTTTACTGTTTGTATTTAATGTAAAATGCCCTGTATTTCACTGTATTTAATGTATTATGCATTGTTCTTCACTATCTTGTAAAGCACTTTGTGATGGTGGACCACTATGAAAGGTGCTATATAAAATAAATAGATTGATTGACTGATGTATTGAACACATTTACACATGTGTCCTTTAAATCATGGAGAAAAAAATAGATAAAAAGTTAAGGAGGCTTTGTGGTCCAGCGTTTAAAGAAAGGGGCTTAAAACCAAGAGGTGCCGGGTTCAAATCCTAGCTCTATAAAAAGCACTATATAAAAATGAAGATTATTATCTATCTCTCTCTATCATGGCAGTTTGGCATTGAATTTGGGAATTGGTCATGCATTATGTAAACTAGCTCTCTGATCTCGTGTTTGAAGCCTAAGGCTATATATCTTGGACTATTAAAAGAATGTCAGGCTTTCCTTGCATTTTACAATTGACTCAGAACTTTAGAAACATTAAATCAAATAGAGCTGTTTGGCGCTAAACTGTCAGAGAAAATGTTAGCGTGTAAGAATTCACCATCCTGGTATTTACTGACTCTCCTAAAAACACATTCCTCCCTGGTGTTATTTCTTTGTTATTTTTTTTTAAAGAGTGAGTTTTCAAAGGTTGACACCAAGTTGAAGAAAGAACAATTTTTGTAAATAAGGCCCCAAGGGAGGAAGGGCTGGCCGTGTTAGCATGCAAACTCTGAGCCAGAACTGAAGTAACAGTAAAAATATTGAGTAACTCCTTTCACAGACAGTCTTAAGCTGTCAGAGCTTTGGAACGTAGCCACAGGATTCTTTTCTCCATGTATCTTCTGCTCGCTGGCACCTTTGTTCAGACTGGCTTCAGCTGTAATGTTGCATTGTTTGTAGATGTGTTCCGAGGGTAATTGTTTAATTTCAAACAACTGGCACTTCTGAAGTTGCCTGTCACATCTGCTCTAGGAGTTTAATGTTGATTTTTCACTTTATTAAAGTTTTTGGCTTACACGAATTCTGATTCCATTGCTTTTTTCTAATACATTATTTAATAAGATATGGAGATACGCAGTTGGGGTCTAAACTAAATTTTAAAGACCTGCATCTTTTTCTGAAGATGGGTAGAGAATATGTATGGGAATGGACAAATAGAAATGTACAATAGAGATTTAAAAAAAAAAAAATGTGACTCTTGCAATGCAGTAGTATAACATTTGATCCCATTTAGTACATTTCCAAAATTATCCCAACAGTGTTTTTATCTATCTATCTATAAATAAATACACACAGTGCTTCCCTTTTATAATGCTGTAGTAAGGAGCCATAGTTAAGAGGCTGTGCTGTTTGTGTTCCGCCTTATAACGAGGATACTAGTGTTAGTATAAAGTCATTATGGGTAAAATGGGAGCCATGACCATACATCATGGTGTGAGTGCCTTTGTGTGGCCACTTGGACATATATCTTCTCATTTGACCTTATGCATTGATTTACCACATACTCAACTCTAAACCTTTTATTTGTGTATCGGCAATGGTATAACAAAGGAGAAGTTGTCCCCAAGAGAGGGCTGTGGAAGCAAACAAAGTGAGGTCAAAGATGGTTAGAGAGGCTTGTTCTGAAATATGAATGGATTACATTTCTGGAGATGCCTTCCAACACCTTATGGACTCTATACCACATCTTACCAAGGCTGAGGTAATAGCAAATGGTGACCCAACCCAATTAGTAGGTACAGTTCCTAATAATGTTGTCCGGAAGTGTGTATCAGTATTATTCACTAATGCCTTTCATTTACATTTCTAAGCAACACGTTGCAGACTTTATGTGGGAAAGCAGCTTACAGTGGAACATATGGCCAACAGTTGCGTTCTGCTTTTTTGGTCTGCTCTGTTTGAAAATGTGAAGCTGCTTGGATTCCACAAGTATATAGTCTTTCTTTACTTTTAAAAAATCATTTTAAAATGACCTTCTAAAGTACAGCGCAGCTGTAAAATACAATAGGCCTGCGTTATGGTGACTTTCTTTTATTCATGAGGATTCCTTAATAAATCTGTTTTCAATAAAAGCTGCTCTCTGGCATGCTTCCTCTATGTAAATTAGCCCTCTGTAAGGAAAGGATGCTTGACAGTAATCTGCATATCATTTAGTTAGTAGATTCTTCAAGTCATGCACAGAAGGTTCTGAAAGAGCACACATTGTTCAAACTGAGCTTGAACAAAACAAACTAACACAACACACACATTCAGAGTGACAGCATCTTGGACGAGACATGAAAGCCCCCCCACGTTCTGTGGTGTGTGTGCATTTCTGAACAGCAAACCATTAAAGTTTGACCAACAGGCTTGCCAAGACTATTTCAATTGAACGTTTTTTGCTTTCTGACAGTTCAGAAATCTGGGATCTAATGGTGTTGTCACGCTAGATTTCTAACTGCTCTCGGATTGTGATAGAATCACTTAATGATTAAAAGATTTTTCTGCTGCCCAAAAACTGCTATAAATGACTTGATGAGAGACTTGGAAGATGCAATGTTGCATCTCTAAGTTAGAAAGTCTTGTTGTTGCAGGTTGAAGGATTTGTTGAATCGTCACTGCTGTAACCTCTGTAGCCACACTAATGCAACACTACACACTGAAGTTGTGTTGCAGAAATGAATCACAGTTTCCAAAAGTCTTACTAATGCTCTTTGTGCTCCATGAGTGAAAATGGCTTGCAGTCAATGAGCTATTATGATTTATAGAGGGTAACAATGATAGAAGAAGCATTTGCTTTCAAAGAGAATGTTTCTGCATTCCAAGGACTTGGTTTCTATTGTAATAAATAACCTCCCCAGGATAATTACTGGGGTGTCTTGACACCCATTAGACGTTATTGTAAGTGACTCTGCAGCTGATGCAAGGTTCAAACACCCTGGTCTCATATCTTATAATGCGGTCTTTGTGATGGTGGTCAACTATGAAAGGTGCTATATAAAAATGAAGATTATTATTATTATAATACAATTGTTGTCGCTGTTAAAATTGTGTTTCTCAGACTGTTTTGCAGTTAAAAAAAAAATACTCTTCGCAGTGCATCTTAAAATTCAAGTTGTGCAAGTTTTGGATAGCTTGTCATCCTAATAAGAAGTTCAAATTCACCACGGACAGCTGACTGCAGCAAAAGGATAAATGCTGGTAATAGGAATTAAGAACGATCATCTCTCACTTGAAAGCATGGCAATATGTTTTCCCAGTTCAAGCTACCATAACTGTTTATGATCCAATTACAACTTTAGGGGGGTTGATATTGTAAGAAAATCTTAGTTAGTTTTCCGTTGTGCTTTAATGATTTTTATTGTTTTATCAGACTGGGTTTAAACTGAAATCTTTGATAGAACTAATGGGAATACAAAAAGGTAAAGGTGTTGGAAGATTGTACCCACTGGGAAATTTTACTTGTTGCTGACAAAAGATTAGTTGAAGAAGCTGGATTAATTAGTCATTTTTTTTCAAATGCCTGGTCACAATACATTCTGAAACAAACGGTTTATAAGAAACACGGCCTGTAAATTACAATCCACAGACATATTGTTTGGACAGATTATCCATGAGTCCACCTCCACGATTGGCAATTCATTTGAGATGTTTTTATAGTAATACTTAGGAATGATTTTGGGTACCATAATTGTGGAAAGAGTAGATGTTCTCAGACAAATTCCTAAAGAAACGGCAAAACAATCATTTTTCCATTTGATAAAAAAAATAAAATAAATATATAATAATAATAATAATGTAAGCAAGCTGTCTGACAAAAATCTGTGCTTCTCCTGTTCTCTAGTAGTAGATAAAGCAGTGGCTAATGTGATTCTGCGAGTTCTGGTAAGCGGCTGACAAGTTGACAGAGGGGACTGTCTGCTGTAAAATAATAAGAATGTTGGAGAGGAGCAGTTTTTTTTTTTCTTCATGTCTTTTCAGTTTTCATGCAGCTGGCATCCATAAACCGCCACATTCCTTTCCTCTGTCTTTAGAACCCCAACGTTCCATTGCAGCTCTTCATTACAGAGAGGACTCCCATAGAGTGACAATAATCAGACACGGATTGCATTCAGATTGAATAAAGGCAAAACAAACAGTTGGACCAGTAGGGTGGCACTCTCAGGAGGCAGCTTTATGCAACCATTCTGTCTAAATGAGAGCAGGATCAAGGCAGTGCAGCCCTGTGCTTGAGGTTGTCTGTCCTTTACGCCTATCTGGAAGGACAGAGTGTTAACTGGACCAGGTTAGTCGTGCCAAACTGAACATTCACATCTGCCTTGTATGGACACACCACATGGCATGAGTCACGATGGAAGCTGTAACCACAGAAAGAAACATGACAATGGAATGTTTACTGTTCAATAAGTCGCTATAATGCAAAGTAAAAAAAAAAAAGGGGGGGTTATTAAAAGGGTGCTTTGCATCTTTCTTAAATGTTCCTTGCTATTTTGCAATCTAGAAGTATTTGTAGTTTGTGCAACCCTTGAATGTTCCTACTTTTATATAGTGTACAATGTATGTACTATAAAAAAAAAAAAGATTTACAGGAAGATACAGTAATTCTATCTCAGGGTTTAATCCATGGTTGATTCTGCAGTGCAAGCTAATAGCTTTTTAACTACATGCTGGGAAACACAATACAACTTTAATATAAATACCAGCAGGGGGGACACTGGCTACATTGCAGCATCTTTTAATGATTGTTAAAACTCCTTTCATTGATAACAAGGCTACAATTAGAGCTTCATATTATGATATTATGGATAATCTAGATTCTTAGATATTTCCCTGAATATTAGATACTATTTCCCCTGAAATAATTTTCTTCAATTAAATTTTGCAACCAAGAGACTTGCAAAGTGAAGCTACAGTATTTCACCACAGATCTCTCAACCCCCCCCTCCCGCCCCCCCTTTTTTCTCTGTTGAAATATTATGTGTCATATACAATACAGAGAAACATTTTACAAAAACAGTAATGTCCATGCAAAGCAATATTTCAGAAATACACTGTGGTGCCTGCCTTAAATCACTTTTAAATATGCATAAGCATTGTGAATAGTTCTGCAGTTCTAAGTTTGGTATAAACTCTGTTAAGACTTTAAAACCAGGTTTGCTATTGGTATGTATCTGTTTGATAAGACATTGAAAAATACTTAATACCAGTCCAAGTTAATATAAATGGATACAGCGAAATGATGAAGATAACCTGCCAAGATTTTCATTTTTTGAGATCCCTAGGCATTAACAAATGTGAAAAATAACCTTTGTCCTTTTTCAAGAACATACCAGAACTCAGAACTTTCAGCAAATAAATGATGTTGATATAATAAGTACTATTGCCTGAAGGGGGGATGGCTGGTAATATCTTTTATTGTTTTCACTCAAAAGTGATTAAATACTGACTGGGACCAGTGATTTTTTTTTTTTTTTTTCTCTCAAGAAAGAAACCATTACTGTTAAATTAAAATATTTGCACAGAGAGCTCAATCATGTCAATGGCATTGTCTGACGTTCAGTGGTATGTGGTAGAATTCCATTTCAGATCAAGGTGCCAAGGACGTTAACAAGGTTCTCCAGTACATCGCCTCGGTTTCAAGGGTAATGTAATAGGATTTTTGTGATCTTTCCATAACATAGTCGTAAGTAAAGTAAATGGTGATATGACCAAGCGCAATTAAAATATAGAAATGAAACTTTTTGACCCAGGGCAAAATACTGTGGATTTGGAAGCATTAATCACAGTCTTTTGAGTGCCTCATACATGATGTTTTTAAGACAGATAGCCTTATATGTTTAAAATTTAAAGGCATTAGGCATCGCAGAATTTGCTCCTAGTCCTCCACTTTTGTTAAATGTCATTCAACTTGACCTTGTTTCCTAGGTAACGGTGTCCAGCTGTCCTGAGTAGGGAGATATGGCCAATCGCCAGAAAGGTTACCAGAACTATTTCATTTTCTCTTTTCCACACGAACCACATGATCAAGCCATTGCTTGCATTCACTCATAATTCCAGAAAGACTCTTGAGCAGCAGCTTCTCACTCTACTCGTGGCAGCTGTAACATATTGTTTTAGACCACAGCTTCAGGCAGTTCAAGAGATTGAACCTAAAGAAATGTGAAGAAAATGAAATCTGCCTATCATGTTTGTCTGAATCACTCAGGTCTTCAATTCCAGTGTAAATGAAATCCACTACTTAAATACAACCCGTCAGTCTATGAACGCCTAGTAAAGAGGTTTTGTTATCTTGCATCTACTGTGCCTTGTTTTAAATGGAGAGAATGAAGGTTGCAGACTTCTTGGCATAACTGCACATGTTTGCACTGTGTAAGTGGATTGGATGAACTGACAATTTCTAAAAACATAGCAAAAGATCGGTTTCAGTGTGATCATGCAGTTGGCCCCAAAAATGGCCACATCCATCTTTTTACGGTTGTTTTGTTTACAATTATTGAAACCACAGAATTGTTTTTTTATTGTTAGTTTACAAATGAGAGGAGGCCATTCGGCCCATCTTGCTCGTTGGTTGTTAGTAGCTTATTGATCTCAGAATCTCATCAAGCAGCTTCTTGAAGGATCCCAGGGTGTCAGCTTCAACAACATTACTGGGGAGTTGGTTCCAGACCCTCACAATTCTGTGTAAAAAAGTGCCTCCTATTCTGTTCTGAATGCCCATTTGTCTAAGCTCCATTTGTGACCCTGGCCCTTGTTTCTTTTTTCAGTTTGAAAAAGCCCTTTGGGTCGACATTGTCAGTACCTTTTAGAATTTGGAATGCTTGTTTTATTTTTTAACTCCTGGAAACTGAAATACAACTAAATAACTCATTACTTGTAAAGGTTTTCGTGAACATTGATGACATCTTAATATATAACATCTTAATCATCTGCAGTCACAGATGAATGCTCTTTCCTGGAACTTAAACTTCAGCTTCCAATAAAAATGAGACCCACAGGTAGTCAAAAACTTTCTGATGGTACTTATCACATGATGTGTTAGGAGTGTATTTAAAATAATCAAATACATTAAGAAAATTACTTGTAGCATATAGACATTTCCTTTAAATAAAAAAAAATACCTTATCAGTAATATCTCATTAGTGTGACTTTATAAATTTTCTCTGAAGTAGTGTAAAACATTTGTTTGCAATTTATAACATTAGTCTATATTGTATCCTTAACTTAAACTTGGAATGATACTATATTTTAAAGATAGTCATGTAAAACCAGTCTTCGGTACAGTTCTGTCTTGTGAACCATAGGCAAAAAAAATTAAATAAAATGTTTTAAAGACAGTTCAGGCATAATGTACTTCTGTTGTAAATGCATTTTGGGTTGCATAACTTTAGTTAAAATCTCAGCTGCTATCAGTCACCTTGAGACATGCCAGTATGTAACTGTTCAACACAATGTGTCACTACTCTGTACTGTTTACAGAATATGGCACATTTCCAGCTTGAAATGGATATCGGGGAATAATTTGGGATGACTGGTTGATTCGTACAATTCAACACTGAAGATTCACATTTATTGTATTCACGTATTGGAGACATTGTTTTCTCATGTATCCCTCGATGATAAATGCATCTGTCATCCAGCACCAAGTGTTGTGGTCTGATCTGGGCCCTTGCTTTGTTAGAACTTCTATAAAGCTGCTCATGAAATAGCTGCTGTAGTAAATCACTTGAAACACTCAAACAATAAAACATGTATAAATACAATAGTGATTTACAGAAACCTGTAATTAAGCTTGGCTTTCTCTGTTTCTTTTACTTTTGTTCTTGTTTGTTTGCGTTCTGTTTGAAATCACCCATATATTAACTATACATTTAAAATAAGGTATAGTGAATGCATATAATTTGATCTAAAGCCATCCCTAACATGAAAAGGAGTACTGTTGTCTAGAGATGTATTAAGATCTCACAATTGTACAGTTGTTTCCTTTGTACATTTCAGGCATCTTCACTGCTGAAATAGTTGGTAGACTGTTGTTGTTATCATTATGCATTATATATTGATATGTATTCCACACATACTGTATAGTATCATTTATTATAATTTTAGTTATTGGTGTATACACAGGTGCACACTATTTACATAACGTACATATTTTACCATAATTGTCACACAATGTATTGCTTGCATGTACTACAAAAACAGAGTAATTAAATATGTATATATGTTTCATAATACTAAATGATAATCATAGCCTGTTCTGTAATCAGTGACTGTGTTAAATAACCAAATGAAGCATTATCATTTATAGAAACACTCCTGCAAATCAGCAAATAAAAAAGGGATGTGGATTTCCTAATTATCAATCAACATTTATTGTTGAATATACAAAAAAAAACAACTTTTCTAAACATTAACAGGCAGAATAAGTAATCGACACATTTACATAGCAATAGCAACTAATGAACTTTTTAGCATAGTGATTAACTTGCAGTTAGCATCTGTGATTCTGCAGTAAAGACACACACGTTGACCCAGCTGTTTTAACTTGGTGATGCTCAGTTTTTGGTTACAGGTTTTGTTTGATCATTTTTAAAGGTACCAGCATAATTAATTGTGTTCTTCATTTGGTGCAAGACAATGAATTAAATGGACTTGTCATGACATTTGCTGGGGTGTGTGGTAATATTCCACCTCTCTCCCCCTGTTCATTATCATTTGTTGGGATGTCTGTGCTAATATTGCTCCTCTCTCCCCTTGTTCATTATCATTCACTGGGATATGTGTGCTAATGTTTCACCTCTCTCCACCTGTTCATTATCATTCGCTGGGATATGTGTGTGCTAATGTTTCACCTCTCTCCCCCTGTTCATTATTGTCATCATGGATCATGGTGGGGTGCCATGATAATCTCATGCTAATCTCCCACCAAATTGCTGGAGGCGTCACTGGTCTTTCAACAGCACCATACAGAGTACCCCACGAAATTCACACATTTTAAAAGCTAATTGGTTGTAAAATATTAGATTATGTTTTAACATTTTTCCTGTGAAAGGTTCAGTAGGGAGCACCCTTATCTCAGCAGGGTAATTTTACATGATGGCATTGTTTTTATAAAGCTTTAACTTTTGGAGTTTTTTAATATATAGTGTGTGTGTGTGTGTGTCTATATATATATATATATATATATATATATATATATATATATATATATATATATATATATATATATATTCCATGTAAAATGTCCCTTTATTTATTTTATTATGGTGGTTACTGTTGGATGATAACACACTGTTTTGTTAATCATTTAAACCACATTATTACCTTTGAATAAAATATAACTTTAAAACATAAGCACTGTGCTAATGGGAATCCTTAAATAAAACATGAAATATTCTAAAGACTTTGGTGTTCGGTTCAGGTTCCTAATTTCTCTGATTTGATTTAATAGACCCATTTCCCCACCCTTCAATTAACAGATGGATAGTTTTACTATTGGCTGAAGATATTCAGAATGAAAGCTGTGGAAAGACAGCTTACAGTTTTGATATTATAATTGTGCCTCATGATTGTGCAGAATGTAATGAGCAGCAGTTGCTGTTTTTTTCAGGGTTATGGTTGATGCAAAGGCCAAGCAAGAAATGTGCATGCAGGCTAAACTTAAGCAGGTTAGGGCTGATTAACGGTAACACAGTATTATGCAAGACATTTAGGGCATCCTTCCTGATCCTTACTCTTTGTGCTATCTCTTGCTTTAAAACTTGGATTTATGGCATGATTTTGCTTCATTTCCTGTCATAAAAACTGATGAAAGGATTAATATCCATTAGAGCTTTTAATGAGCGTGCACATCTGGTAATGCCTTCTGCGTACAAGTAACAGAAACTCGTATCCTATGGCATTGCTCTTCCTCTCTTTAGGCTGTAGTTCATAATTACTCTATTTTTATGTTCTTAATGGCTTGTTTGGCACTGCAGATGGGTTTAGCTTACAACAGAATCCTACATGCAGTACTTTGATAGATTAGAATTTGGTTCATGTAAATGAAATATCCCCAGAGACAAGCACAACATCTGGCAGGCTGAGTTCTCGTTCCGACATACCGTTTTTTAAAAGCTTTTTTTTTTTTTTTAATTGAATTGATTGAATGCTGTTACGTCCATATTTGGAAGCATTTTCTTTTTAACTACAGATACAGAACCTTTAGTGTAGTTTATATTTAGAGGCTGTTTGTACAGCATAAGTTCTACTAGGTTTCAGCACTTTAGGCTGTTCACAATAATACAAAACTGGTTACTGGTTTATGCTACAGTTATGAATGGTTGGTAGGTTGAAATTACCTGCCAGACAATCCCTTTAACATACAGTAGTTTGTTGTTTTGTGGAGGTAGTTTACATTCATTGACCGGTTATCCTCCTGGACCATCCCATTCCTTTAAACCAAGGGTACTGTATAAACATTTTGTGCCTTCTACCCCTAACATGAACTGAGAGTAACTTAGAATGCAAGGCCAGCACATTAAAATCCTGAACAGTAGTTCTCCGCTGGCTGAACCGTCCTCTACTTCCCACAGATCCTTAACTAATCATCTCCACTGGTACTACATTAGGTGTTGCCTCAGAATTTTGTAAAGAGCTGCTAATACAAACAGTGTTTGCTTTGTTTCAGTGGGTCTGTCTAATAGCTTCAAGTCAGTGGATATAACTGGCTCAGAGTTCTGTAAAGTCTCCAGAGGTCTGTTAGGTGGCACTTATGGCCTGTTTTTGGATGATGTGTGAGCATGCCTCATAACTTAGTGGATGAATGCCCTCGCAGTTACTTCTGGGACAGATTTAGATTCGATGACTGTGCACATCAAGCACAAGTTCCTAAAATGCTAACTTGGTAATCCCATGCACGAAGGTACATCTTATTCCATTATCATGGAGAACATTTAGGTCAATGTGATGTTGGTTCCCATTCACAAAGTTTGAACTCATGAGCTATTTAAAGACAGTTTTGTTGTGTTAAATACAGTTTGATACCATTGGTTTATATAATAATACGTTGCTGTGTAGGGTGGATCCAGATGACCCCTCTTGAAGGTTGGGCTCAAACTGTACAAAAAGATTTTTTTTAGAAGAGATACCCAACACACAGTTTATTATTATCTTATTTAAAAAAATAAGATTGTACTCAAGAACTACTATTAAACATAAGGGTTACTGTTTTGTTTTTGTGTGTTTTATTTGCAAGTAACAGTATGCAATGGGTTCTGTGTGGGATGACTATACACAGGATAAGATATGTAGACATGTTGTAAAATCCTTAACAGTAATTGGTTTATTGCTTATCTGTGGTTTTATGATATTTAACAACAAAAACATTATCTACTAGTGATACCGAAGTTATGGGAGACTCAAGATCTTTCTTGTTGTTTTCCCCCTTAGAATAACTAAATTTGAAAGCAATTTGATAGGTTTCAGCCTTTCACTTAGAGTAACCCCCTTTTAAATACAAACTTTAATTAAAAACCAATCTGAAACCAATACAGACAAAGACAAATGGTTCGATTAGTAAACTGATGTCTGCAGTCATTACTTTACTTTGAGGAGGAATTCCCTCCCTAATGGGATTAAATAATGAATATGTATATGCAGCATTGACGCTTTAGTTGTCTGTGTACTATATACCATGGGACCATTTCAAAAATAGTTGGCCAGATGGCTTTCTTTTGGAATGCATGTAAAGAATAATATGAGCCTGTATAATGGCAAACGATATTAACTCTTGAACTGCAAGGAAAGGCTGTCTTACTCTAAATGCTATTTGTACAGTGATGTAAGGTGCTGTTTTTCAGGAACTTTGTAATACAAATTAAATGCTGAAATACACAACTGTGTCAAATTAAAGTCAACCGGTGTCTTAACAAAATGTTTTCAATTGTTGTCTATCTTTCACAGTACTATAGTTCTTAAATCTGGTCTAAGCCAGTTAGAGCAAATTAGCCTTTATGATTCAGCATGCCCTTTTAGATTTGTCTTCTGCAAAGTCAAAACCATGCTGTTGCTCTTGACAGCGCTGTTTATGTTAAAATTCCGCAATCTGTTTATTTAAATGGCTTTAAATAAAATGCACTAGTTGTGCTGTGGTGTTCAGTAAAATGTATGTTTTATTTTTAAATGGGTGTTTTTGTTATAGCAAGGGCAGAAGTAAATGTGTTTTGGAAACTAGATACATTTAGAGTAGTTTTAGGCATCATTACTTCATCGAAGAAGACAGTTTGTTGAAATGCTGCCCAACATTTGAACCACAAGAATATTGTGATCTTAAAAGAAGCTGAAGCAAAGTATACAGAAGGGTTCAGTTTCTTAATGAAAAGGAAGAACATTTAAACAAATGGGGTGAATCATAGTCAAAACAAATAAACATTTCTCCAATTAAAAATGTCACAAAAACCTACTAATTTTCAAAACAATGATTTCAGTAACATGATAGATAGCATGCTTCTATCCAAAAAGACACTGGTGTTAATAAACACTGCAGACATGTACTGGGTGACTATACATTTGTTTAGCTTATGAACTGTATCGTTTGGGTATCTCTTGGATTATGCATAGTTCTGGAAACAGGGATTTACTACAGTGAGGGCAGGGTGCTCATATTGTGAGTAACTGCTGTGTGAAAGTGAAGCCGAACATAAGGATAAAATAAATCTCCAACTAAAATGGGTTCTTTTAAGCTCAGGGCTGAACAATTGTGGCTCTTGTTGGAAGCTGTCAGTCCTCTTCTGTTAGACTCTGCAGTGTTTTTTTCCCCACTGCAGCCACATTCTTACATGTCTGGAATGGAGGAGAGAGAGGGAGGAAAGCGCTTCACCCTGATTCCTTAGCACAAGGTCTAGGGTTAGAATGCAAGTCATGGTAACTGACCTCCTGTGCTAATGAATGCATGAGAATGGTTTTGTTTATTTCAGTTTTCTGTTTCTTTTTGTCAGTTCTTCTGTTAAGTAATTGGTTTATGATTTATCATCAGCAAATATAATTATAGGGTCGTCAATCAAAGTTGTGCCCTTCTCTACCTGCATTTTTATATGTTTTATAAATTATTATAAGAGAAACCAAGTATTAACTCATTGCCTGGCTGTTTTTTTTAAAAAGTATCTTTTTAGTATCTTTTATTCCTATAATGAAAACATGTAGTCACTCAAACGTAGTACCTGTATAAGAGCAATATAGACAGCCAGTTTTTTTCTCATTTACTGTACATTGTCTACAGTGTTGTGCTGTATGGATACCTTTACAGTCATTTAATGTTATTGCACCCTTTTCAGGTTAGAATGGTTCTCCTTTCAAAAGTAGATCAATGTGTTACTTGTGAAGCAAGCTGTGGTATTCAAGTTTTCCCATCAATTTTTTTCATAGTGCATCATTTTCCTAACGCTGAGGCTAACCCTCCCTTTTAGAATGATGACACCCTGAGGACGGCTGGGGCTTTACATTGCAGGAGGTGTTTTGAAGGATAACTGCACACTCCTATTTTTATCAAGCATTGTGCCGTGTTCTGTTTAATCTTATGCTATTCTCCTGAACATTTTATAATTAGGGCTCTGGGTCCACAATAAAGACACAATAAAAACAGCAAATTTCTCTCCTGCCCCAGTGGCACTAGAAATCCCATTGCAAGGGACACAAAAGTGATTAAGATCTAATATCCCCACCACTTCTTAGGGCTCAATTGCTGTGAAATGTAGACTCCATTGAGCACAATAAACAGGCAGTATGAAATCCAGCTAGAGATCAAAGATTTCATAATGCAATTAAATTCAACGCTTACCTGTCTTTGTTTCTAGAATACAGAGTTTGTGTGTGTATATATATATAAATAAATACAGTGCTCGCCCTTTATGAAGCTATAGTGGGGAGCCATAGTTACAAGATTGTGTTATTTGTGTTCTGCCTTATAACGATTAGAAAAGGGCTATTGTAATGGCATTATGGAGCAAATGGGAGGCAGGACCCTACAGGGTTATAACCGATTCTGCACTATAACTATATAATTTAATTTGCAGTGAGAACTCAACTGAACACAGGATTCTATAGCAATGTATACTGTAGTCTTTAGTGTATTCCACTTATTTACAGTAGCTATGCTCCCTAACAGTGTTTGTTTTCAATTGCCTCTCTGAATTGGAGTACACTGCTTGATAACCCCAAGGTTCTTGTCACATTTCAGTCACATTTAAATATGTCGTCTTAATTATATTCAGTGCTTTAGACTTGTTAACATAACATATTTTTGCTTTAAGTTTGCTTAAAGACAGGAACATTATTTTAAGATATCTATGCTTTTTTCTGGTAACTTTTAATTTTCTGAATCTGATTAACACATTCTACTATGAGGGTTGCCAAACGTGATTAGATTCCATTAATATTCATAGTTGCTCTCTATACAGAATGGGCTAACAGTTAAGGATTTGTAATACAATTGTTATTGTGGAGTCATTTGTCTCTGACAGCGATAACATGCTCTGTGCAGAATCTACCCTTTTAGGTTTTGACAGTTCTTTAATAGTGTCATGACTCTTGTCTAAATAGATAAGTGTCACTATTTCACTCTGATAGAGACATCACCTGACACTGCTTTTTTTTTTTATTACAGCATGGGCATAATAACTTGCATATGGGAAAAAATATTTTAATTGGCTATGATACATGACACTGCCATTGTTTTCTCACATTAAGGGCATTGCTAACAAGGTGTCAGCCCTGAGTTTCAGTGTGAGGTAAAAATAATTCCCAGACAACGTGGTTTATTAATGGAGATGTAATTTGCCTATTGCAACATTTACTGGAGACATATATATTATAAGTGGATTATATAATATGAATACATTTAACACCTATATATTATACATGCAAGTCAGCATTTAAAGTGTTTCTAGCTCATTCCTTCCACGTGTGGTCTAATTTATTTGAAAATGAGTCTTGCATGCAGTTACTGTTTTACATTAAATTACACATAGTGTTCCTTCAGTAATCACAGATAAAAGGATTGTAGACTGTAAAGAAACTACAAATTGAAATTCACAACAGCAGTCACCGCATAACATTTAGTATAATGGGGGAACGACTTACTTCATCCTTCTGCCATCATCCCTATATTATACATACCATACAATTATATGTATATTTGCTGCAGAATACCTGTGTGTGTTATACTAACCCACTGATCATAGGCTATATCTTCATGGTGCTCCACAGTACAGTATATGCACATTATTCTTCAGCTGATGTAAAATTAGATTTGAAACACTGAACAGGTTTAAGTGGGATATACTCCGCAGCATGAGAAATGGCTGTGGAATGCAGAAGAGATTAGCTTTGACATCTCTATTGATCTGTCTGTCGATAAGTTGTAAAATATAGTAAAGATTAGTCTAGTGTAATCAAGGAACCCAAATTATTTCAATATCTTGACCTGCCTGTGGCCCTTCAGGGTGTGATGGCAGTTAAAAATAAATAAATAGACATGTTTCCAAGACAAATGAATCGGTAATAACTGTTCTGAAAGTCACACATTTACATAATGCTCATTATTTTTAATAGGCGTATCGTTCTGTGAGTGCTGCTTTGAGCATTGCCTATATCCATCCTTCTTTTTTCCAAGGACCCAGCTTTTAATTTTGCAAAACCTTTCTTTAAGTTCTTCATGTCAAAGTAACAGAACTTGCACAAGCTATGGTTTAAAAATGACCATATGGGTAACATATGTTCAATAAGGTTGTGTGAAGTGCTGGCAAAGAACCATGCAGTTAGAGAGGATTTCATTTTCTCATGCTTGAAAAACAGGGTTTCTCTTCCTTTGAGAATAATGTACTGTCCAGTGGGGGAGTGAAGTGCTGTATAACAACCATCATAAAGAAGAATAGAAATCGTAAAGCATGATTGCAAAGGCATGTGTTCTGTTTGTATGGAGGGATGGAGCACTGCCTTGCAACTTAATGGACTCTGTGCACTTGGATTGATCCATATAACATGCTTGTTTCACAGTACTTTTGGCTGTTAATGGTGAACATGAAACCTGTCTATGCTGGAGTTCACCAACAGTTATACCATGCAAAACTGTTCTCCCAGTTAGTTCAGAAGAAGAAAAAAAAACCTTTTACAAAGCGTGTTACTGAGGCAGCGTCTTTTGGTTCAAATAATTTTCAGTGATTTTTATGTTGTAACACCATCTGTTCAGAAGTAACAATGATTCTGAAGAAAGAAAAGCAATTAGTACATGTGTTGTTAACTCAAAGAGACGATTAATTTGGTGGTCACTTCTCTAATGCTTACAGGCAGTGATTAATGGTACAAAACAGCAATAACCAAGGTGTTTAGGCAAATGTCAGGTTATGAATAAGCCAGGCAATTAACTAGCTGTCCTACCATTTCAGTAATAAGTTTGAGGGAGTTTGATTCATTAATGCTGCAGCAGTCAGAGTATGGTTTGAAGCATTATGTGTTTGTAGAATATTAGTGGAATGTGTCTATATGTGTCTATATATATATTGTGTGTCATATATACACACAACAGCAGCAATGTAAGATCATATATATTTTGTAATTATGTTCAATAATTAAAAAGATTCTTACAGAACAAAAAACTGACCTTACATTTCACTCTGAAGGTATATTCTGTGTGTTTCAATTATAATTTAATGATACACTTGTCAGAATATTGTTTCTTTAGAAATACAGTTCAGAAAGCGAAACATTTTTTTAAGGTGGTATTGATAGAATGTTTAAATGTAGTATTGTACTGATAATACATGTGGGGGATCTGGGTATGGATGAAAGTGGTATTTCTCATTCATATTATTCAAATAAAATGTAAATAGTAACACTTTATAATAAGGCGTTGCTTATTAATGTTTTATAAATATAGATTAGATGCTTAATAACTGTTAGTGTTAATAAAGCATCATAGATGGTGTATAACCATGCAATAGCCATATGCAGAATTACATTTAGCATCCCAAAGTTAAATAAGTGGTTAAAAACTGTCCCCTTTATAAAACTGTAATTGTCTATGGATATTGCATGGTTATAAACCACACATAATGCTTTATTAACACTCTATAACATAGTTATTCAGCACCTATTATATTTATACAACATTTATAAAACATTAATGAACAGCACATTAATATAAAGTGCTACCATATGCAATGATTATTTAAATTTAAACCAGCATGCTTAAAGAATGTTCTTTGTAGAATAGTTATTTAATAGGTGCCTAAATTGTGAATAAAACAGTCAGTTTACAACATGTTGATTTGATAAGCTGGGGTGAAGCAAGATAGACAAAGTAAGAAGTTTAAATTATCAGTCTGTTGCTTTTCTTTTTGATAAAAAAAAAAAAATGAATATCACACTGAGCTTTCCAAAATGAATTGAAATATGCTCAATCTTGTAAGTGAGATGTGATCAAAAGACCGTTCCCGTGATCAGCTTTTTGGCATATGAGTGGCAGGAGGAGATGCTAGAGGAAACAGCATATATGTATTACTGACAAAATAGGCTTATCTGATGTTGGTCCAATCAATGATACTGAATGGACTCCATATGTGTACCTACTTTTAAAGGAAATATATGCTTAGTGAAATAGCACTCCTTCATTTTTTTGAATTGTAGATATACCTCCACGATAGACGAGCATACCTAATTGATTAAATGTCTGTCTGCGTCTTAATGCTCGGTTATCCAGCTCTGTTCAGTCAGGAGTGAGTGATAAAGTATGACAAACAAGACTTTGCTATTGTCAGATTTTTCTCCCACATTTTAAATACATTTTTGCATTTAATAAATTAAAAATCCATATTCCATCGAACGTTTCACGAAAACTTGTTTAATGACTAAAATGCAAAAACCATGTCACTGGATTACAGTCAGCACTCGCATATCCAACCCTATAAATTGTTTATTTCAGTGACGGTTAAACGCGTGTGACGCATATCTGAGTATTTCATTTCAGGGACCACGATACAATGTCAAAAATACATATCTGAAAAGACTGTTTTAAAATAAGTAGGCTTCCATTTAGATGTACTATATTGGTTTTGTTGGTACAGTACTATATTTTCAACAGAAGTAGTATTTTAATTCAGAACAATATGATTCTGAAAATATCACTTGCCAAAACTAAGAGACAACACATTAACAGTAATACAGTGCATACTTTTAAATCCGGTACATATTGTAGTGGTATATAACATTTCCCATTAATGACCTAACAGCAAAATAAAATCTAAATGTTATACATGCACAGAACTGCGTAACATGTAAAAGGCAAGGCAATGCAATTTAGCAAAACCAAAAGATTAAAAAAAAACAACAGTTTCCAGAATTAAAACAGTGTCAAGTCCGTATTCAAAATTGCAGAATATAGTGTTCGATAAGGCCCTAATGTCACAGTTCACCTGCAAATGAAGATGCACAAAAGCAACAAAAGATCACAGATTAAAAAAATAATACATGAAAATTGCTAGAACTGTTTAATGATGAACTGTTGCATTACTCTAGCTGGTCTTATTCGCTTTGTTTTGGCTGCATTTTTGTCAAGTGAAACTGGAGGAAGCCCTGTGTAACTGCACAATAATTGACAGACTGATTTGGCAATAGTGAGAATAAAAAAAAAAAAAAAAAAAAACATTAAAACCCCAGGATGTGACAGATAGTCAGATAAATTGTAGCATTGAAGAGATGGGCATTGTATCAGAAAACTGGTGACTGAGTTGGAAATCGTGTGTGATGGGTAAGTGCATTAATTTGTTACATATAAATATATAATGGATAATGGAGATTGATTTTATTTTTAATACAAGGGCATTAAAATGCGACTGACGTGTATCTGGGTAACAGATGTCTAAGTTCTGACTGTATATACATTTGCAGCTGAAATGACACCAGATATAAATGCTGCTTCAAATGCAAGAAATTCTGTAAACTCCAGTGCTTAATGCATTATACATAACCTTCATTATGCTGTATAAGTCAACCTGGGAAAGTCATGTATAATACATTCTTATGGGGCAGTCTTTTGGGGGATATAATCACTCTGGTTGCTCTGGGTTTCTAGCCATTACAAAACATTTCTTTCAAACAAAGAAAAAACACTGTGGGGAAAACCTTACAACTGATGTGGGGTCTTTACTGTAAAATAAACTTAATGTTTTCAGAATACTTGAGTCTGTTTGTTTCAGTGAATAAATAGTGTTTAGATATGGTTTAGTCACGCACAATGAATCACATAATGGTAAAAATAAGCGTCCAAATGGTTCGCTCTGGATCATGGCAGCATGCAATAATTGTGCCATATGATGCATGGACTGCTGGCTAATAAACTAGAGTAATATTACTGTTAAATAGCTATTTGTATGCTAATTTTTAAGCAGTACAATGTGAAAAAGCTCCAATAGATCAGAATGTTTGAACAGCTGCTTGTTAGTAAGATGATTGAAAAATCTGCAGACTGTAAACGAGAGTAAGGTGCGGCACCTGTAGCACAGTAATTTAATATCTTATCAAACCAAGAATTGTGTCTCTTTCTCTGGGCATGTTTCTGAATTCATATTTCATTTACATGGCATGGTGGACATGCTAATGACATTTTTATTTGGAAAGCATTTGTGAAGTAAGATAGGAAGTGACAGCAGGTGCAGCAAGATGGATGTACATGAGAAAATATGAGAATATACGCTCAATTATTAGATTTCAAAATGATAACCATAGGGAATCTAGTCCATTACACCTGTCTGGCTGTGTGCTACAAAGATGTTTGGGATGATATCATATTTTAAAACTTTAAGAAAGATTTTCTTTTCAAATGTATTTAAATTGAAAAGGAGAGACAACTTTAAACAGCTTTCACCTCTAGTTTGCATATTGTAATCAAGCTAGGGTTGGTAGTGACTATAATTCATGTTAATATGCAGAAGCTTGTATCAGATGGCACCTACAATAATCTGTTATACAGATGGCAATGGTATATACAGGCTATGGTTACTTCTGGCTGTTCCAAAGAAAGAAGGCTCTTTGGACATATGAACTAAATGACCAAAGCACTTTTTCTCTTTTAGACAATTTAAAATAAACTCCTTTGTTTGGTTGGTGGTGTTCAATTTGTTTGTAACTTGCAAAATCTGTATGAAATATCATTTGCATATAGCTTCTAATAAAAAGGAAGTATGACAAATTATGTATATCTTTTTTTTTGATAAGCTTTGCAGTAAGCCTATTTTTGAATTAAATCTACGCAAGAATTATTTCCTAACAAACATGGTCAAATATAATTGGAATAGTTCTAAGAAATCACAAAGTATGACCAATTTAAGTCAATCTTAAGCCAAAGTTACAGCTGCTGTTACGTTAAAAACCTTTGTCCGCTATAGAAAGAGAAAATCGAGATTTTTAGACCTCAATACATTCCTGATTTAAAAAGTGTGGAATGCAGAATTTAAGTGAAGAGATTGAGATCTCTCTGACCCATCTTTTGATTTCCTGAGCCCTGCATATCAGCGAGTAGCGGGAAAATGTTTACATCGACGGATTGTAATCATATGTTCAGCTAAGAGTATAATCAACCACGAAGGACATTGGTATCACAGCCTTTTACTGTAGTCACATCTTAGAGAGGCATCTAAACAAGGTCACCTTGTTTAGATATATTAGTTAAATATCTGTTATCCAAATATTAGTTAAATATCTGTGGTGGTGCCGTGCATTATAATTACACATGCACAGTAGCAGCTTATTTCTTTTACTCAATCCTTTTTTTTATGCAGCATATCTTATATCACTATTTTAAAGGTGATAAAAGTGGAATTACTGCAACTTTAAGACCGGCCCTTTGTGATTAATGAAATGGCACCGCATACAGATGAACTGTAGTGCATAGCCAATGCTTAGAATAGTATTCCAATGCTGGTATTTTTTTCACCGCACTTTAATGCATATCACATCTTCAATCAGTCGTCAAGCGTCTAGGCATTAATCCCTAGATCACATGCAGGGATAGAAAGGGTTAAGGAGCTACTACTGCATTACTTTTATCTCAGATAGTAATACCTTTCTGGATTATATTAGGGTGGAGGGTGGGGGAGGCTAACGTATTCTAAATGTGGGGTCACTATTAATACTGTGAGTCAATTTCAACAAATGATTGACTGTATTATGAAAAACAACATCAAATGACCATAATATTATAATGCAGTTATCTATTTTGTAATAGTCACTAGTTTTCCTATGGATGATAAGTAGTACAGGCGCATCATTTTTTTTTTTTTTTTTTTTTTTTTTAAGGCCAACTGAGAACAAAGAGGAAAGCAATTTGTTGTAAGACAGGAAAGAGGTTGTTATTAAAACCACATCAGGAACTGACATGTGCTTTAAAGATGTTTTTATTTATTTATTTTTTGCTTTTCAGCCTTTTAAATGAGGATTAATTAAGATTCAATCTCCTTTATAAACATTGCTAGAATGGCATTTTCAGTACCCAAGGATTGTGTAGGGTTATCTCAAATTAGCCCTAGAAATTCTTCTGTTCAATTATCTTTTAATATGCATTATATTAAGGGAACATATTTCTCTGCCTAGTAACAACACAATACAGGCCAGTGCATTTCAGTAGTTTCAAGTCCATGGGTACAGTAGATAGTTGATAGTAAACAGTAGCGTTATGTCTAGGTTCTAACACTATTACTGAGGCGATGATGGACCGTCCCAATAACTAGCTTGTAGTAAAGGTGGGAACACGAAGAATAATCTCACACACACACACACACACACACACACACTGAACAGTATCGAGTGACCTGAGGCACTGCAGTAATAATTCCTACTGTCTGACTGTGCACAGTGACCAGCACATATGTTATCATGTTCTGTTACCTCTTACCCCATCTGAGTAGTGTTATCCCTGCACACACATTTGTGTTGTGCCTTTTTACAATAGCAAAGGAAGTGGGATGTCTTCTGTACATGGATTCTGTATTTTGAATAATAAGATGAGTTTGATCTGTCCTCTTTCCAGCAGCAGTATACTGTTTGCAGCCGTCCCCATGTTTGTTTAAGACCTTCAAAGGGACTCCCATGTTTTCAAGCTGATCCAAACTGTTGAATTCCTTTTCATCTGGTCCTCTGGTGGAGACTCATAAAGCATCGCTTCCATTTTAAGAGCGAATGTAAAGACAAGGCTCCTCTGCGTGAAGTGACAGTCATGCCCTCGTTTGACACTCTTTGCGCTACATTTCTTTTTATCTTCTTTATACTTTTTAATAATGACATCTTCCATTGATTTAATCATAACCATGAAATTGAAATATCAAAATTGTTATAGGTTAAAATAAAACATCCTCAGTAATACTGGGGGTGCCCATGAGAATTTAAAAGCACCGTAAAGAGGATCAACTTGTTATTAGTCTCACTGCTTTCTAAATTAACCTGAAGAAATAAGGAGCATTATAAAAGTAAGTGAAATTATAAATAGAAGGTGATATCTAGTTGTATTTTGTTACAGTAGCATTACATTTTGAATCTCTGCCAAACCATTTTCACCTTAACATTTTATATTGTATTAACATTGAAATGGAAAGTGGATGATCACATTCAGTGAAAATAAGCAGTGTGCTTAGAATGAAATAGATATTATTATGTACAATTAATGCACAATTAAAGGTGATGACAAAGTATGTATGATGATATACTCTGTGGTCTATTCAGCACCATTTCGCTAAATGCAAGTCACATCACTTGATTCCATTTGTCTATAATGTTCAATTAATTGGGTAATTTTGTAGTCTAATATTTTAGAAAACTGTTACAAAGTACCAATGTATTAATTTAGCGTATAGAAAAGGTGACACAGTATATCACCAGCTGTCACAATCGTGCTAATTTAGTGCAAGAACTAGTTTCAGAACCCATTGAAAGTGGCTTCAGGTCATTTCAAGCCAAAGCTAAGTGGGGAAGGGGGTCGCCACCATTAGCCAGTATTTAGTTAACGTTATTTACATGAAGCGATCAGAATACAGGTACTCTATTTTAAAACAGGCTGGAATTTGTGTTGAACTGGACATGCTTGTATGTAGTTAATGCATCAGTGAGTTGTTGTAAGTGAATAGATTCCCACAGCAGTTTTGAGTCGCAGATGAGCATATCTATGAGAGATACAGTAGTGTGGGGAACTTGGACAGTAAACTGTGTTGTGTTTCATGATATTAAATGGATCTAAAAACTAATCCACTTTATAGTAGTTTCAAAAGAGGATGTGGCATATCTGCCTGGCTTGCATCTTTCTACAGTGATACAAGAACATGGCAATTGTACCATTGTTGTACAAATAAATACTTTTAATACTTATAGATAAGTCAAGGGGTCTGCAATGTGGACTGTAATGTGATGTCTCGTATGTAAACGTGTGCTCCTGCAGGACTGCTGCGATAGGGGCTGAGTGTTGCGGTTGCTTACTCCATCATCCGAGATTTCCTGACATTTCATTTTTACAGATTGCATTTATGGTACTGAAAACACTGTAAATCTCCTAGCTCCTGACAAGAGTATAAAACATTACACTTGGAGGAGTACAGTATATTCCTTAAACAAAATGATAGCTGCACTTTTAGTGCTTGCATGTCTATAAATACACACTGGATTGTCACTAATTACAGGGTTTTTGAAATAGTACAACAGGTCTATCCTGAAAAGAGATATTAAACAAAATAGGGTGTTTTTGTATTATTAGTCTATGATTCTACACCTGTTCTGGATTAACAGCAATGCTATTATCCTAAGAGGCTTTGAGAAAACAGCTGTACTCCCAGTTCAAAGTGAAAACGCTCTTCCTGTCCCCCTGGGAACATAATAAGCCATAAAGTTACTGAGCTAATACAGCAGTCAAGAGCCGGGAAGCCTGGACGTAATTGAACTTGCACTTGGAATAAACTTGTTTACTTTTCAAAGCCTATTCTGTGCCCAGAGGACTTTAGTTCTCCAAGTGACTTCTGTGCCCTTTGGCATTCTCCACCAGAAAGCTAATACCTCAGTAATGTTAAACATGTAACTACTGGCATTCTCACCCCTCTGTAGCTTTAGTACCGCTTTTACTCAGCGCTCCGTCATTGAGTAGTCGAAGTGATTGTATTTTACATTTCTTGTATCTTCTCAAGTCCCGTCCAATATTTGATACTACTATGTATTGAAACATTCTCTTTTTAGAAATTTGTAATGGTCTTTCCTGAGGTCATATTTCACTTTAAATTATTACTTTACAGAACATATTTAAAGCATTCTAAAGCAAATGTGGTGGATATAACTGTGGTCAAAGTAACTGTGGGTAAAAATATTGAAGAAGCTTGGAATCAGTCTGGTAGATAAGTGTAGCTAATAAACCAGAAGGTTTGTCCAGCTGTGTCTGGGATTTGATTGAAGGCTTCGTTCTGATGCCAGTTTACAGAAGAGCATTAATCCTCTGTGCCACATTCCATATACTGTACATCAGGTGCATCCAGAAAAAAAATGGAAGCTTAACCACTTTGCCACAACAACACTTTCCAAGCCAAGTGGTTTTCCTTTGACTCCCTGTTTACAAATGAAATAAGAGAACCATAAAAATATGCTCCATGCGAACGCACATTCATCGTCTAAATAGTCCCTTGTGATTATGATGTAGTGCACTATTCAAAGATGGGACAAATCTGTGGATTAAAAGCAGCAGGGGGTAACTGCTGCATGTACCACTTAGCAGGCAAAAGACACAATTATTTCTAAACTGAAGGAATAGCACTGTAAGAACTGTCAATTACAAATGACTTATAACTGCATCGAAGTATAGGTATAGAACATGCTGCTGAATAGCTTGAAGGAATTCTGTGCACTTTGTGAACCTTGAAGTGTGAAAAGCAAAAACTCAGCTGAAGCTACTTGATAGAGCCCAGCTGGTTTTGTCTTTCTCTAGTCCTTAGCATGTGAATTCACAAACTGCTGATGCAGGCGTTTCTGTTGGCCACGATTTGTAAACAGCACTGACCTCTTCTTCCAGCCTGAACAGGTGTCCTGTCTTCTGGTCTGCAAACATTTATTATGTATTATTTGTTTGCTTTTTCGGTGGAGTTTACTGTTGTGTTCAAGACTATGTGGGATGCATTTATACTGTGTTGCTGCAATTTTAAATGAAGGAAAAACAAAACTCAGTAAGACCTTGAATACAATCATTGAGATATTTTATAAATACTATTTAGAGGGCTTGTTCACTGGGTTGTATGGTGTTCAGGAGTGTTCGATTTCTGTTTGTTTAGTTTAAAATAATAAACAACAATATTAATGTGTATATGACTACATTTGTATAACACTGAGTATATTTTTACTATCCAGTATTCGGTCTATTCCATCAACAAACTTACTACTATATAAACAGGGCTCTATTTCTCAAGAATATTTGAGAACAATTAAACATCTAGATTTTAAACCTAATGTTTAAACTCTAAAGTATTAACACCCCTAGTGTAGTGAAATGTAGTACTGTAAATGAGGAAAGTAAATTCTACTTCCCTCATTTACAACATTTCGCCCCCAAGTCAAGGTAAAGTATTAAACCACCAGGGGCACTTCACAGCTTACAAAATTCCTATTAAAAATAAATAGCATTTTATTTGTAGAGCCACTTGAATTCACCCCTTTAGATCCCAGAACGCATTCCTAGAATGTCCATGCCGCTCAGAAATGGCAGAAATTCCAATTCTACTCACTCATGTGAAAATTAAACCAGCGTACTAAAGGTGAAAGGCATTGTCTGTAACCCATTGGCTATCTGGTGCAAGTGCCCAGTGCTCCTAATGGAATACGTATCAATCTTTTTTTAATTATCAATAGCACTTGTCATCTCTGAGTGTCACCTTCCTGTACTGTTTTTTTGTTTCTCTCTCAAAATTCTAATTGTAATTCTAGTTCTAATTCTAAATGATTAACAGTTTTCATGTAGAGTGTTTGTAGAGTTAAAAAGCGAATCTCTAATTTCTATTTCTTCTTTTATTCGTAGGGTGATGATGTTTTGACAGTCATCAAAGCGAAAGCACAATGGCCTGCCTGGCAGCCACTGAATGTGTAAGTAGGTAAAGCACAAGGCCACACTACTGGCTCCTGTATGTATATGTATTGCCTATGTTTGTTGTTTTATGAATAATTTGCATATTCAAATACTGTATATGCTTTCGTATGTTGAAAGGTATTTAAATTGCTTTCTGCTTATTACTTGATTTTTCAATGCTTTGTTTAATTTGCCTTTACTGTTTTGTGTTAAGAGACTTTTTCTTTAGATTCGCTTACATAAGGCAAACAGGTATGAGGCCCTTAGGGTGTTTCTTCAGTTTAGATTAATGACATTCCACCAGCTCAGTTCATTAAGACACCGACCTACTTTTCACAATGTACTGTCAATCACAAAGGAGTCTGTCTTGAACAAGCTGCGCAGAACGAATTAATCGGCATTTACCAAATAGTGATGGATTTCCCCCCCTAAATCAATTACAACGGCAGCAGCCCATTTAGATGTTAGGGTACCCCTGATCAAAATGGTTTAATCAAACTAATTAAACCTCCTTCAAGTCCCTGAAGTAGTTGATTATCTCATTTCACCTGGGATGGCCCTCCAGGACTGGCTGATCATCCCTGGCTTACACGCTACAGTTTAAAATGAAGCACACCATACAGTACAGTAATTGGGTTTCTACATTTCAAGGCTGTATGTCTATCATGGGTACTACCTGTTTCCTTTTTGTTTATTTTCATTGAGCATAAATACAGAGGACACCTAATTGATTTGTGCAAGACGGTCTGTGTTTCCGCACATGGAAAGACCCGATGAATATTGAAGGCACTGATTAAACGTTTTTTTGCACTGTGTAATCAGAACAAACAGGAACAAAACCAGAATGGCAGGAAATTCAGTGAAACGCTGCTACAGGCACACTGTTACTTGCGGGTAGACATCATGTGATTTCATCAAAACCAACGATGGTAGCTGTTGTTACATTCAAGATGGTGTACAAGCCAATACTTTTTGAAAATGACAAAACTGTCAATGTGGCCTTTTGTATTCTGTGTCTACAAGATGCAATATCCCTTACACAGTGCATGGCACACAGTGACCCTGGCACACAGTGATTTCCAGTTCTCCCTCTGGTGTTCTTATTTTGAGCTGTTCAATGAAAATTGGTTTGTTGGGATTTAAATGGGTTTCCCTGGGAGAGACTATTTTCTCTGTGCTGTATAATATCATGATAGTTCCTGGAACATTTCTACACATGGGTTTTTTCGTGGGAGACCAGTTGAACTACTTTTAAAATTTCAGATAGAAAGCACGCTCATGAAACCTGTTGTGGAATGGATCATTAACCCTTTTCAGAATGAATCAATCCAATCAATACCAGTACATTAACGTGCAATCAGTAACAATTTGACATTATACATGGGTCTAATGTTTTTAAATTAATCTACCTCACTTGACTCCTGTGTATGATCCCCACTATTAAAAAATGCATTGACATTAAGGGTGTATTTCCCGAGATTATTTAAACCACAGATATTTAAACCACATTTTTTCATTCTAGTTGCCTAACTGCAGTTGCCCATTCAGCAGTTCATCACATCAGATAACTTGCTTTTCAAGTCTTTTGGACCATCCACCCTGGTGGTTAATAGATATTTGTATTCAGGAGTCTTTCAGGAGATGTATGCTGTACCTCACCTTATGTGCTGAAAATTAAGAGAACAGTGTGCAGTGAGGCC
Source organism: Polyodon spathula (assembly GCF_017654505.1). Lineage (NCBI taxonomy): Eukaryota > Metazoa > Chordata > Actinopteri > Acipenseriformes > Polyodontidae > Polyodon > Polyodon spathula. Next base: position 158,022 of record NC_054550.1, on the reverse strand, counting down.
AAGCATCGGTAGCCCTAGATTGCTTATTCCTTGGTAATTAGGTATCTGCAGCCTCAGAAAATCCCTTTGGAATAAGTGAAGCAATCCACAGCAATTCTCATAATATAAATGTGACAGCTCACTAGGACTAGAGTGAGATTTCGTCTTGAGTGTTTTTAATATTTCAAAAGTACAGTACGTGCATTGTAAGTTATCGAATCAAATTCTCTACATTGTTTCTTACTACTGCAGTTCTGTTAACATTAAAATCCTTTCACTTTTTTGTAGTAAAAATGTTTTAACTTTTCTCAGGAGAGGTTTCCATTCTGTGCAGCTAGGGTCATCCTAAATTCTCTTGTGTGATTCTAGGTTTATCTGCAGGTGTCTCACTGAGTAAAGACATTTTATAACTGGTAAAAAAGCCTATCTATTAATCCAGATGTGAGAGCAGTAAGCCATAACAAAATGTTGTGTTATGGTATTAGCTGCCATTGTCACATTGCAGTGACTTGTTGCCGTGGAAACACTGTTGTAGTGTGCCTCTGCTCATGCTTAAATTATTTCTACACAGCATCTTCTTGTGGGGTTCAAAACCATGTTACAAATGATGTAGATAAAGAAACACATGTATTCCATATGTAAAATACCTCACACGACTGCCTAGATAGACAGAAAAGTAAAGCAACAGCTTGCTTCATTGTCATGGGTTTTAAAGAAGAGCTCATTTAAGTAATATACAGTTTCATGTCAGTATTGTTTGCTTATTTATCTTTTTGTTCCTATTTATACATTTTTAGTGTTGCTCTATATATATAGAAAAATGATGTGCAATGTTGCTCCAAAATATCATTTATTTTGTACGTGATTATGTTCTCATATGTGTTCCATGGAGTAGTTAATTCCGTATGGCACCTGAGAGATTTATAATAAGCAGGATCATTGGACGAAGATAATTTTGTTGCAAGAATCCGTGTGCATACATTCATTAAATGATAAGATGTTCACAAGTGATAAAAGGTTTCTGAACCAATTTGCTTTAACAAGTACAGCGTTTCACTTGAGGAAAGCTACGAATGTGAAGGTCAATTAGCATAGCGTGTATTTATTATTTTTGTTATTAATGAAAGAACATACCATATGTCTTTTAGACTAATAAATATGGCCTGTAGTGCAGAATAACCCATCACTTCTGATAAAGCTGTCCCTAGTTCTGTTCTGTTACTTACAAGGAGCATCCAAGCAAGAAGAATGTTGTTGTTTTTTTTGTTTTTTTTTATTGGACTAACTAAAATGTTATAGGTGCCAGTTAAACCCTACCCTGTGAGCCTGCAATGATATTGGCTGGATTCTGTGTAGTTGTGTGGTCCTCCTATAATATCTAAAGCCATGCTAAGCATTATATGTACCTTCCAAATTCTGATCCTAAGGCTGACGGAGAGGGTCCACAATAATCTTTCCATTTTCCACCCTTAGAGGGAAGCCACTCTCCTTAGCCTATGAGTGACATCCTGCAGTGCACATCTGAGAACTGAAAACTTGTGTGACTGGAATCTAACACACAGTCCTCTGATACAGAGGACAAAGACTTTCCATGGGAGAAATAATTCAAATGAATGTTAAAATTCTTGTTAAAATTCTTATGTAGTCTGTTAGATATATATATATATATATATATATATATATATATATATATATATATATACACACACACACACATGACAATATGAATGCCATGTCATATTTTCTATTCTACAAACATGGCCACTTAATGTTCATGTTATTATTAGGAAATGTATTCTAGTTTTGGCTTTTTTTTTTTTTTTTTTACTCTATCTTCTCTTTGTCACCCTTGGTCCTTTTCCTATAATACTATACAATATCTGCAACAGAATATTAAACGAAAGGTATGTTGCCTTATCTTAATGCGTGTATTCCATCACTGTAATTCTTCCAAGCAGCAGTGGGTTCAGTTGAAAAGTTCTGAGTAGCTCTTTCTTTGAAAGACAAGGTGTTAAGATTTAAGTGGCTTGCACATGCAGCCAGCATCCTAGAATACTGATAAACATGCAGTGTATAAACATGGAGCAGCTTTCAATATTTATACTAATTTTTTTCTTACAGTTCTTAATGCCTGGCTTTTCATAAGGTTTTAATGCAAGGGATGTCAGGTTAAAGCTGTTTTGGGATACAGTATACTGGATGAAAACATACATTGTATTAAAAGAGAATCGTCAGTCAGTTGTGTGTCCTTTAGACCTGTCTTAATTATTAAAGCTAAGATATGACACTTTCATTCAGTGTGCGCTGTACATGGTAAGCATGTAGTTCCTTTCGATAGACAATGTCATTGTGGCCTAAAGTGGATGAGGAGTCTGCAGATATTCAAATGTTTCTTAGCAGTAAATCAGACCCTTTTAGACCCTTTTTAGAAACCTGTGCCGTGGTGTTGTATGAAGTCACTGGATGAACCAGGATTCAGACCCAGGATATCTTGGATCTAAATCCTCGGCTCTTACACAACCCCCTCTGAAATACACACTGCTGTAAATAAAACAAATAAAACAAATAAAAAAAAAAGTTCTGATTCCCTGCTGTTCAGACTTACTCGTTTCTCCCTTCCTTGTCATTTAGCTTGATGTATTTAGCTGTCGTTATGGTGTTGCAGATTGTGTGCATACCATTACCCTATATATTGTACCAAAGGATCTAAATAATATAGTGTGTTTTATAATACAGCTGCCACTCACAGACCCAAAACCCCTGGGGTAGCCAAACTCATTTCTTATCAACTTGTACAGAGGAAAAACAGTGCATTCACTTCATCCTCACTCATCAAAAACACCCAATTTATCACAACAAAGTGTGTGTCGCCAGTGTTTGGATAATGAAGTGCCTGCTGTATACTATATAGTTTTTAAAAGCTTTTATACTGTAAATTGCTACATACTGTAGTTTTGCGAAACGGTTTATTTTAAGCCACATATGAATTTATTCAAATGTTTTTAGAATTTAAAAAAAGAGCTTAGGGTAAACCCACAGACATGCTGTAGATAAACTGTATATTTACAATGTTTAGCCTCTGCATGGGCTGAGTTTCATCCTTTTCTGTTTGGTTTACAGGAGATCAGCGCCCTCTGCTGAATTCTCAGTGGATAGAACTCGTCACCTCATGTCCTTCTTTACAATGCTGGGTCCCAGTCCCGACTGGAATGTGGGCCTTTCAGCTGAAGATCTTTGTACTAAGGAATGTGGATGGGCTCAAAAGGTAGTTCAGGACTTGATTCCTTGGGATGCTGGCACAGACAGTGGAGTTACCTATGAGGTAAGCACAAATAATTACATTTAAAAAAAAAAACGAATGGACTTCGGACCCAAATTCTGTATGTCAGTGAGAAATAATAAATAGTACAGTCCATTCTACTAAGACAAGCAGTAGTTGTTGGTACTACTTTGACTTGTTACAAGAAGAATCTCGGTTTAAAAAAAAAATGGGATACAGTACTTCAGTAAAATTCTCATTTTATTTTTATTAATTTTTACTGCCATCTAGTGGCCTGTGAGAAGAAAACATCATTGAAAGCAGAGCAGTAAAATAGAGAATTCTGGTTGAAGTTCCATGGAATTAGTTTGAGAAGTGCCTGACATAATTTGCCTTATACTAATTCTCGCTCGGTTTTCTTATTTCATTTCAGTCACCCAATAAAGCTACAATTCCTCCAGAGAAAATCAGACCTCTTACCAGCCTGGATCACCCTCAGAGCCCCTTCTATGATCCAGAGGGAGGCCCCATCACTGCTGTTGCCAGAGTGGTTATTGAGAGAATTGCAAGAAAGGTAAGCGGTCATCGCCAGAACTACGCCAAGGAGGTGGTACAAAATGCTGAGTCTAATTACAACTGATGTGCGTTGTACAGACCTTGTGGAATATGTGCACGTATGTAATCTCGGCTTTTCCAGTTTCTTTACCTTTTCCTGCTGTAGCGTGTTCTTGTCGGGCAGTGTGCAGCATTTCTCTGTAATACATGTTCTGTTTACAGGGTGAGCAATGCAATATTGTCCCTGATAATGTGGATGACATCGTGGCTGATCTTGCTCAAGAGGATAAAGATGAAGGTAGGCGCTCGCGTGTTGAAGACAGGCACATCTAAGTTAGTATCGTAGTTAGCTTTGATTCCTTTTGTTTTGCAGTACAGGGTGTACCATTTTGCACAGTGTGAAAATATGTATGCCTCCACGTATGGAGAAATGCTTAATTTGATTTGATTTTATTTAGATATAGGGATAGACAAAGAGAGAAGTTACGTACACAGTACACTTACAGCAACAACAGACTAACAACAGCATTAGGAATGAAAACCCTTTATCACTAATTTTCTTTCTGCAAAGTCTATCCATTTTTCAATAACTTATCCAGTCAAATGTATTGGAAATGTTTTGTGCACACTGCCAGCATCGGCCCCTGAGTAGGGTTTATTCCGATGCGAGGAAGGTTTACTCCGATGCCTGAACTCCTATCTTTGCAGATGATACTCCAGAAACCTGTATCTACTCCAACTGGTCCCCTTGGTCTGCCTGCAGCTCCTCCACCTGCGACAAAGGAAAGAGGATGAGACAGAGGATGCTGAAGGCCCAGCTAGACCTCAGTGTGCCCTGTCCACATACCCAGGACTTTCAACCCTGCATGGGGCCTGGTTGCAGGGATGAAGGTGAGATAAAATAATTTATTTCTACATACACCAAGTTAACATTGCTAGTCCTTTTGTTTTGTTAAATCACTACTGGACATCATTATGTACTCCTGTGCTTCTGTAGATATTTTTAGATTTAAAAACAAACCAATATCCGTCAGTATGGTGAAGCTATATTCAAACTAAACAGTCTATCTGGGGTGCATTATTAATTACAGGAAGTGTATTTGTCCAGGATTTTGTTGAAGGATTTCCTTTTTTCTTTCGGTCATTTGTTATGTGTGGGTATTCCAGCTCCGAGTGGTCTTGGTTCTTAGTTAATGGTCAGATAACATTTTATATCAATTAATAATACTTGCTCTACACTCTGTTCTCCAGCTGAGTTCTCTTATCAGGGACACTTATTTACAGGTTTTGTTTTTTTTACTAATGATTGCATTTGTTCTGGTTTAACTAACATAGAGGTTACTGCTCTTCTTACAGGTGAGAAATCAGTGGGAATGTTGAACTGATTTGAACCTTTGAAACTCTCTTAATGTAAAATCTGGTGTCTCATTTTTGGTGCCCAAGGCTACAAGTACTGCAATGCAGAAAATGGATCCCACTTTGTGCATTTCGATTTAATTAACACATTGGGTTCATTTATATTGCTTCATATGTTCTGTCTATTGTCTTAACTTTAATACATTTCAGCAGTCATATTTTTCGCATCCCATCTATTTGCTTTTCAGTATTTGAACAGATAAGTTTCCAGCTACACTTGCAATATCATTTTGTAGTTTCTTTGATTTACATTATGTCTCTATCCTAAAAGTTTAGATGATGCAAAACTTTTGGCCATAGCTCTATTGTTCGAAGTTAGAAATGCAGTTGCAATTGTATCTTTCCCAGCATGTGCCACTGTAGAGTGATTTTTTAGGGTAATGCTGGGCTACATGGGGTGAGAAACACTGCAAAACAAATACTGCATTTTCCATTATTTTACTGTTTCATTATTTTTCACACTTGGTATGCCACTGGCAATATCCACTTTATTTTTTAAAAAGCAACTAAAAAACTAGTTGCAGAGCAGGCAACAGGTCTTCATAGACAAGTGATTTCTAAATAATACTTATTGTGACAGTTTGATGCACCATGTAAATATAATTTAATTGCAATGATGAGAACTCAGAGGCAGCACTCGATCAGCACCATTTTGATAAATGAGGTGTCAACCTCCTGCCACAATACATTTCAGCAGACTAAAATGACATTTGAAATAAACAGTCGTTAGTCAAGAGACATGGCTAATATATGCAACTGAAGGCTTTCAGTCCTGGGGGTATGTCTGTTTTTTGAGAGAGAGAGAGAGAGAGAGAGAGAGAGAATTTAAGACCTCTTTAGACACTTGGTAAATCTACAGTAAAGCATCAAATTGTCCTGTAAAATAAAATCTGAATTATTAAAATTCTGTGAATATGCAATGGAATAATGACTTTCAGCTGTTTATCATTTATCTTATGATCTAAGTGAACCTGTAATTCCGGCTCTTTAGTTGATGCGACCACCTGTATGGTGTCCGAGTGGATCACCTGGTCTCCCTGCAGTGTCTCTTGTGGAATGGGTATGCGCTCCAGAGAGAGATATGTCAAGCAGTTCCCAGAAGATGGCTCAATATGCCAACTACCCACAGAGGAGAATGAAAAATGCATTGTTAACGAGGACTGCTGTAAGTGTGTTTTCTAAATATATGATTGGAATGAGCTCAACAGTGCGGACCTGTCCTTAAGTCTTATAGTAATAATTCTGACAAGGGCAGCCTCTTCTTAATATAGACTGGAAAGTGTTGGTAAACTTTACATTGTGATCCTAATTACTGTGTATTTACATAGTAGTTGTGTAGTAAATGCAAGTATATTTATACACAATTATGTTATTATGCATACAGTAGGTACAATGTACTTAATGTGTAGATCTTTTTGCACAATATAACCCTATCCCTAACCTTAACCCTAACCCTAACCCTAACCCTATCCCTAACCCTAACCCTAACCCAATTGATACAACTGTGTACTTTATATATATATATATATATATATATATATTATATATATATATATATATATATATATATATATATATATATATATATATATATACGCTTTACTAATATGTAGTGTCATTTTGTACATTGTAGGACTGCCAAGCAACTTTCAAACATTACGTTTCAAGTTTATCTACAACTTGAGGTTTAATGTACCCTCAAGCTACAGGTGATGAGAATTCTTACTTTTCACACGAGCAACAACATTTTTTCCAAACGGTTATGTGTACAGAATTAAAATACAGGCCCTTCCTGGCAATTCCTATTATTTACAGACAATAAAAGAACAAAAAAGAGACCTGCAGGCAATGTTAAAAAGTGGAGTGGTAAACAATGAGTTGAGAGTAGTTGTCCATTCTATTAATATGTACTTATGTATGTATTTAAGTGATGTTAATCCTGTTTTATTAGCCCAGAGTAGCTGCCTCATGACAGAGTGGGCTGAGTGGGAGGACTGCAGCGCCACCTGTGGTATGGGCATGAAAAAACGCCAGCGGATGGTCAAGATGCCTCCCTCTGATGGCACCATGTGCAAGACAGACTTGGCAGAGGTTGAGAAGTGCATGATGCCTGAATGCCGTGAGTAGTACATTGTTGTTTTAAATTGAAGGTTTAATCAAACTTAACTATTCGTCGTGTTATCAGTAAGTTGTTCAGCATACCCATGGCACATCGGCTTATCTGTGTGTTTTCTAAATCGGTTTCCAGCTAAATGTACGAATCGTTCAACAGAATATGATCATAGATGCATAGATATTTGTTACAGTAAGTTATTGAACATACAACTGACTATCAACTCTGAATAATGATAGTAATAGTTGATCCTGTGTTTTTTTTTTTTAAACCAGACACCATTCCCTGCTTGCTGTCTCCTTGGTCTGAGTGGAGTGACTGCAGTGTTACATGTGGGAAAGGAATGAGGACACGACAGAGGATGCTAAAGTCTCCAGTGGAGCTTGGGGAATGTAGTGAAGAGCTTGAACAAGTAGAGAAATGCATGCTGCCAGAATGTCGTGAGTATGCACATTGACAGGGACTTTGCTAAATAGAGAAGGTGAAATAGGTGCTTCTTAAGTTTCTTAAGTAGTAGTTTATAAAAAAAAGTCATCTTTTAAGAAATGTATGCAATTTATGTGTATGTGTGTGTATATATCTCCTGGAAAATCATGTTGCTGGAAAAAGAAACTGCGTTGTCATTTGAAAACACTTTTTGCATCTTCATTTTTCACTTCCAGCCACGGACTGCATGGTTTCAGAGTGGTCTGAGTGGTCTGAGTGTAATAAATCATGTGGCAAGGGTCACGTCATCAGGACCAGGATGATCAAGCTGGAGCCTCAGTTTGGCGGAGAGCCGTGCCCCGAGACGGTACAGCGCAAAAAATGCAAAATCAGAAAATGTAACCGGGGTTCCAGCGACGAGAAGAGGCGCCGCAAGGAAGCCCGTGAGAAACGAAGGAGTAAACAGACCAGAGAGGAACCTCAAGATGAACAGCATCCAGGTTTCATGTCTATTCTCTGTCATCAATATGTGCTGCTCTTCTGCCTGTCATTTTCACACTTTTTTGTGGAAGTATCATTTCCTCACTGTCCCTTCATGTATAGATCTCTTGTGTTCTACAGTAGTTCACAAAGTGTCGATGTGGGTCTATGTATTGATTTAGTAGGAAACCATATAAAATTACATTCTGATCACTGTCAGGAATCTGCGTCACTTAATTTCAAGCACATATAACCAAGTGGAGCCAGTTGGCTTAGTGGCACCACATCATGATCCTAATAAGTACAGTGCCATGAATAGTGTTAAATTCACAATCAGGGAGTGTAACCCAAGCTGTGCCATAGCTTTACATTTGGAGCCAAGTAAATTTATATATATATATATATATATATATATATATATATATATATATATATATATATATATATATATATATAATCTCCACCTAATTCTAATTTAAGCTACAGTAGCAATGCACTGGTAAATAACATCTTACTTTAAAATGTTGATGAGTTTGATTTACTGCACCATTTAACAACTGATGCATTTGATTTCAATTATGCATTGTTGTAGTTCACACATTATCAATGTATTAAATTTCATACATAACTGCTCAACAAAAACATGGTATCATTCATGGTGGTGCCATTACTACATCACACTTTTTGGTTATACATTATACAGTGTTCCCCTTTTATAACAGAACACTGTAGTTGGGAACCATAGGTCATCTTGTGTTCTGCCTTATAATGAAAATAGTGTAATGGTATCATGGGGCAATGACCATACTCTCTTCTACTGTGGTATAAAGGGCTGATTTGTAATGAGGGAGCAATGTAGTTTTCGTTTTACATGCCAGTTAGACCCTTTGAATTTACAACACACAATGATTTGAACTACAGTTTAGCCTTGCGTCTCCAACTTATTGATACATGTCTATTTTTTTTCTCAGGATGTAAAATGAGGCCTTGGTCAGTCTGGACTGACTGTACTAAACTCTGTGGCGGTGGAATTCAAGAGCGCTTTATGACGGTCAAGAGGAGGTTCAAAAATGCTCAGTTTACAAGTTGCAAAGACAAGAAGGAAATCCGAGCGTGTAACGTGAATCCCTGTTAAGGATCCTGCTGCCTGGAAGTTTAACTCTGCCAGATGCATTCTCTTAGAGCTGGCAAAAGGAAAATCAGTCTTGTTTTAATCCAGGTTCAAGTGAGGTGGCAAAACTCCACTCCAAACTCGGCTGTGTATTCTAAAGAGAATTCAGTATTTCTGTGGGACTGGAAGTCAATTAAAGGACCATCTATTTTGTCAAGACATGGACAAGGTTATTTACCATATTTACATTTTGTGTGTGCGATCGTGTATGACAATGAAGTACACTACATGGCAGTGACATACCTTTTATACACTTGTTTTAATATCTACGTGTTTCGTAATCATTGATAACTGTTATATCAGTATCCAAGTATCTTTTTAATAATCACGTTCATTTAAAAGATTCAAACTTAATACAACTGATCCAAGTCCACGATAAAATTGCCTTCTGATCCAGACCTGTAAATGATGCCTGCAGTTTAATTTATCAAAGGCAATGTCTTCGAGTTGTGATTTTCACAAGTCTTCACTCTGATCCCTTCATTTGTATGTACTTATTGATCCAATCAAAGTGCCAATCCAAATCTTTCAGCCACAATGAGCGTGACCAGCGAGGTTAACCTGAAATCAGTGTTAATTAATTTAAACAGACCAGAATGGTTAAAAAAAGATTGATTTTCCACCATATGTACAATAGCTCTGTTGCATTTCAAATTCTTGCAAAATTACTGTAAACGTGTTGTGGTATACTATTCATTAAATACCAATCAGTTCAAACAAATACTAGAACTGTTATATCCTGTGGTACCTTCTCAAATAGCATATTCTATTCCTGAATTAAAAGCACAGGTTATCATTCCAGCATTTTATAAGCCTCAATGCTGTTTCTAGAATTGCGTTGTGAGTTTTTATCCAATTGTATGACATGTAGCAGCTCTACAGTTTAATATGGTAGGAGAACAATAATTAATCACATTTTTATTTTATTTGTGCATTGTTAGGAGATTTGTTACTTTTTGCTGTGAAATTTTCATAAGAATGTCAAGCGATTCTTAGAGTCTTGTGTAGATGTTTTGTAGTGGTCTGTTTAACACATTTACTATTTTGGAATAAATCACCTTTACAATAAAAGTAAAAGTGAAAACACCTGTGTGAGGGATTTTATCTTTTGCAGAACCCAACATCACTTAGGCCAACACACATTACCCTCAGTTATCTTCAGTAGTGTTACCGTTTTGCGTTTCATGAAAGCATTCTGAGGTACAGTCAATTAAACAGGTGTTCCGACAGTTGTCTTCAGGTCTACTACATTGTCTTAACTTTGAAACAAAGTGGTCCATGTGATCCAAAGGTAATAAGACCTGATGTAAGAATGAGGCTGATGTAAGAATGGGCGCAGTGCAAACAATTGTGGCTGCAAAATCCAAATTGCCTTGCTTATTTTGCACGGCTGCCTATGTAAGCTTAAGAGCAATGCAAATTACTCAACACGCTCAAATAATGATGAGCTACAATCATGATAATGAGGGTCGCAATGAGTGATGCCTGTGCATCAGGGTATTTAGCGGCTGCACTTGAAGTCCAGAGGTGAGGTGAGGTAGGAGTACAGGGAGCAGTAGGTGCTGTACGAGATTTGTGTCTGATGTCAGAGGAAGGGCAGCAAAGTCTTCTTGACGCACAGAAAAGTTTTCCGAGGAGGAGCTGAGAGTCCTTACGGCTGAGATCACTCGAGCATGAAATTGAGTTTTTTGGAAAACCTCAGCCAACATCAGTTATGCTACCGAAGAGGCCATATGGTCCTCTATAGCGAAGAAAGTCAATGCTGTCGGTGTTATCAGGAGGATAGTCAACCAGGTGATGAAAAAGGGAAATTCAGATATTAGGTCTAGAATGACCTGCGGAGTGAGATGATAATGCCTTACCATCGCATCCTCTGACATCCCAAACAGTGACCCTGGTTTGAATATGCAGGGACTTCTCCGTCTTGCACTTCTCTGATGGTTTTCCTGCCTGTCCTCAACAAGTCGCCACATCAGGAAGTGTACCACAGCAGGCACCCTCGGGCCAATGTTAAATTGATAGCACTGAAAAGATCTTGATTTACAATGAGCATGATCTATGCTGGTAACCTATCTACAGTACAAGGATCTGAAGAATTTCTGCTGACTCGATACACACGACAAACCACTAGACAGCAACAAACAAAGCCAGAGTGTAGGAGCTGGAATGCCAGCAGTGTACCTATTCAGCCACTAGATGGAGACAAAATAAAATGTAGAAAATATTGAAAAAATAGATTCTCTGAAATGCGGTACCAATAAATGCCACTGGAGGGTGACAAAGAAATACACACTAACCTTATCTCCGGCAGAAAGTACAATTTTTCAATACCTCAAGAAGCCTTTATTAAAGAAATCACACAACACTCCTTATAGATCTGCATAGGGAGAAATAGCACTTATGCCGTTGATAATAAACGATGGATACAAACAAGAATCACCTATTTGCTCATTATACCTTAACAAACACATTGACTGTACTGTATTAGGGCTGCACAGATTGTTCAGATTTGCTACTTTAAAGCATGACTTGGCTTGCAAATATCATTTTTTAAGCAAGCGTCATACCAGATAGCATGTTTTAAAATACATATACAGGTTTACAAAAACGTTATATCCTTGAAAACTACACATTGGCTACACACTTTATAGTGTCCAACACATGGCAGTGCACAAAACATTGGATTTCTGAAATTATTCTGTTAGTTTCATTCACTTCTTTTTAGAATTAACACAAAAATAAACGTGTTACTTGCACAGGGTTATTGCATAGTGATTTTTAAATTTAAACCGTAAATTGTACAAACCAAAGTAATTAGCAGGGTATTTACAGTATAATCGTAAATCTCGAAAAACTACCCACTTCTAAATCTTTTGTAGTAATTTTTGTATTACTTTAGTATAAATACATGTTAATTTGGATTCATATGTTGTTTTTTTCTGACTTTATGTGAACGAAAAGACACACATTTGCCCGTTTTCCCATTGGAAATAGTGATATTTTGAAATATCACTGTCCTGGTCACAAAAGCAAAGTTTGTAGGAATAATAGCCATTTTCTATACTTTTGAGGCATAAGCAATTAGGAAATAACACTTACTACCCAGGAACCAAAAAAAAAAAAAATTGTTACACGGTGTAATCCTCCTATATTTGGATCTAGTAGGAAGACTAGGTCCTGTTCAAGACACATGCAGATAAAGTCAAATCCAGACAAACTGTGTATAGGAGTCACACTGAAGACTCTTTCCCTGTACTTCTGTTTTCTATATAAACAAAACAAAACAAAAAACGAGATCAAAAGCTGAAACTCCACATTTTCATTTTAGAAATCAAATCCAAAAGGTTACTGTGTCTTACACGAATGCATCCGACACATGTATGGTACAAATGTATGGTACAAGTGCATAAGTCTCAAAAAATAGACGCAAAGCAGGTAGAAACAGACTCTCCATAACGCTGGAGAAAAAATGAAATCCATTAATGCAAAAACATTAAAGTTTAATTTTTATTTTTTTCATGAAATGTTATGGACAAGGTAAAAGGGCAAAGAACAAATACATTTCAACATTTCAAACTGTGTTTTGTTTAACCCTTTTCAAAGTGCATCAATTGTGTATTATTAAGGTAATGTGAATAGTGTCAATCCTTGCTTGTAATTTGTCCCTGATCAACTTTTATACAGCCTGTTTTTAGAATTGTGTTTACCAGAACCAACACTAAGGAAATTGTAGGAATGAAACAGACATCATCAATTACGCATGGAAGGTTCTGCCTCTAAAAGCTCTCTGGCATCAGCTCATGCAATTAACACCAATTTAAACCCAACCTATAAACTGGCCATTACTTTGGACCCGGAAGCTAAGTATTAAACCACATTATGATGAAGAGAACAAGGCAAGATATGCAATTTAAACAAGGATTTCCAGAGCCTGAGTGGAAAATTGTACTAGCTATTACATGAACAATATACAACATTGAACCTGCTGCATAAAACACAATAGAAAAGAAAGTAAGCATTTTCACTGTACTGAGGGACCAAGTCTTTTCACTGGTGATTGTCGCGGGAATGTTAAGGCAATGCCATAGACTGGCAGCAATCCACAAGCCTCTATTTACATTAAATAAATGCATCTTCTTGAATGTCTATGGGCCATTCTGAAGAACAAACACCACCACAGATTTTCATCCCAGCTTATTAAATCTTTATAGTTGTTATGATATTTTTTGTTTTTATATATTGTCTACCTTGGTATTATCTATACATTTTTCTGATTGTATTATTATTTTATTTGTCTTTTCTCATTTGTTAAGGGCTTTGTGATATTTGTTTATGAAAGGCATTATATAAAATAGATTATTATTATTATTATTATTATTATTATTATTAGTAGTATAATAAATTAGAATTTCTTACATCTACTGATGACTGTAAAACTTCCAGACATGCCCATCACAGTGTGGCAGGGCAGATTCTATTCTGATTGAGGCTTCAAGAATGATTGATTTGCAAACCCACTATGTGGTCCTGAACTAATAATATACCAAGCCAATGCAATGGAGTTTGTCTCAGCCTGCCCAACCTTCTCGTATCTATGCATTCGACTGACCCACAGCTAGATGGATGAAAGTACGATGAGGCTGACTACACTGCTCTCTGTTTTGAAGATTTTTAGGTTTGCTGGCAGCATTATGTACTCTAAATCTAAACAACATTTTGTCATATTTGTGCTGAGGCCTGCATATAGCATTCTGTTATACCTGTGCTGGGACCTCACATGGAAAGATTACAATCCAAGTGATGTTTCTTCTAGAAATATAGCATATCTGAGGAGGTTTGTGAGGTAAGAAACACCCCTGTAGCAACCTCAGACCATTTGATAGCAATGCTCCTAAACTGAGGTAACAGCTCATCTATGAGAACAGATGTTTACGTGGCCAGGGAATATGTCCACTTGCTGGAGAAATCATTTGAAAGAAGTCGGATTACAGAGTCCGAGTTACTCTTTTGTTGTGTGTGCTGTATATGCATTTCGTTATCCGCCTAAAATGAAGATCGACCGTTTGTTATTGACAACAGACAATGCAAAAACTAAATCACATGTTCTTGGGGTGTCCAGAGGATTACAGGTAAAAGCACAGCCGTTTCATCTAGAGTGCATTGTTTGAATTCCACGTGGCTTGGTTTGACCCAAGTTGTATTTGGTGGCTGGGGACCCTCAAGTCGCCCTGCACTGGCCTTGGTGCTCCTGCAGGGTTAATTCGCCTCATCACCCTTCAATGACCCTTCTGGTCAGGATCTTGACAAGTCCAGGCACAGACAGCTCAGGCTGGGCATATGTCTCTAGGGTTCAGTAGCTTGACATTTGTTGCTTAAGTTCAGTGGATGATTTTCACAGCATGTGGGTTGCAGCACTAAGACAACACTCTAGTTTTAGGAACTGTGAAATAATGTATACAGCTCACTGGCACAAACTGACCCCAATTGGAGGTAGGTGAAGGAAAGGTAAACATGTGGTCTGGTTAAATAAATCCAGCCTATATGAATAGCGTCATGATGCAACAACACGTTTCTGATCAAACTGCCTGCTAAAAACAAGTCATGACTATACTACCTTTTAAACCAATTAAAATACATTTAAGTAAAACCACAACATTAAGGCATTGAACTATATTTTAATGATACCATTCTCAGAGAGAATGATACAAAGATATGCAGAATACAGAAAACCAAGGCTCTAGGAATGATTAAACCAAACGTTAGAATGTCTATGCTCATGGCCGGGTAATGTTTGAATGAGCCATATTAGCTGCAAGTGATGAATGTGTGGCAGACAGTTCAAACAGACTCCTTACTGGCTTTGGGGAGGGTTGTCTAATGCTGCAGGCTAACTTATTTCAAAATAGTTAGTATTCCAGAAGAATGTGCTGTGTCGGTCATGGGACTGCCTCAGAGAATTTTAGTCTGGAAATCAAGGATGTGGAGACAAGTTGATACTGGGGGGTCTTGAGATCCCTGAGTGTATCAATAGACTTGGAAGATAAATTCCGATAGATATTTCAACCAGGACGTTCCTTGTTCCTTATAAGTGAGATGAGAAATTGTACTTCAGGCACAGAGGCAAGCCGATCAGTAGAAGGACAGACGTACTATATAATTGCGGAGTGCAGAGAAACAGTTTCTCAATACTCTTTATTCAATATTTGTTACAACTCCTAACATGAAGCCACTGGAAAAATTATTTGGGCACTGAATGCTAGGATTGTGTTTCTATGGCAATGCTCGATTACTCCTAATAGTACTATACTGTTGTATGGATTTTTTTGCATCATTTAATTTTTGGCTCAACAGGTATTAAGCTCTTTTCTACATTGAAATTTATAAGAATGTGTTGCTTATTTGTATCCACAGCCTTCTGCACGCAGTATTTATGTTTGTTTTTAAAGGAAGAAGATTAACTGTTGTACTGAGAAAGGACAGTAAGTGCCTGTATAGTAAAATGTTGTACTGATGTACAAACGACCAGATGCCTTTGAGATGAATGTCACTAAACATTGAGAATAAAATTAACCCTTTTATTATTACATTACATGCACAATTAAATTTGTTTCACAACTGCCCTTGGTTATGCATGTGTATACAAGCAACATTTTCTTTAATTTAATGAAACCTTAAATAAGTTTTGTTGCAATAATTCAAACTGTCGCTGTGTAATTTGCCCCCCAGCTATGTTTTAAATTTCCATAGCAACTGTTCCTCTCACACCAGGCCTACCAAAACCACAGTATATTTCTAAGGCAGAAGATAACTATACCAGATAAAACAATTAAAACACTTCTCAATATCTCAGCAGACATAGATATGGGGCAATATATGTAGCAAGTCAATTATGACTAAATTGTTACAAATCCAACCTTTTTGGTATATAAAAGCTGTTTGTTAATAGAATAGGTGACATCTTTAAGAAATGGATAAGGTTCTTTGTATATACTGTAACACATATCAATTTCCAGAGGTAACAATTACTGCATAGTTTTCCATTAAATATATATATGAACAGCATTGATTTTCTGTCACACAAATTTACTATGTAATAGTGATTCTCTTAAATGGCCCAGAATTACAGCAGTTCCCAGTGGCTGTGCCATGTCTAGCAGAGGTTACACCCTGTTATTCATTCACAAATACTTTAATAGTACATAAAGAGATGCATGTTGCAAGATGATGTATTTCATATTTACTATCACAATGATTAATAGCAATTATGTCAAAAATAGTCAGTCAGACAGTCTATGCTTAACCACACAACTGTGAATGGAAACCTACTCATTTGGCAACAAACATGATAGTCTAAATAATTACAGTGCACTAATAGATATTTTAATTGTCTTTCTTTGTTTCATGTTCTAGTTTTGTAAAAATACTGCCAGCTTCATTTACATTTTTTTAAATGGATTTTTGTTTTCTTTTGACACACTTTCTTTAGAGTTTTTTTTTCTTGTTTACATGTACTGTTAAATGTGAAAATGCTTTTTGCAGGTTTCTCTGCCCTCCCCCCTCCCCCCTCCCCAGTTCATGGAAATTGGGTGCTCTCTGTTTGCTTCAGCTTTTGATCATGTCTCTTACGCATCTCAAGGGGCTGCCACTTGAAAGCTTTTATTTTTCCTTGGGGTGGGTTATATGGCTCACACTTTCGATTCACTGAACATTTTTCTTTCTTGTTATTGATCAATACATCCTGATTTGGGTGATGAATAATGAAACCCAACTAATTTGGTTTAGAAGGCTTTCCGCTCAGCTCTTCCTTTCAGCATTTTAGTTTGTGAACTGTTAATTAAAAGCTAATACAAGAAAGCAAGCCCTGTCTGTCACAAAATAATTGGATAATGGTGAGTCGTATAAGTTTTTTTTTATTATTCTAGCTGTAGTGGACACAATTCTGTTTTCCAAAACACCACAACAAAACTTCAAATAGCGGTATAAAAATTTAACTACATACTGTACTGAATCAGCATACTTGTCTATAAATCTTGTGTGCATATGTTGGACGGTTTTTATTCTAAACTGCTGTTCGACAGTCTAACTAATAAGAGATGTGATTATAACTACAGGAGACACAGCGTCTGATCTGAGAAAGAGGAAAGATTTTGCTTCACCACCAGTAAGAGGAAGCATACTGAGAAAGGGCTATCTTTGAAGTACTATTAAATTAACATAATTAAAAAAGAAAGCCCTAAGTATTAATCTACTACACATTAGCTACAGCGCCTCCTTTTAATGGCAGACTAATGTGGTGGCCTCATGAGGACCCAAAGCAATTAGTGATGGATACAGTGCAGAGCTATGTAAACCCCTATACCATGAGAGCCACTAATGAGTTAACTTGAGATATACTGTATAGTGGTATGCCTCTCCTCTGTGCATTATTGCATATTTAATTATTGTGCTTTATTTCAGATAGGAGTTGTAATTAACATGCAATAAGATCCTTTATCTGTATCAATATGTGAGAGAAAAGGAATGAACCAATGTTAACAGAACCATTGGTGTTATTACCGCTGTACCATTCACAAACACCAGTTTAATTTTACAAAGTATTCTTGGCACACCACAAGAATAATCTGGGGATATGTAAAACAGAGTTGAAATGAATACTGACTGGATACATCCTAAGACAGTTACCGTAACTATCTTTCTTGTTTAGATTCACAAATAATTTTCTCTTTCAGTCATCACATCCTTGTTACTTTTACAATTCAGAAGTTCAAGCACCCTTTGTAGGTGCAATAAAACTCTCAGAAACATGGCTAATTTCTTACACCATTGCATACCCTGCCCCCTGCAACACACTGCAAGTACATCAATAAAAATATCAAATAAAACAAATGAGGTATTTCTAAAGCCCATGTAACACCAGGTCACTTTTTTTAAAGCTTGTTGTAGGGGACATGTTCAAGAAATTTCCCCACGTATCTCAAATCAAGTTTATAATGTGTGGCTTAAACTATTAACATTACGTGGTGGAAATGAAGAATTCCTCCATCAACAAGTTGCTTCATCATGTTGCCAGAAGTCGGCACTGGAAGTTGCCTGCCGTTTCCTGGGCTTTAGATTCACTAGGGGGAGAGGTTATATAGTTACACTCAGGTGTACCAGGTATATTCTTACAATAGACATCAACCTCTTCAGATACAAGATGCATCATCATAAAATTTGAGGCCTAGCTCATTCGGCAAAAGTCTAATCCAAGATGTTGGCAAGTAATGTTGCCTTAGTAGTCTGAAACTGAACTGAAAAATAACTGTTGTAACGCTATAACTATTAATACCCTGCAGGTGAAATTCATCTCTAGGTAGCAAGGCAGTATTTTTTATTTATACAGGTTTCACACTAAAGTAACACAAGCATTTGGTTCAGCACATTATAAATATATTATTTGTCTGCGTAATAATATTTTTACCACTTGTACATAATATTATTATATATATATATATATATATATATATATATATATATATATATATATATATATATATATATATATATATATATATATATATATATATGTGTGTGTGTGTGTGTTTTTAGATCCATTTTCAAACTTCTCCTTTTACCACTAGCAATATCTCTAGTGTTCCACTGTCTTCTGTGGAAGATATTTTAGTTATGTGTTGTATTGTATTTTATACTTCAAATTTCTGATATTTTGATCCTATAGATAAAAACATTATGCTGCTTCCTGATACCTAATCAACTGGTACCTATGTTCAACGCTGTATATGAAAATGTATATATGAAAATGTATATATGTCTTGTATATCAATATACATTGTATATATCTTCGTAATTGTGTTGGGTCAAAACAGGCACAGTTACACATTTTTATACCAAAATTGTTCCCCCAGAACACATCAAAAATCCACAAACCAGCTATAAATGTACTGCATTTTCTAATCACTTTGGAGCACACGTTTGGAAGACAAACTATAATAGATGTAAAATGACAGACGTATTTTTTTTTTATATATTTCATTGAGTTTTTTTTTTTTTCCACAAAGATCATTTACTGTGTATACTCAGAACCAGTCTCTAGTAAATGTCTCACAATCTGTGAAATTCTGTTTATATTTTTCACTGTCATTATATCACCTGTCACAACACATTCTGATAATACCATAAAAGGTGTCAGTTCTAATACAGCCCTTAAGTCTTCCCAGTGACACTTGTGTCTAATAGACCCGATGCAATCTTTTCCAGCTCCTGACCATCTTTCTTTTCTCATCTGAGAAGCAACAGGAAGCAATTACCCAGATCCTGCAAACTTGATCTTATTTTTCATTTCTGATTTGCTGTTTTATTTTCATTTACAGCTAATGGTTTTCGGGTGAAAGCGATCGCTGGATGGACCTGGACTCAAAGAAAAGTTAAAATGTAGGCATGAATTTCAACTTATTTTCAAAATGTTGAAAATAATCGTATTACAAGACACTTAAATTATTAAATTACTAGCAGACATATTGGTATGTCATGGGCCATTTAATTTTTTATGTTTTAACTAGGGTTAGGGTCAATTACAATTGTAATTGTATAATTGTAATTACAATTACAGTGTTGTCATTAAACTGATAAATTGCAGTTAAAATTACACACCTTTCTAAAGTTTAATCATTCACAGTTCCATGTCTTACATTGAGCGACCATTCTTCTCGTTTCCAGCAAAGAGTTGATGAAATTGACTGGGAAACAAACGTTTGTATGATATATATATATATATATATATATATATATATATATCTATATATATATATATATATATAGATATCACATAGTGTACATGTAATTGCAATTGCAATCTCTGCAACATAAGTGTAACTAACTGTAATTGAACAAAATAGAACTGTAATTATAATTGCAATTCCAACAATTGTAATTATAATTGACCCTAGGTCAGGTCTTAGCCAGCAAAAACAAAATGGAATGTACATGCTAGAGAGTTTAAATAATATCAGCAAATTATTTTGTGCAAGTCAAACAAAGGCAATCCATACTGTTTAAATACCTTCCAATCCTCCCCTTAATTAGAGCACAACATATGCGTTAGCGACATATATTGTTTCCCAGGTGTTTCACACTTTAATTACACAATGTCACAGCGTCATAGAAAACACCAGTTGCACAAACATGTGCGTCATACTATTAATCAAAGGTGTGAAAATAAATCAGAGTAAAAATTGAGTGAATGTCAGACGGTGTGCATGTGTGAAGCGTGCACCTTAGCAGAACATACATTCACATAGGGCTAAGAAGCGTGTTACCATGGCAACACAGGAGAAAAAATAAAGTGTATCCCAATTTTGTTATTGAACTACACTCAAGTTCACCCTCCTAAAGTTTATCAACAGCTAATCCCATTAATATTCTGCTTTTTACAGAAGAAGAGAACAGTTGGAGCACACATTATTACTTATTCACCACTTTGAATAATGGATTAAACTCATGCCATGCCTTAGCTGTGTTAGGAAGTCTTTATCATAGTGTTAGCATATTATGGAAATGATATAATTTTGTAAGATTGACTTACAGACCCAACTATTAATTGATTTATGGTGGTACTGTGCATTTCTTTACCAAATGAAATATAAATCATTAAAAACAAAAGGTCAGCCATGTGCCAGCATCTTGTGGTTTAGAAAACACTTGAATTGTTAATTTGCTTTCCTGGACATCTACCTGGACATATAAATAAATAAATAAATAAATAAATAAATATTTCCTACTAAGGCGGTACAGCTCTGGCCAAAAGTTTTGCATCACCTAGAATTTTAGGATTTAGACATAAAAAAAAAAAAAAAAAAAACTATATGAACATTATTTAGAACATTTATTTAACATCATGTAATAATAATAATTAAAAAAAAACAAACTGCAAAATTACATTCACAAAAGTCTACCAGAAGCGATACTAATAGTACAGTATTTCCTGTTAGATTTTGAAATGCCACATTTTTCAATTGTTGTCAGTTTGTCGTTAAGTATATGGAAAACTACAAAGCGGTATACAATTCAATATTCTTTAACCAAGCTGAACTGGTGGAGCGAACACTTTACAGAACCCAGCTGAGAGCAGCTCTTTAACCAAGCTGAACTGGTGGAGCAAGCACTTTACAGACCCAACTGAGAGCAGCTCTTTAACCAAGCTGAACTGGTGGGGCAGCACTTTACAGACCCAGCTGAGCAGCTCTTTAACCAAGCTGAACTGGTGGAGCGACACTTTACAGGCTGAGAGCAGCTCTTTAACCAAGTTGAATTGGTGGAGCGAGCACTTTACAGACCCAGCTGAGAGCAGCTCTTTAACCAAGCTGAACTGGTGGAGCGAACACTTTACAGACCCAGCTGAGAGCAGCTCTTTAACCAAGCTGAACTGGTGGAGCGAAGCTCTTTAACCACTTTACAGAACCCAGCTGAGAGCAGCTCTTTAACCAAGCTGAACTGGTGGGGCGAGCACTTTACAGACCCAGCTGTGAGCAGCTCTTTAACCAAGCTGAACTGGTGGAGCGAACACTTTACAGAACCCAGCTGAGAGCAGCTCTTTAACCAAGCTGAACTGGTGGAGCAAGCACTTTACAGACCCAACTGAGAGCAGCTCTTTAATCATCTCCCTAATGCTGAACTAAATCGTATTGCTTTTGATTACATCTGAACAAGGGGTATATAGCTACATGAAAGCCCTGTTCAATAGTTATGATTTCACTTAATCATGAAGGAGGGTAACAGTGGTAATCCAAAGTGCACCAGGCTGCAATTAAAAATGCACCATG
The DNA here is from genome assembly GCF_017654505.1 of Polyodon spathula. Taxonomy (NCBI): domain Eukaryota; kingdom Metazoa; phylum Chordata; class Actinopteri; order Acipenseriformes; family Polyodontidae; genus Polyodon; species Polyodon spathula. The sequence goes on along the minus strand of NC_054550.1, from coordinate 135,805 downwards.
ACTGCCAGGGGAATGCATCCAGGGAATCACTTCTAAAGATTAACTTCGAACTAGACCGAAGAACAGCTGTGGGAGAGATTGTCGGTCTATCAAATTGAAAAACGTTATTGTTTTTTGTGTGTTCTTTCTTTCAAAAACAAATAAAGTGAAGTCTGTCTGAATTGAAGCCATGGGCAGGGGGGCAGGATAGCTGCCCTCCCCCATTAGACGAAGCCGAAAAGCAGGTGGAGGCTGGAGAGGAGGAGGTGAACTCTAACACACAACAGGCACAAGTGGACATAATGCCCTTTCTAGCTGATCACTGGGTGTGTTGCTTATCGAATGAGGAATGAGATAATAACCATTTGAGTGGCAATATTCTGGTAAAGAGGGTGCCTAATATGCTTGATGTTTACGATTTTAATCTATCTTAAAAGTGAGTTTCCTGCCAGAACCACAAGGGGAAATGGTTTCATATTTAATTAAGACAGTCTTTGTTTTATCCTTATTTCTACTGTTAACAGAGGAAAAGATACAATTATAAATAAGCCTTTTAAATTCCTAATAACGAGATAAAAGGAACCACCTCCTCCTTCAGTCAGCAGAACACCAGTCACACCTGGCCTGATCATTAGTATGGTCTAGGTTCACTGGGTTTAGGTGAATGGCGCTCAAAGAGATTGGCCTTGGAGAAACAAAGCGGAGATGTGGAAAGTTGATTTCAGCCTTTCAAATGCAATTATAACAGATCAAAAGGCACTAATGCTACAACAAAAAATGAATTAGCCAAGTAAAATGAATGCCTAGCCCTTGTGTCAGCTTTTGACAACACACCAGAATTCATTGCTTTGTACTACAGAAGACCAGCGTGACTTTAAATTAATAATGAGATCATTATAAATAATAGATTCATCGCTAAATAAAATATAAATATGTAGCACAATTTAACATTTTGTTTAGCTTTTATTCCAGGAAACTTTTTCCTCTCCACATGCTTTCATTCATTATTAGTACGAGACTTTGTTTGCAGTTTCTTGACAAATATTTCCTTAAGCGCTAATAAACAGAAACCAGTACAGCAAGCTTAGTTTTATTATTGTAATTAGAGCAAAATATCTCTGAAAGAAATAGAACTAAGTTCAATAAAACCCTGCTATGATTACAAAACAAGCAGTTACTATATTAATATACACATTTCTCTGCTCTTGGTTTTACTGTCAAACAGAGGATAAAGAACTATTTCATGTAATGAAAACTTCAGTTATAAAGCCATTTCAATTAGTCCTCTATTGGCTTTAAAAAAAACAATGCTGGTTTAATTGCAAACTGTCTTGGGAAATTCTTTCATTTCTGGCATGTGTCGTCAATCATGTACATAAAACAGGAGATGGGGATGACAACATCATTCCAGTAAATCTTACTTCATATATGTGGATGTATTTTTATTGGTATCAGTTTTTCCTATATAAAAAAATGCATACATGTTGGTAAAGGAGAACCTGATTTTTTTTTTTAAATGGTAATTTAATTGAAGCTGTGTGAGAAGAATATTTATTGAACGCTTCTTGCAGATGCTTCAATGCTATGCTTCCGATCAACTTCCTAAAGTGTCATGAAGGAATTAAGTGGCCATTGAAAAAGTGCTATAGGAAAACCGGCTTGTGGGAGTTTCTTTTAAGGGGCATATTTTTTTTAACATTGACTTACAGGCCCAGCTTTTTTTTGGAGATATATTTAAAAAAAAATGTGCTCAGAAAGAGTCTTTGTCTAAATAAATAAATAAATAAATAAATAGCCGATGTGTTTAGAACATGTGTCGGATGGGTTCTTTCAATGGAAGGGACTGCATCATATTAAGATTGCTTATAAATACTATGAAAAAATACCATCATTTATAAACATGTTTAACATTGTATGCCTCTTTCATATAGGAAAATATGAGACATATACCGTAAAATATTATACATACAAGAAAAGATGTATTGGAATTATTTTGTTAGCTATACGAAAGAGATATCTTCAGGACTGTCTCCTAATTGGGTGAATTTTATAGATGAGCAAAGGGATTATATTAATTCACTGAAAACAATATAGACAAGGTGATGGCTGAGCTGGTTTCAAAAACAAAATCGTGCAGATGCATACGTTAAATACATCTGCCTAATTTCAAATAGGTTCACTTCTCCTGCTCTTTCTAAACATGCCAATGACAGTACAGTGCTAATTGTAACATATAATGCAATAATGATGCCATAAACTACAATAATGCTTTAACACAGGAGAACGTATCTACTGTTATTTGATTTAATGACTGATACATCCCTGATACACATAGTCTTTTTGCAACATTCTGGAAGTAAACCATTCTAATTGTGTAACATAAAAATGCATGCAATGCATCCATAGGATATTTAAAAGAGAATCAACATATGAAAAGATTTATTCTTCTATATTACTTTCTCTAAGCATAAAGGATTAAGCCCATTAAAGCCTTGCTGGAGCTTTGATAATTGGTTTACTTTCTGGATAAAGCAAAAGCTAAATTAAGAACTTTTGAAATAAGATCTGCAACACTTGAAGTTGTTTTGAGACAGATGTTGTTTAATTGGTATAATTGGTGCTGTAACTGCAGCGAGAGACCTCATGCTGGCTCCAAATTAGCAATGGAATTGATCCCTTTACGAAACCAGATTCAATGAATTCTGAACAGCACAATTGTAAACCTCTCGTATAATGTGAAATTATATGGTGCATTTTCTGAAACTATATTAAATCCTATTTATTCAGTTGTACAGACACCTCATTATACCATCCAAAGAGGCTGTTTTGCAGGTCCTGAGTCTTCATCATAGACCAATGCTTTGCAAAAGAGGCTGTTGGATCTTATCTGAACAGCCTGTAAGGGGTTACTGTGTTTGTAAAATGCCACAACAACCTACCAGTGAACTGGCTGTTAAGTGAAGCAGTCAGAGCGGCGGTAAAAGTTAAAAGCAGTGCCAGTACCATGATGCTGTATTCGTAGTGGATGGAATACTTGCAAACCATTAAGATTGTGCCCTCTTCTCTTGCATTTTTATAATGGGAACACTGCATGTACGCCCTTGAGAACAATTGCTGTTTAATGGTTTAAAAGAGTGGAAGTCTTCAACTTCAGGCTCTTTCAAGGAATAGAAAGGCATTTTAAATGAAACTTAAATATATACACTTTACTGTTGGGAGGTTTTATTGAGGGTCAAATATTGTTACTCCATTGACTGAATTAAAACAATCTAGAGTAACATATTGTATATATGCTCAAAAAACTGACTGGGTCCAGAGATGCAGTTTCATGCAATTCAGAATATATGCTTATGAAAAGATGCCAGAGTGCTTTCAAGCAAGTATTGTAGGAGTGAAGTTCAATAAGCTTTTCAAAGATTAATCTCCCCTGCCTCTTTCAGAGAGAAAATAAACACATCATAGAAAGGAAGGTAGTAACTACTACTGATATCTCTACTAATAATATTAACAATTATAACTGTGTTATTAAAATGCATTTTTTTTGCTTAAAAAGAAAAAGGAAAAAGGATAACATGACATAAGGGTAACAATGTTACAAAACTAGAGGATTTCGATTTCTGATTATATTTCTAGGTGATGTTTGTTTTAAAGTTCTTATACTGTGCTTTCAATCACTATGAGATGGATTTACTATGCTATACAAAGTTTCAAAGGGGATAATAACGTTATCTTGAAATATCAGGAAACATTTGGTGTTGAGGGTTGTTTGCTTTCCCAAGAGTTGGGTGTGGGCATCCAGAATTAAACGCTGCTGCTACTCCAAGGACAGCAATCAACACACTGACACCTGTGTTCTGTCAAAGCTGTATGGCATAACAATATGCTCAGAGTTACAGGAGAGCTTGAACTCAAACCAGAGCAGGCTCATTCTAAATCTAAAACAGAATCTCTAGCACCAGTAATCATCTTGATATGCATATAATAAATCCAAGAAACTACAGCGACCTAAATTAAATTACCAGCCCTGGGAACATCAGACGAGGCAATGACATTTAATTACATGTGTCTGTTTGTTTCTTTTGTGAAAAAAAGGTTGAAAACAACAACAATAACAACGGTGACAACAAAAAAAGGTAAACAGCATGAATACCGAAGTCGTAAGATTTTGGTTGCCTTCGAGTACCTTAGATTCTGGTTGACTTTTAACCCGTGATACCTATCTGGGTAGTTCTATTGACCAGCTTTGCTTGTGCAATCTGTAATGTCAGCAGAATACCACCCTGTGACGGAAAACCTGTAATACACAATATAGTGTTATTATTCTATTTAAGAAACACACACAATAGACTTACATATTTCTGCTGGATTCAATACAGATACACTTACTAAGTTATACAGCAGAAGTCCGAATGGCTTTTTTTGTTTTATTATTAATTCAATGTCTGTGACCCAATGTAAAAAAAAAAATGTTACCCATTTGGCATGACCAAGTACAGTGCGAAAAGTGACATTTCCACTGTTCACTCGAGCAGTACTGGAGAAACCGAGAGTGGGTGGCTTGTTAGCTTTGCAATATCACACTTCAAAAACTACACCATCCCCTGTGGTTCATACAGCCATCTAACACTTTTTCTTAGTCTCCAAGTGTTTAAATGTATTGCTGCCAGTAAAAGTACACATTTTATAAGCACACACACACACACACCCCCCTGTAGGTCTCAAGAGTACAAGTGTGTATTTTCATTCAAAAAAGGCCATTCGCTTTATAGACAAACAACCTAATATATTCTGAAACTTGATTTTGATATGTGTGTCTCTGTTCAAATGTCTTTTATTGTAGTTACTCATGATGTGTGTGTGTTTAAAGCTCTGCTTGAAGGATTACAAGCTGTTCAATGCATTCATCTGTTACATGCTGCTACTCAAAATGTGAAGAAATGGAATCTGGGAATACAGTAGTGAATATTTAATTTTGTTGTATTATTAATTCTCTGGATTCTTAGATGGTATAATTTTCTCTGCCAGCCTCAGACAATACAAAATGAAAATTATAATACAGCAGCGATGGCTTCTTTAGGAAAGACAACACAAAGACAGCTTAGAGAAGGCATAAGAAAATGGGACAAGGTCATGGAGTATAATACAAAGATTGCTTTCTAGTTCTGCTGCTTCTTTAAGCAGGGTTCTCCCCAGGCCTCTCCAGCCATGCGACGCAGCTGAAAAACCCAGAGCCACTCGTATTGCAGATGCTACTGTGCCTTTAACGATAAGGATTGATTGACCTGCTAACAGACTAGATCACTTGCGCGCACCGAGTGAAAAAAAAAAAACACACGACAGCTGTGTTGCTGTTACATCTTGACACTACATGTAACTAATCAGAGGATTGATGTGGTGGGTTTTCTGTTTTAAGCACTTCAAGAGGCTGAAACGTTAAAATGACTGCTAAAAAAATAACCAATGATTTTAGAGGCAAAAATAATGACAATGAATGTTGAAAATACCAAACTGAAAAGGATGATGAAAAAAATGATATAGTCAACGAAGAACAACTTGTAGAAAGTGAATTGGAAAAACCGCAAAAGGGGCTGGTGCGTGAAAAAAAGAAATATTGTGACAGCGGGCATGATGTTGCATGGGGGAACAAGTGGAAAGGGCTCTTTTACAGCTAGGAATTGGGTGGTATGATGTTTAAGCTGCCAGAAACACAAAAAAGTTCACAAAGCAACAGGGGGTGAATGGAGCAGTATAGCCTGGGTATGAATTAGGGTGGATTATTCTTCAATACTCAATTTCTTCTTATTATTCAAATTATTTCTTATTATATATTTAAGGTAATGCAATTTTATTTTTCCATTGAAAGTGCTCACAGCTCTAACAGCCGTAAGGCCTAGGTTACACAAGCAACTTTTGGTGACAGCAACAGGATTGTTGCCCACGACTGAGTTGCCTTGTTAGACCATTCTGGTCATCACGGTGTCAACAAGCCATTGGAAATAAATAATTTATGGTGTCTTAGAGGGTTTCTCCCTGTATCGGAGCAGTTTATTACTTGTTTGGGAAAATTAACAGTTTATTTATGCAACTTTGAAGATGCACTGGAGCTAACACTTTGTGTGTTTACAGCTTTACCCACCTGAACTAAAAAAAAAAAAAACTATAGGATATCATTAGCAGGACAACTCACACACACACACACAGATAAGACTCATTATAGAATTCCCATTGAATTGAAGGGGTGCTTCAAAGTTGAAGAGACTTTGATCATTGATGAAGTTTCTTAGAAAATGATTAGTTTATTTTTTCTGGACAGTACTCACTAATTTAGTGGCATTCTGACAGAATCATTGCACATGTCAATAAATACAGTGCTCCCTGCCTATTGAACTATTTGATGTAAGCAATACTGAGCACCATGAACTAGAGAAGTATTGTACAGCACATGTAATTATTACTGTCAGCTTGGCTTAACAGTTAATTAACCAGCAGAATTCAACAATACTTCTTGACATGCTTTTGAAATATGATGGATTTATTGTGGTTGAAAATTCGACTGTTAACATAATTTCCTTATATTACAGTACTATTTCACAACAGCAAGTAAGAATAAGAGATGAAAAATAAAATCACATTTGTATTCGAATTACATCCATGCTGTGTTTTTTATTGCATTGTTTTCTCTGGTATATTTTTAGCTACAGTATGTTAAGAATTATATGGATCTATTATTCATGTAAAACTCCAGGCTTGTCCAAATTAATCAATCAAGGCTGACAAATGGATCCTTCCTTAAGGTTTTGGGTTACACTCTTCGGAATCCCCTGAGAAGAATATTCCAGTTAAATATTTTAAACAAACACATGGAGCTTCGTTATGTGTAAAGTAAAATGCTGGTGACATGGCAAGTTAAGGGCCTGTAATAATCACTGCAGAGAAATAAAGGCCATCAGTAGCCGACTTATGGTACACCCTCGCTAACTGAATTTCTTTGCTGATTGAAATGATTAGAGAGGCAAGTCTATGTTGTCTTTATTCTCATTTGTTTCCATGTTTTTTTTTTTAATTAAAACACAGGTTTTCAAATCTATTTGTAATACTTCAGAGAAAAGTTCTTATGTAGTAGACAAAAAAGAGAATAAAGCAAAACAAATCATACATATAATTCTCCCCCAAAATACTGACATGATGCATTAAATACATACCATTACAAAGGATGCGTCTTTGAAGTTTGAGTAAACAATAATGTAAATGGAAGTACAAAGAAAAGGAATAGAACAGTTTGCAGTAGGTGCAGGAAGGATCAGTTGCACTTATTTTAAGTAGGTTTTTTTTCTGTATATCTGTATACATATAACATTATTTGAATCCACTCTGACAATTTGCCATCTCACTTCGAAACTGGATCCGTGTGCTGCCTGCTGTTTTTTAATTGCCATAAAAGGTGGACCAAAAAACAGGCATCATACATCTTACAAAGGCCTTATAATAACAATATTTTTTAAGGTCACGCTATAAAATTTCTGAAATGTGGTGAAGCACTTTCATTTTGAAGAAAAGGAAAGGAAAACCTTGAAACCATCAGGACAGCGTCTAATCTACCTGTCTAATATATATATATATATATATATATATATATATATATATATATATATATATATATATATATATATATCCTGTTGTAACACCTTCATGCCTGAAAATGAGGTAAACTGCACTTGATTTGTTAACCCCATACACCTCTGTGATAAGCCACCCCTGGATTTTAAGAGGGCAGGGGAATCCTCTTGGATTTAATTGCCATCTAGTTCTAATGGGAATTCCAGGATAACCAAAGCTAGGTGGTTGATGAAATCCAAAATGCTGCAATGAAAATCAGCAGAGACTTCCTTCAAGGGGGTATAGGGCAGAAACCCCTGTTATCACAGCTTTTTCATTTAGACTAAAGGTGTATAAATCATTGATGAAGACAGCTACCTAGGTCACGTGTTCACTTGACCGATGTATAAATTCAGAGCATATCCTCTAAGCTCCTGCTTGTTTCACGAAAATAGAACCAAAAAAACAAAGTAGTATTTTCCCCAAGTACTTTTATGTGGTTTGTTTATCAGTTCTGAAAAAGTTCTGAAAGCAGAATGTTCTCCTTTATAAAAAGGAGACTTGAGTAAACAATTTCAAAACATACCCTTATTATAGTTTAACCTTATAAAACAAAAGCTGAGCACTCGTTCCACAAAACGGAACAATCTGAAATGTATTTAAGGATTGATTGCAACTGGTAGAATACTTAGGAATACAAATAAGCATAAGCAGCATCTTAATAACTGTGGAAGACAGTTTGCATATTATTCTCATCTCTTTATTGGGCTGGAATATGTTGATCACTGTGGCATACAATGTCTAATTAAAATACAAGAAGCTGTGGCAATACTGAATGAGCAGGCTGCGAAATCCAGATCAGTAGTATTGTGCTCATAACACTTGTTTTCAGAGTAAAGAACAGAAAATCATTCCAAACATTTAATACTCCAGAATGCGACTAGGTAGCATGCCCTTTGGAAAATATAAATTGTTTATGTTAGTGCATGAGAGATAGATACAGCTTGAGCCATTTTTTTTTCTTTCTGTTACCACGGAGACCAATAAAACACACATTCCAGTTACTCTCAGTAAGATACATAAAGTATTTTCTGTGCAACAAGTCCAAAGCAGTATGGTTTTCACAGTTGCATTAAACGTTTTTTTTTAATTATACAATGTGATATTTATATAATACAAGCCTAAATTCTTTATCTCTGTGTTAAAGGGGTGGATTTGAGAAATGAAACTTAAAAATGTGAGTGCTAAATGCAAAACTATACAAGGACATGAATTAGGATTTGTATTTTTGGGAGACTTTTTGGGAAAAATCACTAAAGTCATGATATCAATAACAAAGCAGGTAAAATGAAGCTATTTGTCAAAATAAACAAAGAGTTATATATCTAGTGCTGCAGGCATATGTTCTTCAGTGTAATACAATAGCTTTAAAAAGAAGAAAAAAGGTCATGCGTTTGTAATGCATTCTTACCAAATAAACAACATGATCACACACAGTCATACATTACATACAAAACAACATGTTCTTCTGGAAAGAACACTTACAATGGTATCTTTGCCACCTTTTACCTATTATACTGCATCACACTGGAGTTCTCAGACCCAAAGGTTGCATGTTCCCATATAACAAGATTGTGTTGTTATGAATGCTACCTCATAAGTTATTCATTCATTTATTTGGCTTGGAGCAATTGTTGCTGGTTTGGCAAGTATAGTGTGCACCTACTATCCTACACAGAGTATCTGTCAGGCAGGTCAGTGGACTTCTGAAAGTTTTTTGTTTTTTACCTTCACTTTTTAGAATGTTTCCTAATGAGAATCTTTTCACAAAAGCTGCATTTACACCCAAGATGAAGCTGGATTCTAACCAAATTATAACAGGTTATGGTAAGAGCATACTTTATCCCTGATTATACTGATATATAGGAAATCGTGTATCTCTCAATCTGCATATGGTTATGTAACATGAGACAGATTAATGGTGTTAAAATGGAAACGTGTAATTTCAAACTAAAACAACAGGCTGCAACAGGAATGGGCGTTTCTTAGTTTGTACAGAAAACATTTAATTAATAAATATATGCATTAAATTAAAGCAGTTAACCATTTCATGCATGAAACATTGTAGTTTTGGACACCTATTATATACAATTTTCACTGGAACATTTCAGTTCTATTGTTTTATACGGGGACAAAAATAACATCCTCATATGAGGTCACCATGCATTTTGTCTTCCATATACCCCCATATAAACACTAGAAGACATGTGTTTCTGTCCCCATATTAGGTCACCATGCATGAAAAGGTAAATTAATGTAAATATGCATAATTCATTTTAGTGCATATTAAATTACAGAATAACAACACTAAAAAGCAGTAGCCCAGGGGCTTACATTACACCCTAGAGTTTTGTTTCTAATCTATGCATGTTTGCTATTTTATCACCACTTGATGATTATTATTATTATTATTATTATTATTATTATTATTTATTATTATTATTATTATTATTATTATTATTATTTTGCATAACATGTCATTAATTTTACTTTATAGATATTTGTTTGCATGTATTTCTGTATCTGTATATTCAAGTCACAATCACTACTAAATTTCAAAAGTAACCCTCTTTTGCATCTATAACTTCAAATTGAAGTGTATTTTCTCAACATAATACAGAAAACGTCAATCAAATTAATGTCCAAATAACTACAAATAGATAACATAAGCTGTATGTATATCCAGTAAATGTGTGCATGTGTACTGCAAGATTATATGTATCTATGAATACAATCTTTCTTTATATTTATAGCGTGAATTCTGTATGCATCCATCAAAGTGGTGCTATAATGTAATCCTTATGTCATCAGTTAAAGTTTACCTAACGTCATACCAGGAACACTAAAGCAGGATAACATATCCAGTATGAAACGCAGACAGAAATTAGCTGTGCAGTTTGAACCCAATCAGGCTGGAAATCCCATGGTGATCACACAGAGAAGTGAATGCTAGCAGAAGTGGTGAGCCATTCATGCAGATTCTGCGCGAGCGTCAGTTCAGCACCGGCTTCAGGGAACAGCGCTCTACTGTAGTGCTGAAATATTCGAGACTCTTGGCATGCAACCAGTGGTCTTGTAGTTGTTGTTTTTGTTTTTTTTTCAGGATCGCTTACTGGGGTTTGTCAATCACAAGTTTAACCAGTCGGGAAAGACTAGTTAGGCTTCCAATAAAGATTGAACTGGATGGTTTTTGCATCAGCTACGAGGAGGGGGGCGTTTGTTCTGTAATGAAGCGTGCTTTGTGCTGACGAGTTGCACTGTGTGTCGTGCATCGGTGTCTAAGGGTATCGAGTGGTGTGGTGTTGCCCAAGAGCCCCTCCATTCAGAAGGATGCTGGTGGGAAATGCCTGGCGACAGAGAGGACGAGATTTGTCAAAAGGCACTGCAGCTCTTATCGGATCTCTGTTCTAAAGGGGAGGTGCAAAACGACAGCTGCCAGGATTTCATAAATTATATCCGTTATCTCTCCATACCCCGGTATCCAGATTCAGGTAATGGTAACTCGATCACCCTAAACTAGTATTTTTGGTCAACGCCATATGATTTATTGAATAGGACTTCTGTTTTAAACTGCTTTAAATACTTTTTGTAAAAATAAATAAATAACAAAGCAAACAAAAATATGCGAGTGAGATATCGATGGGTGAAATTATATTTGATTTATTTTTCAATTATTTTGCAATATATTTTCAATCATAACTTTGTAGCTGAAGGATGGCGCTCCAGTACTCCAGCTACCTCGATACAAAAAAAAACTGCAACTGCCACGCCTCTAGAAATTTGTCAAAGTACGTCCATAACCTGCTTTCCACGCTGTACGAATAAGTCAGGGTTTTATATTTTAATTCAATTTTAGTTCGTTAAAACAAAAATACTTGTTTAATTGGCTGGATTTTCTTTAATCTAAAAACAATAATACAAGTTGTGTTGCACATAACAGTTGACGGCATACCGGTAAGTCTTAACCAATTCTTAAAATGTTGCTTACCAGGAAATAAAATAAATTTACATATTGTTCTTTATTCTACATGTAGTTCTTTAAATAAGTAAATTCCTATAGTGAACTACGTGCAAGCATACTTATATGAAAAACAATGAAAAGAGAAATGCAGACATTATACTGGAAAGGGAAAATGAGACCGTTAAGTTAAAATGAATACATGCCCCACCCATTGAAAGACAAAAGCTTTGGTAAAATACAGTCGCTAATAGTAACGCCCTGATGAAACCTGACATAATCTCATGTACATACTTGCTGCCTCTAGTCTTCTATAGGGTTACATTGTGTTCATTACTTGAACTCCATGTGAACCTTTATAGAAAATGTCACCTACTGTGAGTAGTTATAAATGGTATAGAAAGAACTGGATTAAAAATAGTACACATTTACTTTATTGTGCTGCACTTCTGATACTATGCAATGTTCAGTAGATTTTCAAGTAAGTGTATTCCAGGAATAGCAGCGTGTATGTGATATTCCCTGGCACTAGGAGGTTATTCAAGCAATGTTACATGTTATAAATCATAAATGATCTCTAGCATATGTGCCTGGCATTTACAAAACCCACTTAAAATAAACCTGAATAATTGAACATTTACTTGATATTTGAAGCTTCTAAATGTATTTGATTGTGGATACTGGATCAATATAAATGGGGGAGGTGGGAGGAGATATACTACAAATATATTTTTCATGAAGCATGGTTGACAACAAGGAACCCAATTTTGCTAAACTGAAAATACCAGACAGCTATGCTTTGCAAATTAATTCAAGCCATGCCTCTTAAAAGAAACCAGCACAAACACCAACTGCGATTAAACAGGTATTTTAGCAAGATAAAGTCAGTGCCCTGCCCCACTTCGATGAGAAACAGAAAATCCTGCACATCAAGGAATTCACACTTGAAAAGAAATAAAGAAAGCTGTGAATTCAGATCTCAAGACTTGTTTATGCCTGCATTACAAAGACAAACACAAAATATTTAAAAAAAAAACACATTAAAAAAGGTCCAGTTTTGCTTATAAGACTATAAAATATAGTAGATATTTGTCAATCGGTTTGCTTAATTTATACATTGTTTTAAAAAAGATATATTTTTTCAGTGTTTGTAAAATATGCTAGATCAACAACAAAGGAGACTGAGGTACTGGTGTCCAGTGATAACAGAAACCAGTGCAGGCAACATTAACGAGTCTAGATGGCTCAACCTTGCTGTAAAGGAAACATCCCTTTGCTCATCCAGTCCTTGGTCTCTCAGAAAGACTGCATGCAAAAGGTGTCCATTAGTGCCAATTACTTCTAAACATTGCCCACATCACAATAACAGGTAATGAGAAGCCAGCAGACTTTTTCACTTCATAAGAGCCACATATTTCCACAGTTCTTGTTCTTTTGCTATCCTGACCAAATAATAGCACTGAACTTGTACCCCATAAATATTTCTGTAGCATTCCTGTGTACATTTGAGTCCACAAGCCCATAGGAACATCAGTAAGAGACTGCATGATTTGTGTGCATGCTCCGCTAATATGTCTACAAGGATTATACCTGACAAGAGAGTCCACCAAATGGTACCTTCTACTGAAGTAACAGAACCGACTACTATAGGAAAAGTATATAAAAAAAAAAAAAATTGGTGTCCACTGTTCATGCAAGGATGTAATTGCCAGTTGTCTTTGATCATGCAAACAATAATTTCAAGGTTATTATATAGCAGTTCCGCTGCTTAAAATCTGATTGGGTTTGTTAATTTGCAGGTAGTAAACACTCAGTATTCTAAAATGCACTGCTTTCTATCACCCAATTATGTTAAACATAAAGATAATCCAATTAAATTAAGCTTACATCAGAACTGCAATATACTGTAGTAGACTGTAGCAAGAAAAATGAACAAACAGAAATTGGGTCAGGGCTCTTAAACTCAAATAAGATCCATTTAGATCCCATCCAAAAACATTGATACTTCTGGTCCAAATTCCGCTGTACACCCCTAGCATGTAGCATGTAAGGCTTTTGTAAATGTTCAGACATATAACAGGACATATTTAAGATGTATGAAATAAAACCATATCACTAAGCAGGGTTGGACCCAATCAGAATTGGGTAAACTGGAGAAATGTTTGGTTATTTGTTGATTCACTTGCATTTTGAACCTTACCAAGAAGCAGATTGAGTTCCAGTGCTGTTGGTTTAGAAACATTAGGGTTAACTGCCATCAGCGGTTCATTTCTTTGTCAAAGGGGTTTGTTTAAAACCTGTATTGTACTGTAGGTATTCATCATGTATCTTTAGACTTACAAAGGTAAACATGTCAACACGTTAATTTTAATAAATATTTGACAGGATATAACCTCAAGCTGTTCACGTACTGTGTACAGAACCATAATCTTACAGAAAGCATTAAATTGGTGTAATGAAGTTATGCTTTAATCTTACCTTCACAAGAAAACCACTTCATCAAGCCTATTCTGCCACTAGAGTGTATTTCGAAAATGCAGGTATATCTGGGCTCTGGTCTGTCATTCATCAAACTTATAATATTACCATAGTAGCAACAGATGAAGTTCATGAAGAACACAACAAAGTAATTCATAATTACTGGAACTGTGCATTTTGAACCAACCGAAGTTAGAAACACGAGTTTGATGCTGTTGGACCCTTTCATCCACACTGCCTGTGAATGTTACAATACTTCAGCACACAGTCCAGTAGGCAGCAGGTAGAGTGCTGAAAGGGTTAACCCATCAGCGCAAGAACTTAGAATTCCAGGAAATGATTTGAAGCGACAGGCTGTGATGTAATTGGGGTTAACAGTTTCTTGCTCTGACTAGGCACTGTACCATAAATAAGGGGGTTGATACGTTGACAAGTCAAACTGCTAAATTGCCTGTGCCTGTGTAGATCCATTCTAACTAAATACAAACAGATACTGTGTATAATCATGCAGGAGCAAGCTGATAAATAAGCACAATATAAATAAATATCCTGTTAGATAAAAATGGAAATTTCAATGTTAGGGCTTTTTAAAAAATGCTGTTTAAATGGAATGTTATGCATCCATTTCATGACATAGGGCTGCCTTACTGATTATAAAAGTGAAGCAATCTTTATTCTCTTACAGTCTGGAAGAACACAGTATCTGTCATGCATAAACATGCATTTTCAAGCTGCGAGTGGAAAATGGAGAAGGCTAAGCAAAAAAGCATCAATTTGCCCCAAATTATTTTTTTAACCATCCTTTTTCCAATAAAACTATTCACACAGGAAACAGTTTGTGCTTCAGAAACTAAACTGATTTTTTAAAGCAGTGATATGATCTTACCTCTTGGCTTATTTACTGGTACATTTTAAAATAGCATTCCATATTTGTACACTTATTAGTGGCTTAACAATACTCTTACATGATTGTAAAAATGTTTTTTATTACCTCATACTACCTTGAATATAGGCCTACATGGTAACATCTAACTGCTGTATAGTTACATATTTGTATTATATTCAATGGCACTATATAGAAAACAAACAAACAGTTGTCTACTTACAAAGCTCTTACAAAACCACATTTCATTCAGAAATATTTTGCTTTGAGTATTACTTTTGACTAAGAAATGCATAAGGACCTATTTAAAAGTATCACTTACCAGCTCCAACTTCCACATGTCATGTTTAGTGCTAATGTAGAGCTATCTGGAAGTGGCCAACCAATGTTTAGCCCTAAGTTCAAATGGTTTACTTCCCATAGAGTACAATGGAGTTTATTTTCTTTATTACATTCTTGCGCAACTTTTTTTTTTCTGACCAAGTGCTTTATTTTTTTTACTCACTGGGAGATCCTTTTTTTATGAGGGGCCCTGTGGACAGGAAGCATAAGCCCCATAATTACAGAACACTTTAAGAAGGTCAGGCTCTTAAACTCACCTCTCTAAACCACAAATAAGTTGTTTTTAATCAGCATGTAAAGCAAATGTGAATTGCATGAACTGCCTCGTTAAACTAATCGACTTGTTATGAGTTCCCAACAAATAAGGTGACCATATGACTTCGTGTTCAGCGGGACTGTTTGGGACAGTTCAGGCTTTTCAGCTCAAAACCCAATGCATTCTGGAACATTTTACCTGACTCAGGTACCATTCACATGATCTCTTTCCTTTAAGAGAAGCAGGACTACGCTTACCAAAATGCATTGTGTTGTGAGCTGAAAAGCCTTTTATGCATATGCTTATGTTTATGCTATATTTATAGGCTGCCATGTGTTTATTGTAGAAATTATTCCTTGAATTGGAATGGTGTTGCTCAAAATACTACTTTTCAGCAGTCAGCCAAAATATGAAATTATTAATGATGGAAGCTCCATCCAGCATTGAAACTCCCAATGCGTACTACTTCAAAAAGATAAATAAAAACAACCTATTTAGAGATTTTTAGGCAACTGGTTTTGGATGTGACTATTTATGTCACTGATGTAAAGCAATGAGATCCAAAGAAGATGTATGCTTGATTTAAGAAAATAGAACCTATTAAAAAATCTGCAGTGGATTTGAACAAGAGAAAAATAAATAATAAGACCTCAAGTGTCTGTAGTCATTCACTAACATATATATCCTCTGGACTACATGCATTATAAAAGTTGACTTTAGTAAAAGCATAGCAAAGTGTAAGAAAGCAGTAAAAGCATGGTAAAGCCCAGACAGACATGCTAAACAATATTTTAAAAACATGGTAAACTATGGTAAACTATGGTAAATGCATAGTATAGCCAAGGGAATAAAATGTGGGCAAAGGTGAACAGTGCGTCAATATCCACCGTTCCAATGACATTAAGCTTCTGCTTCTTTTTTGCAGATGTGTCAGTGAGCTTGCTCTTTCTGGTTGTGACGGCCTGTGGACTAGCTCTCTTTGGTG
Source organism: Polyodon spathula (assembly GCF_017654505.1). Taxonomy (NCBI): domain Eukaryota; kingdom Metazoa; phylum Chordata; class Actinopteri; order Acipenseriformes; family Polyodontidae; genus Polyodon; species Polyodon spathula. The sequence goes on along the minus strand of NC_054550.1, from coordinate 119,268 downwards.
TGTCTCTTTTTGTCTCTTGGAAGCTGTGTTGGATCCCATGGTGTGAACGTAGCATTTCCTCGGCAAACAAAGAGAGTCAGCTCGAGCAGCCCACATACACCAATGTGGAGGTCAACGACAATGAGTACAGCCAGGATTATGTGAAGGAAGCCACCGCAGTTCCAGAGTCTGCCATGAAGATCAGTCACACCTCCCCTGACATCCCGCTTGAAGCCCAGTCAGTGGTGAAAGAAAACTGCTTCCACAATGTGCGAATGCAGAGGCAGATTACTGAACCAACATCTTCTGTTAGGTTAGTTGCCTTTTTTTGGCCATTTTTATGCGTGGTATGAGCTTGTGTTACAAGATAAAAACAGTTTCCTTGCAGGGTATTTATAGTGTAGCCCAGAGAAAACTTGACAGTATTAGACCAAGAGTGTGGTCTAAAGAGTAATGCATCTAGAGCTTTATAAAGGTCCATGCCAGTCGATTTCTCCAGTGTATGTTAAATGATACCATAATGGTGGATTTAAAAATATATTTTTTTTTTTCAAAGGCACAATTCAATACGGAGGCAACTGAATCTCTCCAACCCGGATTTCAGTATCCAGCAATTTCAAAAGCAAGATTCCCTCACAGGTCTTGGACGGATTAAACCTGAGCTTTACAAACAAAGATCCGTGGATACAGATGACGGAAAGAGAAATAATAGCAAATCCTGTGGAAAGCTCAATTTCATTCTTAAATTTGACTGTGACTTGGAACAGCTGATTGTTAAAATCCACAAAGCGGTCGACCTGCCAGCCAAAGACTTCTCTGGCACATCAGACCCCTATGTGAAGATCTACTTACTGCCTGATCGCAAAACCAAACACCAGACTAAAGTGCACAGGAAAACTCTGAACCCGGTGTTTGATGAGGTCTTCTTATTCCCTGTGGCCTACAACGAGCTGCCGTCGCGAAAGCTGCACTTCAGTGTGTACGACTTCGACAGATTCTCCAGGCACGACATGATTGGACAGGTAGCAATAGATAATTTTTTAGATTTGGTGGATTTTCCAAGAGAAACAAATCTCTGGAGGGACATTCAATATGTCACCACGGTAAGTATCTTTTTTTTTTACACAGTTTATAATTGAATGCATGTTTATTTTTTTATTTTTTTACAATCTTTGGAACTCCCTTCCAATCACAATGTGATGTGATAAATTAACTCCCTCAGCAACTAGGAAATCAGAGTTATTAATGGGGCAAACTAGAAATAGAGATGTTTTATTTTTTCAACTAAAATAATTAAACATCTTTACGCAAAAGGTATAGCTTTCATTTGATTTTTAGAAAAAACTGCTTTGAAATACTATATTCAGAAAAAAAAACTATTTTAATCAATGTACTTATTTTGGGCTGGAAATAATAAAGATGGTCCAAGTTTAAGATAAATCAGCCTTTGATGGTATAACCGCTTAAATATTGTGCCAGTACCTACTTAGGTTTGATAAACGGCTTAATGAAAACTTCAGCATCCAGTACAGTGAGCATGCAGCAAAAACTGTTTTTAAATGAAACCCATCACAACACATAACCATCATAAAGAACAAATAACAATGTTTAGGGGTCCTAGGAGATAAATGCTCACAGATATAGGAAACATTTATTGTAAGGGTGTCCGTTGCTATTAAGCTAAAATATCATACATGGAAATACAAATGCCACAAGGAACTGCATCCAAAACTTGTGTTTCGATGCCAACTAGAAAATTTAATTTCTGTTCACTGTTGCTCTCAGAACATTGCCACTTGCTCCCATTGCTCCACAGATAATATAATCTATGCTCAAGATAATGAGACCTGTCATGTTGGTATGAGATCTCACTCCTGCAGTCATTACATCATTCATCAGGTTCCTATCTGTTCCCACTGAGATTCATTCTACTTACTTCTGCTCCCAGAACAAGGACATTCTGCCACCATTGAAATCACAGTGCTGGCTCTCTATCGGTGGTAATCTTGGGCTTTAAAACTGTTCTGGAACACATACAAGTATAGTTTGTATAGTTTAGAAAATAACGGCTTGTGCTGTAAATATGTATGTTTTAATTTTAACTGCAGCTAAGTAATATCATTTAAGGTCTCTTGATCTCAATTTTGTTTTGATGGAATAACTGCTTTGAAAATATGTTCAAAAGAGTCTTGAAATATAATTTCCTTGCAGTACTGAAAGAAAGTTGGAGTTGCAGATTTAGGAAAATGTAAAATAGAAAAAAACATTACTTTTGTGTATCTTCATGTGTATACAATTGCTTTGGACTGAATTCAAACTTAGAAAATGAATTCCTCCTTGTAAATGATTTTTGAAACACAGTTGGTATCAAATGTAGAAACAGAATTTAAGAATAAGGGGTGGCTGTACTAAGATGGGCCAGTTGTAGCATAAATGTACCGCAATTTGCATTTTCATTGCGACTCTTAGCAAAGTAAACATTTTGTCATATATACTAAGAGAAAATATGTTAATGAAGAGAGCCGCAATATACTAATTTAAATATTTATTGCGTCTTCTTAGCGAGATCTCTAGCATTGTGAGAGTCATGCAAAATTGTTCAAATAAATAGTTGAGTTGTGGTTTTCTGCAGCAGAGGGTGCACAGGGTGCCCCAAGGATAAACTCTATAAATGCAAGAGTTTTATATATAAAATGAAAGGTAGTTTAATCCCATCAGATTCTACAGTGGGGCCCCCACCTTCACCCCCAAAAAGCTTTTTGTAATCATACAGTAGCTCCTCACTAAACCAGACATGTTTGTCCAATATAAGGAGGTGTTGGGTTTAAAAAAAATACAATAAAATGGCATACACATACATTTATAGTGCTCAATGCATTTTAAATGTAAATCATTGGCTGAAATAACACTAATGTGTTTTGGGTAGGCTGCACATTACATTATGTACAAATATTAATCTGTACAGTAGGCTTATACAGTATACAGTACAGTAGTAAAATCAAATGAATACCCAGCACACTTTCTTTTTACTTTAGCCTACCTGTAACATAAAATAAATCATGCTGCTGAATAAGAGATTATTTTAAATTGAAACTAAATGATTGTAGCATGTTTTTATTTTTTTCTTATTATTTTTATTTTTAACTTGGCCTACTTAGTAGCCTAGACAATTGATTCAAAATAGGTCATGGTCCTATACAGATGCTCAGAATGAGCTGGAGCGGTTAGTGCCACATGTGTGCAGTCTATTGCTCCCAACATGCTGGGGAAACAAGAAATGTCATAGAAATTTGTTTTCAAGGCTTGTAAGTACACCCTGCCTTTTGTGAAAATTGGGCACTTCGGTGTACGCCTCAGAAGTGCTTTGAGCACAGCTGGCAACAAACAAGAAAACGCAGTCTGGGAAATGTCAGCAACAATTGCGACTGTTTAAAACGTGCTTTCAAAAGTGTTGCAATTGCCTGCAGCTTTCGTACATTTCATTATAATATTTGAAAACCCTCATTTGCGCTTTCTCCGCCCCTTTTTTGCGGATTTATGCAGGAACGCCTAGAAATACATATTCATCTGAGCTTAAACTGCAAAGTAAAACTGCTGCCACAAAGCATTCCCTAAAAAGTTGCAAATAACATTGCGCTTGTTTAGAACATTTCACCCTAGACTTCTGACTTGTTTGCAGCTAGTTCGCGACTATTGCAACAGACGCAAAAAGTTTAGTACACCTACACCTAAGGGTCTAATGGCCCAGTCAGCGGTTCAATAAGAACATGATTGGAAGAAAGACTTAGACTGGAAGTGTCAAGGTTGCCTATCCACAGCTCACAGGAAGATTACTGTAATTTCAGCTCACAGTACTACCCCTTTTCTAAGGCTGACAAATATTATCTTGACAGGATATCATGTGAAGCAGCTCAGCAGATGCCTTGTAGGTGGTTGTTGATGTAGTGCTGTTGTTGTGTTGAGTCTCAACATGAGAAAATAATCAAAAACCTGACTTCTAGTGTGAATTATTATATTATATTATTATTAGTAGCAGTGGCAGTAGTGGTAGTAGTAGCAGTAGTAGTAGTAGTGGTAGTAGTGGTATTGGTGGTAGTTTTACTGTAGCTGTAGTTGTATGTACAGTAGGTTTATCATTCTCCACTAGAAACAAGAAGATGTGCAATATCTATTGGGCTATTTTGAGGTAATAGTTTGTTAGTTAAAAACATACTAACTGTGCCTCAATTGCCATTGTATGCCTCTTGGTCAAATGCCAAACCTTATTTAAATACAGTATTAGCAAGAATAGAGCTTAATTCTCAAACTTCGTAACATTAAACATGTTGAATAATGTAAGCTTATTAATTACAAAATAATGGTGAATTTTATTCTGCATACAAAATGAGATGGGTGTAATTGCCCTGTTGTTGACTGGTAAAAGCTCAATGGAAGTCCAGAGATAAAGTCTCTGGAGGTGGCATTATGAAAAACTAAAATGTTGTTTTGATCAATGGTCCCAACAGTACAGCTTTTGAATAACAATTTGAATGAAGCACACTTGAGATCAGGAAAGACAAAAAATTACCTCCTCTTTTATTTGGCTCCAGTTTTGTCTCAGCCTTCTTTTAAAAAGAACAGAGCCCAATAATTAGCTGTATTAAATCATCACCTTCAAAAGAACCTGCTGACATTTACATTAGGTTATCAATCACTTAGCATTAATTACCTGCAGAACTTTGCTAATCATTTGTATATAATTTCACAACTTCCACATTGAATATATGAACAATTATCATCAGTTTGACAAATGTATCACAAATTGGCACCAATTAGACATTAAAGTATAAACAGGAATAAACAGGAATATAACAGTTGTACTTAGTGGTGGTGCAAAAAATTACTTTGGAATAGACAAGATCATAATCGAAGATCGGACAGGTATTGATTGAAATATTGAAATATTGAAATAGTCAGGCTTCGAGTAGAGCACCACGGTGACTAATCAGTTAATGAATCATTAATTAAAAGCCATGGCTATCAATAAGCGATACATCGATTAATTATTGCATCTGCACAAGATTCATGTCTAGTTTCTATGCTGCATTATGAAAATAGAGTATTCATTATAACTGTAGTCTGCCATCTTGGGAAGATGAGAAACATTCTGCATTGTTAACAAAACCATACAGGTGATTAATTTGTGTAACCAGACCATATCCCAAGGCAAAAGGCTATGTGACACACAGATATACTTAGCACTGTGGATATGTTATATCTCCCCAAGCTGAAGTAGTTATAATTCATAACTCTGACCTAAAGGCATGGTTTGAGAAGATGATATAGGATTGAGGGAGGCACTTATCATTATCCAATATTATTCCCATGTCTACCTTGTTCCACGTTCTCCTTTCTGTGTCTGTGCTTTAGAATCTTTGAATTTGGTTAGAGCACAACTCCTCCACACTGGTGAACCCAAACAAGGTGGGTGAATAGAGCAGGGAGCGACAATGCTCAGAGTACATAACAGCGATCAGTTATTCATGCCTTGAGACATGATGCATTTTAATGCAGTCCATTATCTGGAATGCTTACCCCCCCCCCCCCCCCCCCCCCATACTTGACATCAGACAGTAAATGAAATATATGAAGAACAGATATTTCTGCTTTTAGATTTTGCTATATTTTTTCTGTTTTCATACAACTAACAGCACATTTTAGAAGCTGTTTTTTTTTTTTGTATTCCCACCACAGCACGTCTGTAGCCTCGAACAGATTTCCCTGTGTAAATGAATTGGAATAAATACATGTTGACTTTGCAAGACAAGCTTTTGAGGTTGCATCTGCTTCACAAAAGATTTAGCTAAAGGAAGGTACAGTGCAGTACACTTATGTGATGTGTAACACTATTCAGCATTTGCAACTGATTCAGTATCGTTATTCATGGAAGTAAAATCAATTTTCTTTACAATAATGTTATAGTGTATTACAATAAGATTACAATAATGTTATAGTGTATGCATAATACGCATGCTACTTCCATGAAGTGAAGGTAGACTTTAATGATGGTGTGTGTGTGTATATATATATATATATATATATATATATATATATATATAGATATTTTTTAGAAGGACTGAAGTCTAAACTAGAGAAGCCCAACACCTTCTATGATTGTTCATATGGTGACAATTTCATTAGTCCAGTTTATAGCATATAATGTAATTTGAAACACAGTAGGCCACTGGCACTGGAACACCATTGGTTGATCTAATAAACAAATTGCACTTTGCAATATACAGTATACAAACAAACAAACCCCTATCACGTTAGATCATTTACACATTAAATGAGGTTTATTCATCTCCCATTGAGTCCAGTCAGGTCTCTGTGGGGCTGATTAAGCACTGTTACTATATGCCACAATGTAACCATGTGGTCAATACATTTGACTCCAGCTAGATGTACATGCAGTGAAACTACATTCTCCACCATTAAAAAAAGTAGCCAACAAGCCTCAAGGTGAGGTGAAGTGTTAGACATATAATTGTATAAGATGGACTCCTTCAGTTTTCTGCCAGCTGTATTAAATCCCATTGCTTAACTGTAATTCGATTGATCCAACACAAGTATCCTACTTTTCCCATCATTCTACCGCTGATTTGATTTCAGGACTTGAAAATGGAGGGAACTGTCATTCTATAGTTTTATAGTGGAAGTAGAACATTAAATTACCAGTCTGAAAGGAATTAGTTTCATGGAACCACCTTCAATTTAAATATTTGAAAAATGTAAGTGCTTCAGTGCTGCTGTGTGATAAAATACTATACCTCCACCTTGGTGCAAGTGTGATTGAAGTCTAGTCCTATAAATGCATGATATGTTAGGTGTTCTGTAGTACAGTATGGTATACTGTATTGAATATGTATAATTCTAAACCTCATGGAGTAAATCGATCAATATCCCACAGGTCGATATCGTATAACTCACTTTAAACAGAGACATACATTCCAAACACCCTAAAACAGCATATTCGTAAATATAAACTAAAAACAAATACAAAAAAATATCTTCATGCACAAAAACATTTGTTTGATTTATAATAACATTAATACCTCTCACAGGGATCACTAACTGTAGACAATTATGTAGCAGGTTCTGACCATTGTGTCAGAGATTAATGCTTTCTTCCAAGACAAAGCACACATGTCAACCATAGTTGTTCGATCGAAGTTCAGTTAGTCTTTAAAATCATTCCTAAATTAGTAAGCTTGTTAATGTGCTGATGAAAATGTTATCTTTACGTGTCTCACTTTGACTGACTACTTGCTACACTACCCATGTATATGTCTGATGTGTATTCCTTCAAAATCTTGAGCCCTGTATAAGGAAAGGCAATGGTATGATTACTTTTGTGGATTTGACATAGCCAGCCACAACACTATCTCCTTGTGTTCAGATCACAGACAAATGACATGCAACTGTCATTCTTCTGTAAGGAATAATTTAGACTATAACTATAAATACTGTACCATTGGAAGTAGACAATACATTCGTCAAGTAACCTCTAAAAATAAATAAGCCAGACTTGACTCATCCATCAACATAACCTCAACCCATTGGAAGCTCTACCTAAATCTTTGTAGACTACCAGCGCGACCTTTGTGTCATCATGCTATCTGCAGTCTTGAAAAAGATCCCTGGGTTGTCTGTACCAGCTCACAGTGGACTGGAAATCTTTTAAATCAGAGACCAGTTTATCAGTAAAAAATTGAGAGAGGACAATCCTATTTCCTGAATAAATTATGATTAATATATTATATATATATATATATATATATATATATATATATATATATATATATATATATATATATATATATATATATATATATATATATATATATATGAATAAAAAGGCTTCATTGATTTTGATGACGGGACCTAATAATGAGCATGCAGGAATTGCTGTGGTATTGCTCTGAATCAGAATTTGTGTATTAACAATCTTTTCTATGAGAAAAATAAATGTTCTCTTTTGATCTTTAATGGGGCTGGATAAAACATGCTTTGCATAAACTGAGATTTGCTTAAAAATGTAAGATACATTATTTCTAGAACATGAGGAGAATGTGGGTCATGATAAACGTGAATTCAGGGTTATATTTCAAACCTGTCTCATACACCTGATTAGAAAATCAGGTTAATCACACATGCGTTTAATGATCCATTTATTATGGCTTTGACAGTGATTCATGTTCTTATAACTTGCACATGATTCCTATAACCTCTTATTATTGTTTATAACGCATGTCATGAAGTATTACTGATTGTTTATATTTAATAAAAAAAATATATTTTCTTTTATTAGGATAATGTGGATCTTGGAGAGCTTATGTTTTCTCTGTGTTATCTTCCAACTGCGGGCAGATTGACTATTACTATGATAAAAGCAAGAAATCTGAAAGCCATGGACATCACTGGTGCATCGGGTAGGAGTCTTTGTATTATTGCATTTGTCACGTCTTCTTAACCACTGCATGCATTAAAGCAGGCAGCTGTAAATACTCCCAAACCTGACCATAGTTATCTTACAAAAGAGCCAAATCAAAAACAGTAGCTTTAAAGTCACAAAGCCACAATAGTGCAATGAAACATTAAGCAAACATCATTTATTTTTTGCATTGTATTGAATTCCCTCTCTGTTATAAATCATTGAGTATGCATTTATACTTGAGTAGAGTATGTTACTGACAATATTAGATAATTATAAATAATAAGATGCTATAACAGTGCACCGTGGTAAATAGAACTTAGAATCATTTTTGTATTGATTATCGACTCCTTTAAAAACATGTTGATAGATGCTTAATAAAGTGTAGAGCGACCACCACTAAATGGGAGAAATGCTGTACAGTATACTTGCTGTGGAAAATGTGTGAATTGTCTTTCTCATTTGTTACCAACAGGTACAGTGAGTAATGTATATAAGTAATATAGATGAGATAAGCAGCATTTTGCAACATATTTAATGTCACTCCCAGCTTAGAAAAAAAAAACATGAAAGTAAACACAATAAAAATTTTCTAGCTGTTTTTTGTTACAGCTGTATGCTAGCTAAAAGATGCTGTTCTCCTCATTGAAGGCATACATTTACTGACCTATATAAAATGGAATTCGTAATGAAGTCTTTATTAATCTCCTACCTTTAAATGTGTACCTCTCTCTCTCTCTCTCTCTCTCTCTCTCTCTCTCTCTCTCTCTCTCTCTCTCTCTCTCTCTCTCTCTCTCTCCACTGTCAATTCTACATTGATTCATTTCTAACGTGCCACACTGTTTTTTTTTTTTTTAACAGATCCCTATGTAAAGGTTTCTTTAATGTGTGAAGGAAGGAGACTAAAGAAAAGGAAAACATCTACAAAAAGAAACACATTAAACCCTGTCTACAATGAAGCCATAGTCTTTGATGTTCCTCCTGAAAATATTGACCAAATTAGCCTTTTAATAGCTGTCATGGACTATGACCGGTGAGATACATTTTTTCTTTCAGTTTTTCTGGACTATTTAAATTAATTTTCTGTTCAGCACTTTCTTCACTTTCAGCCACTTTCTCTTGTGAGGAGTGCAGGGGAGGGCAGTGCGTTCCTTTGAAAAGGGGCGGAACTGACAGTGATGTGAACCAATCACATGTCAGAGGGAGATTATTGCCCTGTGGTTTAGGAATGTTAGGGCAATAGTTCAATCTGTTTTTGCTCCTATGATGATGTTTTAACCAATCACAGGCCAGAATTCCAAGCACTTTCATATATACATATCAGTTTTAATCCTTTTTCTTTCCTATCAAAATGACTGCAGATCAGTATGCGAGCTCTATTCCAGCTGTCAAGCTATTTGCCTCTTTTCACCTGTCAGACCCAAACAACTCAACCCTGATGTCTGAGGCCCAGCCTGAAAGCCTCTACTTGGACTTCTTAGACACCTGACCAGTAGAGGTCACTTTGGTGAACTAGCCCTATCTGATATTATTCTGTAACCCGTGGGAGTTCAAAGGTCAATGCATCCTGTGGCCTCCCAGGCAAGACTGCACGAGTGAACCTTGAACCCATATTCCCATGGCTCATCCTACCCTCCGAAAATGATTGTTTTGACTTGGTGAGCCACAGGGAAACAACAAGTAACAACTTGCATAAATAGCAACCAACTATAACTATGGAATACCCATCTGACCATGCTGATGTTTTCTTGCCAGGGGGCATATACTTTTTCATAGGATTTAAATGTTTGCCATAGTAACTGTTTTTTTTATCCCACATTAGTGATGACTTGTTAATTTTTTTTTCACACTAAACAGTAACTGACAATTTTAAGAACACATTTTTACAGTGTAGGTCACAATGAGGTCATTGGCATATGTCGAGTGGGCAACGGTGCTGAGAGCCTTGGACGGGACCACTGGAATAAAATGTTGATGTACCCTAGAAAACCTATAGCTCACTGGCACCCACTGACTGAGGTAAGCTTTTGTGTATTAAGCATACCTGATGTTTCAATTTACATGTGTGAGCAAGCTGCAAGCTAAATTACAGACTAATGCCTACTAAATATGATCAGAAATGAGAGAAAGACTGACCAGTTAATATTGAGGCAGATGGGATAATTACATGTTTTTTTGTTTGGCTTGAAATTGTGATTTTCTCATTGTTTTTGTTTTGATATATATTTCTGCAGCTGCAGATACTGCAATAATATATATTTCTCATTCCAGTGGGTTGGACAAGCAACTACAGGTGGAAGCCAGGGGGGATCCTGCAATTCTCTTAAAGCCCCTCCCTCGCCATGAAGGAGAGGGCAAGTTACGGTCTGGGGTGATACAGCAGACAAAAAGAGAAAAGCAAAGAAGAGCAGAGATGCAGAGAAGCTATTGCATGGGATATGGTTTTTGTTGTAGTCTTTCAATTGAAGTGTGTACACCGAGATAACTTGAACTCCAACTTGTTTCCCTCACATGGGAATGTTTTCTTTTGTTGCATGCTGAGTGGCCAATCATTTTTTTATTCTCTTATAAAAACTATATATGTTACATTTAAGAGGCATTACAGTTGGCTGTGTTTTCTAAATAGTCCTAGTGTATGTTTTAAAACAACTGTCTGTATCACACATGCTATCTATATGGGTTTCTTTTAATATAGTGCATGGCTTCTTATTGTGGGATTTTAACATTTCTGTTAATGTTTGGAGAGAATAAAAATGTGAAACTACTACCGAATATAAACATGAGGGAAACGTACTGTGATTTCTTCTTTATCTACAATGTATCTACTAGAATCTACAATGTTCGGTAACACATTTTGATAATTGTATTTCCTCATATATTCAATTTATAACCTGGAGCTTTGTGTTGTGTGTTCTTCATTGTGGTTTAGACTGGTTGCTTTTCAGAAATAGTATCATTAACAGTATTTTTTTTTTTTTTTTTGGTAACACTTTAGTTTTATATATGTATCGAATTATAATATGTATTACAACAAATATAACATGCTATAGCAAAAATCCAACAACTATATTGTCATTCTGTGTTATTATTTCTTATCAAAATATGCATTCATTGGTAAAATTAATAACATGCTTATAGATTGTACTGAGCTAATTATAAGAGTTCCTTGAACTAGAGTGTTACCATATATACAGTTACAGCAGCTGCTTGGAGGAGTCTCGTACTTGCACTTTACAGTATATATAGCTCCTCTCTCTCACACATTGAGGGTTCTTGTTGAAGTGGAAGTGAGAGGTGATGGGAATATATTAAAACGTATTCTGCATGCAGACATTATTACTAATATATGACACAATGGGAATTACCTGCTAAATAATTCACAAATGCTAGACCGAAATGGAGTTCTTAAAACCAAGCCACAACAGCAGTGATTCCAGATTCAAAACTTCTACTTGAATCTAATGCTGATAAAGGAGAATTGTTTTCTTTAAGTCAGTCAGTTTTTTTTTTTTGCCATAAAGCTCCCTGGTGTTACTTTATTTCTGAATTCACCACAAATACTGTAGCATTAATTATCATCTCCTTAGTTATTTTATACATTGACTGCTGAGCAAGTAAATCTACAGATTTACCGGTTAATCTATAAATTTACCAATTTTACACAACAACCGTAACAGATAGATAGATAGGTAGATAGATAGATATCCTGAAATAAATTATTTTTGAATCATTTAAACCTATTTTGTACATCCAAAAAAAACTTTTTGTTGTTTCATTTCTAAATATAGGAAAGGAAATGAAAGCCAACCTTTATGCATCTCTAGCCAGGCAAAAGCCCTTCACAGAGCAAAATGCCAATCTAAGATTCTGATGAGATAGTTCTGTTTCTGATAATCCTTATAAGCATCACTACCTTAATTTAATGGCTCAGACTTGTCTAAAAGAATCGAAACAGCTGTCTGATTCCTGCTGTTCGTAGAAGATTTGTTCATTCATTATTATTTAGAAAGTAGACAGAATTCTAATGAAAGTGCTCATTAAACCCTACATGTTACCTAGTTCATTGATGGCTTCTAATAAGCACACATGTCACACATGTCTAACTACTTGTATACACTGTTCTTATCTTGGAACCTTTGCAGCTGTTCCGTCTGAACAGCTCTGCTGCTCATAAGGGAAGGAAACACAGTGATTTTTTTTTTTTTTTTACCAAACAATTCAAATGAGAACAAGTACCTCTTAGAGGTCTGTCGTTCATATCTCAGGAGTTATGATTTATCAACCAAGTGAACAATGTAATTATTAAACCATCACATGGCACATTTTTGCTGTATACCAAATGAAAGTCACTTAACCTGCAGTTTCTATCATCTGGGGATTTAAAAAAAATGCTTTTAGAGGGAAACTATGTCAGAATGTAATTATTGTTATATAATAGCTATTGCTCTTAGAATGCAATCAAAAGAAGGTGAAAATGATTAAACTAGCAAATTAGAATCTTAAACAAGTTTGCTTGAAGGGGAAAAAATATGCTATTTCATGTTGTTGATTATTTAAATGAATCATATACAAACTATTTGGACTCCCTAATAAAACATTGAGATGTATTTAAAATGTTCCAAAATATAACCTTTTGTTCTGTGTTAGAATTCAACAACTGATTGATTCAAGATAGCTGAAGAGTCTCAGTAACTGTCTGCAAAGCAATCTGAATCATTTGGGGAAGTAGACAGTTGATTGGTGAGTAGAAACAATTAAAAGTCATTGGATGATGATCACAGTCAATTATTTAAACAAAACACTGAAGAAAAGGAAAAACATGGAATGGAAAACAGTTGGGTGAGTGTTAAGCTATCAGCAGGAACGTTTGCTCAGATGAAATAAAACTGAATAAATATATCACGTGTGTACGACATACTACTAAAGTACTAAAAACTAAAGTTAAAACATTGCAATTAACATGCTTTGTTTAGGGAATCTACAAGACAAAACAAAACAAAATGACCTGCATCTTCTGTAAGACTATTAAAGATGAAATGATTACAGACTGTTTTAAAAGAAAGCTAAGTACTCCAAGGTGGTGTACATGAAAATCTATTGAAAGTTAACTAGATAAACAAACCTTTTGAAGAAATCTGAGTCTCCAAAGATACATATTTTGAACACTTTTCATGAGTTTACACCAAAATGGGTCCCTGGGTTCAACATTTAAATAGTGACCAGAACAGGTGCTCGACCAGCAATGGAGCGTTGCTTGTTAAAATAAACCCCCATAAGGACTTTATGAAGATGCAGACTACCATTATACAGGTCTACTAAAGCAAGATATTACTTTTAATATATACAATTTAGAAAAGGGTTTATTGAAACAAAGTGTTTATATTTTTTTGAAATTGCTACCTCAATTGCGAATGGGCATTTAGAAATAAAGAAGATCCAGAGACATAGTTTAGAAATGAAAGCTGTGTCACTCTCCTGATGCTTTCTGACATAAGCTTTCAGTAAAATTACATATTGAGAGTATTTGAGATATTGAATCTGGCAGGATCTGTTTCCCTTTTTAACAGCATCCCTCCAACTAAGTGCATGCGTCTGATGCCAGTAGGGTTTTCTGGGTGGGGGTGGGGGGGGGGGGTTCTTTCATACAACCTATACAGACAGGATGCCTGACTGCTGCCAGCATATTCACTATCCCTTCTGTTTAAATTGTCCGTCGAGTAAAGGGATCAAATCAACAAGTGCCTATGCCATCCATGAAACTATTGAGACTTAGAAATGTTTCTGTTACTCAGATTGTGTTGTTAATTAACACTCCCTGCAGCAATTAGAGCATTTATTATTGTTAAACTTATATTACATTTTCTTACACCACATTTTTAATACTAGCCGATGGCTTTGTTTTATTAAAACCTGTAATTAAAAATATTAAAGACAAATGTCCTACATGATATTGGGTCTATTAGTGAGTCTGTCATCTATAAATATTAAATGTGGTCAAAATGAACACATCAAGGATTATGTTTAAATCTGGCCTAGTTGCATGAAGGAAAGGAAAAACTCCACAGAGAGAGGAAATCTCTGGGAACCCAACTTCATAAACAAAACACAATAAATTTGAAATAATTTAAACAGAGAGCCCTAAGCATATCTGAGGACAACTGTGTGTAACGAGCAATGGTGATATCAGAAGCTACTGTACTCCTTTAAAAAAAAAAAAAAAGTAAATCTGTCTTTAGCTTTTCAGCAATGCCCTACTGTGTTCTCAGAAGGAATCACACATGGAGGTGCACAAATCAGAAAGGTCCACAAATCAGAATGGTACCTAGCATCCTGGGAAAAGCTGGTGAAATATATTTATATAAAATGATCTTCTGGTTGAGATTCTACTGGGTTATGGCCTACTGAATAAAAAATACTGGGAATACTGGGAATGCTTTAAATATTTAAAAACTTTAAGGGGTAGATGTGCTAAAGTGTTGCGGCTGTTGCAATTGTCGCAAACCAGTTGCAAGCGAGTCGGAAGTCTAGGGTGAAATATACTAAACAAGCGCAAGGCTGTTAGCGACTTTTTAGGGAATGCTTTGCTGAAGTAGTAGTAACATAATAACATGTTTTTACATACAAACAGTACAGTTACATGATAATAATAATAATAATAATTCAACAAATACAAATACAAAATAACACAAAACATAAAATGCGCACAGGGGGGTGGGGCATGCCCTTCACAATTCCAAAATTAGAATCCTAAATATTCACTCAGTGGTGCTGAAAACAAAAAAAGTTAAACGCCAGATCTCTCAGCCCTTGTTGGTCATAAATTAATATCTGACATAAGCCCTGAGTTATTAAAGATATTTTCCAAGCTGTCAGCTTATATAATTATTTGAGTACTACAATGTTCTCCAAGCCCTTGTGTATCATTACAAAGACAAGCTCGTCTGAAAGGCACTTTGCATATGCTGATGGAGTGCATCTCTTCAATCTGCAGCAACTCCCTAGAGTCCCCATGAACTCATTCTCTGTGCATATGAATGAAAACTTTGGCTAATGTCTGGGCAGAAAATTTGCATAGAAAAACCATTAAGCCATGATAAGGTTATTTCATTCAAACCAACAATACCCCCCACCCCTTCTCCCACCTTACACACACTGTCAAAGGATATGCACATTAATAACAGCTACGAAAGAGAAGAGGTGCTTCGTGGCAGAATAAAGCACTGTTATGTTGCCCATGCACGTGTGGATTTAACAAAATAAATAAAAAACCCTTAAATTCTCTACTGTTGTGGGATGTTTTAAGAATTCATAATCTAAATCTTGAAATGGTTTCTGCTTTCCCTCATTCACTCATAATGGACTATGAATTACACTGTGATTGGACTCTTAGATTTGCTTGTGTATTTTTGAGACAGCCAACATATCAAGTGGTACTGTTCTATTGGTGGGTATTTCCCTTCTCACACATCTCATTGCTTAGTGAAAATTTGATTGAAGCCATTGAAAAGCTGCCAGAAAATGATGTAAATATAATCTCTTCCAGTTGAATATACCTTGTTCTGTGGTGCCAAGAGGGCAACAAATTCAGAAAGCATGCTGATGTCACACTATCAATTCTCTGGACAGCAAGGTGTGTCAGAATGTTCTATAAGAAAATCTTGAGCTGTACAATTGGTACATTTGTAGCATTATGTGCACTGCTGGTACAGGCATATGTGGTAATCTAAAAGTCTGTTTTGTTGAACTCAGTGCAGTATATTATATTATCGATTAAACTATTGTACATTGTTGCAGATTTCTTTAACATCAGTCTAGGACAGTTCCAAGAATCTATGCATATAAAACTTTGTAGATACAGGAAAATGATGCTTTTAAAAGCAATGTTATAGTTATAGATCTTTTTGTTGCAACAGAAAATATTTTAGCGATCCATAATTTACTGTACAGCCAAATGCCTTTAGGACTAAAGATTGTTTAAGAATACTGATAAGTGTTTAAAAGTGTTACTAAGAGAAATGTTATACTTCAGAACTCAAAATCATAGGAATGTAAGGTGAAGTTTTTCAAAATTAATTTTCATTATTTAATACCTATTATTTAAAGTATATTTTCAAACCCGACCACTGCTTTAAGATTAATAGAGTGAATATGAAGCGTGGTGCCGAGTGTTATTATTTATGTTCTGGTTTAATGAGGGAGCCAATGGCCACTATTGAAATGGAGGTATGAACAAAGCAAGCTGTTCAGTTTTAGGGACAAGCTGTACAGTTCCCACTGTCGTGTGAAACACTGAAGAGCACAAATTTAAAATGCACAAAAAAATAAATAAACACCCAAATCATATTTATTTAAGGTGATGTGATCCTGTCACAAATATTTATAATCTACAAACAAAATTTAAATGCCCTGGCCAATTTGACGTTTGTAATAATGAACATGAGAAAAAAATGGAGGCAAAATGAAATGTGCAATGTACCTTATCAATGTTGTTGTTTTCTTAATAACAACACCAGTGTTATAGATTTGATACTGGGAACTGCCCATAACCAACAAACACATTTCTTAATAAAGAAATTTAAAATGACTGAGTTTAAAACAGTACGATTGAGCAGAATACCACCAATTTATTTATTTTAGTTTCCTCTTGTTGATACTATTATTAGTAGGACTATTTGGTTATTTAGTAGATACCTTTATCCATGGTGCTCAGTGATTATCAAAGGAATCCCTAGCTGATACAGAGAACATGTACTTCGGTGCCAGTTCCCCCATAGAGCTTCAAGTATCTTCTAACATTTCAGACAGATTGGGTGTATTTGTACTCTGAGACATATATCTCATGATATAGCAACATCATTAACAACATCATGTATAGCAAGAAACAGAATCCCGCTTAATCAAACCTCTTTATCCACTCAACATGGATAGATGGCTAGCTCATGTAAAATTATTCTGCCATTACATGAGGCAGATTGCTCTAATACTAAGCACGCTTCCTGTCATCAAATCTGATATTGATGTAGCGGAAGGACGATAATAGACTGAAAATTAATTAAATTGTAAGGGCTCCTGAAAGGCGTTCATTTCTATGATCTCATCGATGGTTTTTAGTAGCCAATTAAGTTCTCATTGTGCCTTAAATAGTAAGTATCTTTATTTGTTTTTTCATTTCTTTTACTATTTGATTGTGCCTCTGATCATTCTGAGTTCTTCTGGGCTCTGTTGTTTCGAGAGTTGTTTTTAAATCTGCCAGTACTCTTGCTTGAGCTTGCCAGACGATCCTAATTGGCAGCATTGAACAACCTTCCTTATTCCATTCAAATCACGTAACCTTTCAACTCTGCCTGCCCAACCTCCATTGTATTTATTTAGACAGATGGGGAGTGAAAAGATAAAGTACAATTATAAAAAAAAAAAAGTCAAATAGACAAATGTTTTTGGCGCTTTACTATCCTGATGCTGAAATGGACAGAAGTAACCCAAAATGCATGTATGGTATGCAGAAAATGTAATGGGTTTGTAAAAAGTATTGTTGTTAAGAAATTTTAGCAGCCAGATGCCTGTGCCAATCCCCATCTCCCTTGCTCAACTTTTCTTCACATGAATGGTCTTTCAGAAATGTTACAAGATATTTTCTAACAGCTGTTACCTTTGTCCTATTTGTTATTAACAGACTGTCTAAATGCAAGCTTTTCTGAAACACAGTGTCTTTTTAAGGCAGCTTAAACCCCAAATGCTGACAAAATGACAAGTTACATAGCTCAGATTACTCTTGAATTTACAATGAATTGTGATTAAAATCTAATGACAACCTTCGTAGCTCAAATTATTCTTGAATTTACAATGAATTATGATTATAGTCTAATGACAAACTGCATAACTCAGTGTACTCTTGAATTTACAATGAATTATGATTAGAATCTTATGACAAACTACATAGCTTAGTGTACTCTTGAATTTACAATGAATTATGATTAGAATCTTATGACAAACTACATAGCTTAGTGTACTCTTGAATTTACAATGAAATATGATTAGAATCTAATGACAAACTGCATAACTCAGTGTACTCTTGAATTTACAATGAATTATAATTAGAATCTTATGACAAACTACATAGCTTAGTGTACTCTTGAATTTACAATGAATTATGATTAGAATCTTATGACAAACTACATAGCTTAGTGTACTCTTGAATTTACAATGAAATATGATTAGAATCTAATGACAAACTGCATAACTCAGTGTACTCTTGAATTTACAATGAAATATGATTAGAATCTAAAGACAAACTGCATAACTCAGTGTACTCTTGAATTTACAATGAATTATGATTAGAATCTAAAGAGGGCTAGGGGCCTCATGAGCATTGTATGCATAATATAAAATTCTGCTTCTGGAAAGCATACCGAGACAACAACTTTCAAATAGTATGAAGATCAGCATCCAAGAGCTTTGTGGGAAGAAAATGTGAATCTTGAAGTTTACACTGTAGTTGTTTTGGGCTATGGGTAATTGATTTAAATTAAGTGGTCAACGAGGACAACATTTTATAAAATCTTCAATGTAATCAGTCCAAAGTAGACATTTTTTTAGTTGTTTCTGAATATGTTTTTTTATCTCCTAAAACTATTGTTATCTCACAGTAACTTAGATGAAACACATTAGTGCAGCCTATGACATACAATTGAAAGCGAGAGGTCCCCATTAAGAATTACAAATTACATCTTTTTTTTTTTACATAAAGTGTATTTAATTACTTTGTATTTATATAGAAGTCACTTAGTAAATACGTACTCACACATAATTGCAATGTTATTTTGCATAGTTACAATGTATTTAATGTACACAATATGTGTAAATACACAATTGTATCAGCAAAGGGTTCAGGTTAGGGTCAGGGTTAGGGTTAGGGTCTAACTATAGGTAAGTGTAATAATTCCCTGCAAGGGATTCCTTCAATAAGTAGTTCAGCCGGAAGCAATGTCTGTGTTGATAGTTTCTGACCTCTTAATCTAATTCAGCTCTCGGGACTTATGCTTCCTG
This sequence comes from Polyodon spathula, assembly GCF_017654505.1. Taxonomy (NCBI): domain Eukaryota; kingdom Metazoa; phylum Chordata; class Actinopteri; order Acipenseriformes; family Polyodontidae; genus Polyodon; species Polyodon spathula. The sequence continues at coordinate 99,770 of NC_054550.1, read as the reverse complement.
CCTCGGTTTTACAATCATTAGGTCCACTTGACTGATTTTTACAGGGTTTAAACTTATGAATGTGGTGCTTACTTGGGCTAACTTAGGTTTATGTGATTCATCAATGTCTCAAGGGTCTGTCTTTTTGATACAGCCACCAAATCAAATATTTATAACACTTTACATTAAGTGTGGTCCAGAGGTTAAAGAAAAGGGCTTGTAACCAGGACGTTCAACCACTGACTCACTGTGTGTGACCTTAAGCAAATCACTTAACCTCCTTGTGCTCCGTCTTTCGAGCGAGATGTTATTGTTCAGCAACATTTGTATAGTTGGAATATTATCACATAATGACTGTACTGCTGTAAGTTTCCAATAACAATTAATGTTGAAATGAGAAGAAAATAACACCAGATTGCTTTGAGTGCCATAAAATCTAATTGGAAAAAATCAGAACCATATCAAATATATTGTTTAGAGTTTTGAGACTTGCATACATTTTATGACAGTCCAGGTTCTAAAGAAGCGCTCGAGAGATTGCTTTTTTGTTATGAAACTTTTTTATTGCCAATAGTAGGGTTTATATAATGCATCAGTGTAATAAGAACAATGTGCCCTGGACTGGATGGTTTGACAGTTCATTCCAGGGTCAGTCGGAAGTCGGCCATCCAAAAAGGGAGCGAACCCACAATACTAGAAGTCAGCGTCATACTGTGGTAGGCGATGTGTCAGATTGGAGGAGACATGATTGCACTCGTTACCAAAAGGGGTGTGACTGAAGGTATATCAGGGGATGTGGCCGAGCAATCTGTTCCTTTATTATGGTTATGGACTGATTCCAAAAACTGTAAACTAACCGTGAGTGTTTTTGTGAGTGTTTTGTTTTGTATTAATAGTGTTTGCTTTGTAATTAGTAGACGGCTAACAACCGGGGGCTGTTACTGTCAAGCCAGCATCCAACCCGGATTAAAAATACTGCACCAGTCACAATCATTGTATTCACCACCAGCACAGGAGCACCATGAGAAAGGGCTCAGAGCCGTGCCTGGATTATTATTTCTGGACTGAAACTCTTTATTGTTTATCTGTGCAATAACACATTGCTGTGCAGTTGCCAGTTATTATTACTTAACCGTGACAAACCTTGCAGCAAAATAAAGAACTGTTTGGACCGTGAACTCTGTTGTTTGTTGTTGTTTGAGCACTGCATGGAATGACAAACAATCTGTTGAGAATCAGTGTGTCAGCAACCTGATAACGAGTCAGGGGTAAAATTGTTATCCGAGAAGGCGGCACATGTGCATACTTGGCCATTGGGGGTTCAGGCACATTGTTTCCATGGGAAGGGACAATTGAGACTGGTGATGGTACTGGTAATGAATACATTGATTACCCCTGGAGGGCAAGTTCATCTTGTTAAATAGCAAACTCATTTTTAGAATGTATAATTACATTTGATCTGCTATTTATGAATTCATGAAAAAACTACCAGTTTGATGAATATCAAGTCATGTTTGCTTTCATACATTCATAGGGAATTATAACATGACATTTTAATCAATGCATGTGGAAAATATCTAATCCCAATACAGGGAGAACTGCTGTGTTTAGCCAACTGTGGTATATTTAGGTTACTCATTTCTGTAATGCTATTTATTTCCTCACACATACAAATTGTATGAATGAACCTTTACCTCTTTTATGGAATTTGAAAAACACATTTCATATCATATTTTTCAGAGATAGAAAAGATCTGCAATTTATAAAATAAAAACACCTATTGGTGGTATTGGGTTGGAAAAGGTTCATTTCCACTGAATTACATTGTATGCAAAATGCAAAATGCAAAAAAAAAAAAAAAAAAAAAACCCACTTTAATCTGATCATTCACTGACTCAGTAAAATATGAAAGGAAATGTTACCAGGCAATGAAATTAATTAATGTTTTAAGGACAAAATGCCAAATACATCCTGCAAATATAAATAATATTCTGTAAATGCCAAAGTTCACATTTTTTATGGATAATGTATGCTTCAGGCTATGTTATTACCTTCAATGCTGTGCCCAAAATCTATTATGTATTTTAACTAACATCTGGTATCTAATTCCAAGAAAAACACTTGTGCCAGAAGTGGAAATTTAAACAAAAGCTACCTGAATAAAACGTGCTAGTCAAGAAGCAGCAGCTTGCGTTAACACTGCTGTACTAGAATTTAAAAAGAGGATCTGTACGTATAGCTGCTGCAGGAAATACTTGATAAGAGGAACTTTGTATATGTAATTTTAGAAATAAATCTCCTCGGCGTATCTAGAATATTCCACCATGTGACCACTGCAGTTAACTGGGACTACATGTTAATAATAACGTCATTTTTCCTCTTTGCATGCAGGCCCTTTTTGAAAAAATATCATTTGAAAGACCTAAATGAGATTTATCTTACACTGCCCCTCTGTGGATCAAAAGGGTTTATCAGGGAAGCACTTCTTCTCAGTATTAATGTTTGATACTGTCTATCTGCACAGTAAACTGGCCTTTTAAAAATGCATGTGACGTATGTAGTAAATATGGACTGGAGAGGAGGTCTATAGTGGAAAATGATTGGCCCGAAGCCCTCCTGAAGGTAACAACAGTCTTCCACTATTAGCTAAGTCTGCAGTACATATTTAATATAGTAGCGCTGTCTAAATAATAAACGAGGCAAAGTTGGATAGTAAATATGACTTTATATACTGTAAAGATAAATATTTGTTAGCCTTTTATTTGCATTTTTCGCATATGAAAAAAAAAGTAAACATTTTTGGTACGAATATCTTAGTGCTGTACATATAATGAAGTAATATACAACTACCAGTGCTACAGGTTGCCAACATTTCTTGAGCAGAATAAGTTTTGCGGGCGCAAATATTTATGGCTTTACAGTATTTTGTTTAAATATAGCTGATACATCATAAGTAAGTAAGTAAATAACATAAATGAATCACAGCAAGTGTTTTTGAAGTTCATACGCAAGTTTTTTTCTTTCTTTTGTAGTATGTTTTGTAATAAATTTTCTGTTAGGTCACAGAATCGCAGTTCAGCAGTTTTTTCATTGAGACATTTTCTCTTTTTGTTAGGAGTGGAGATGGTTACTGTACAGGATGTACCAATTTTCAGTGCTTACCTGTGTGGTCCAGTGGTTAAAGAAATTGACTTGTAACTACAGCATCCCCGGTTCAAATTCCAGCTCAACCACTGGCTCATTGTGTGACCCTCAGCAAGTCACTTAATCTCCTTGTGCTCTGTCTTTCAGATGAGATGTTGTTCTAAATGACTCTGCAGCTGATGCATAGTTCACACACCCTAGTCTTGTAGCTTGTAAACCACTTTGTGATGGTGGTTCACCATGAAAGGTGCTATATAAAGATTAGCATATTTGAATAAAAGGAAAACATGATCTGCTTTAGTTCTGATGTTCCAGTAGCATATGTAATTACACAAGAAGCTTACAAATGGCTTCACAGCTGCACTTAATCTTTAATAAAGACAGATGTGATTTTCAAGTTACCATGAGCCACAGTAAGGCATCTGGTTTAGGTTAGTAGCTGGAAAAACCTGACTGATGCTAGAAAGAAATATCATTTGTATTTGTATTTACTGCAGAAAAGAGCTATTATTGAGTGAAAAACAAGCTTCCAGATGCTTGATGATTTATAAGACTTCACTAACATGCTGCAACATCATATTACATTACCAGGGCAATGCTAATTATATTGTCTTTTACATTTTTTTAAATGTAAGCGTATCACTTAAGATGCAGTACTTTGAGGGATGAATTGTACAGCTGGGAGGTAAGTATTGGTCTTAAATCTTTAAATAAAAGATATGCATAATTGGTAGCATAAGAGCCTGTTATAAAGATAATACAAACCTCCAAAACATAAATAATGTGTCTTATGTAATGTCCCAAAATATTAATCAGCACTTCTTTATATAATATATACTGTAATAAATATAACATTTAAGTGATTATTTTTACCCACAATATCAGTCAAAATCTGATGCTTAAGCAATTCCTTAAAGCTGCATTAAATGAATATTCCACTAACAGAAAACATTCTGCACTGATTCTGTTTAAATATGTATTTATTTCTGTGGTTTTATACATATAATAGGACAGGCTGATAAAATGTGACCAAGATCTTATGAAATATGTACGAGAGCTCTATGACTTTTCAAAAGAAATAAGGAATCATCTGGATGCTTTAAATGTTGACAAAACTGAGTTTAAGAATGAGAGTGGAGAGGAGCGAAAGGGACATTGACTACCTGGAGTCACAGACACCAGCTCAGCCCTGCATGGAGGTGGATGAGAAACTATTGGAGCAGCAGGTTGAAGAGACACAAGGCAAGAAAAAGGCCAAGCCCAAACAGGTTGCAGGTAAGAATCTGAAAGGGTAAGAATCTTGCAAAAGAAAACATTTTCTGCCTGTTTTTTTTTTATTTTTTATTTTTTTACAGCGTTTAAAATTGTCACTCACCATGGTAGCTGCAACACAACTGGCAATACAAATGTTAATAGCACACTCAAAAAGTATGGATATAGTGAGACAATAAGTTGTTTAGAAGTTTCAAGTCCTCAAGAGTCCTTGGGAAAAGACTTAATTTGTAAGATATATGAAAAGATATTTGGGTTTGGGCTGTCCTACAAGTTTTTAACTAACTAACATGGTTGAAATCCTGACTATCCTTACTGTTAAGTGTAGTAAGTACTGTAAAAACGTATTACTATTATAGACATTCATATCAAGAGAGAAAAGTATAGCCTGTTGGCTTTGCATACAATGCTGCTTTGTTCTCAGGAGCATCTGCTAGATGGTGCAAACTTTTCTCTGAATGCAATGCAAGGTAGTTTTTTCTATTATAAGTGAATATGCTCAGTGTCATCAAGAGCATTGCCCTGGTAACAATACAATAATTAAAAGTCTACTATTGATTAATATCAGTAATTGTAGAAGTTCTGTAGTACATTCCACTACTTGTGTGTTAAACAGTTCTTTAAGCATTCAACAAATACATCAGCAGTATTACTGTAATAGGAATACATTCCTGGATATTTCTATTAATATTCTGTTAGTAATCTCCATAAAACACAATTTATATTTGCCAAGAAAAAAATGCTTAGTATAAAACACATCTATAGTACATTCATTTAAAAAATAAAAACAACCTTAAAGCAAGGAATGCCACTGTCCTAATATTCCACCAATAACTTGAATTGTTCAGTTCAAAGGGTAAAGTTCAGTTGGTTTAGAAAGCTATTATTTGTGTGTTGATGGGTTCTGCACATGTATGTTGAAGATTTTTATTTATTGCATCGTCTTTATTTGATTCTCTGATGCCAAGGCAATTAAATAAATTCAAAGCAGTAATTATTTTACCCTAAGGTTCCTGCTTATCACATTTTCTTCTTCTGTTCAAGCTTCAGTAATTAAGCCTGTTAAGGATTTTTCTGAAGAGTCTAAAAGTCTACAGAAAACCAAGATATACTCTAATGACTCAAAGCACAGAGATGGCATGCTGATAGCTTATTAATATCTTTTGTTTCATGAATAGATTGTGATGCTATGCTGGCGAGTATCAAGTCACTAAAGATTGTTGAAAAAACAAGCCATGGTTCTTGGATTAAAGATTTATTTTTTCAGTGGGACTAAACAAGATGTTTAAGACTGTGAGTGACTGCATGCTGTTGCTATGGGCTGGGAGGGCACCTGTATGCCAACTTTCTCCACATACCTTCGTAGACCTGGCAGTGGATGAGCAAGGCCATTGCTGACCCCAATACATGTGGAAATATAGTGATCCCCCAAATAGATGGTGCAAGCCTGGCAGTGGAGCACAGCTGGGACACAACCTGCACCAGTCAGAACATCACTAGACTGACCTTCGTCGTGCACCCTGGTCAAAAAGGAACACCCATGGAAACAGTTCTAAGCCCTGGAAGGAACTATCAATCGCTCTGTATACATTTCTGTGCTCTTCCACCGACACAAAAGAGTGGGCTGTAAAGGCATTCAACAGCAATCACACTACAGGATATTTTATTACCAGCTTGTTTTACCAGCTGAGCAGAGGAAAGACAGTACAACCAAATAGCACACCATACTAATAAAACACTATGCAGTGAAATCTAGAAATCTTGTCCTAGTAGAGAGAGGTCCACACACAGAAAGAATAGAGCGGTGATCTTGTAAAAAGAAGTAAGCTTACAGTATATCTTCATTTTTATAATAATCACACAATTAAAGAACACTCATGTGTTAACCAAAATGCCCCTAATCTAGTATTAGAATGAAGTTAGCCATGGACTATAAACTCTGTTCTAATGTATAAGTATATCTGCTATGCTTTATTTTAAGTGGCACTTTTTTAAAATAATAAAAACACGTATTCCATAAGTTGTCTTTCAATCGTATGAACCCCTGGTCTTGAAGATTCAGGGACAGCCCTAGCAGCTGGGCAACATCTGAATGGCTTTTGGCTATTTTATAAGTACCACTTTGCATGTTGTGTGGCACATAAAGATCTATTTGTCGTTATGTAATGGTAAATCCACTGGCTTTGTATCGTGGGGATTGCATCTGTTTCCCATCAGGTATACTGCTTTTATAGCTCCTTAATTGAGAATAAAACATTGGAAAATGTTCAACATGTGCTGTTCTATTGAGAGTACATCCAATGAATTTAAAAATAACAGTTTTATGGTGGAATATGTCTTTACTAGGAAAAACGAATTCAAAGAGCACTAATGAATTGAACTTCCTTCTCAAGAATTAAAGGCACACAGCCCCTGTACTATGCAGTGACTGAACAGCATTTTAGAAGACTGGAGCACTGGAAATACGAATGGGCGTCATAGATTCCAAGCCTGTGAGTTACAAGGAGCTATTCATAGTTAGCAGTGTGCTGATAGTCTTACTCATACTTACAATTGCCTTTAAGAAGTATTTATCAGCAGGTATTCAATAAATCCATTCATTAATGTGTTGATTCCAAAAACAAGAAAAGCTGTCCTTCAGTCACCTTTACAATCGAGTACCAGTCAATGGCTTGAACACGTAAAAGCAGTGTCTTAAAACTCAATTGCAAGTGGATTGTCCTCTCATCCGGCACACTGATATGTTCACTGCCGTGTTGAAGGATAAATATTTTCACTGTCAGTTTACAGCCTTGATACGGTAATACAACAATAACAATATGAGCGCCCTGTGTGACTGGAAAATTCTCTTCCAATCGGCTTAAGGTTTATCGCATTAACAGGGGAATCTGCACACCCCTATTAATAATATATATCTTAATAAAGGTATAGAGAACACAGAGTTACATGTCCTTAATTTAATTGAGCCCAGTATATTTATAATATTCAAACCATGTAATTGCTTGTTTTTAGTACAATGAAAGCCCAAAGGAGTTTCATTTGAACACTGTGGTGCACTTGGGTGCATCTTTCAAATCAAATCGAATATAGCACAGTGAAAGTGAAACAATACGGTTTTCTAAGTTACATCTAAAAAAGAATAATTGGCTAGGAGCGGTACTGCAGATACATTAGTGACACAACAATGCACTAGTGTTCTCCACTTGAGGGAGACAGACGATCTGTTTTTAATGTCTATGATATTTATTTATCGCATGTTTTTCAATGAGGAGAATCATGTCAACATCGCACAAACCGCTCAAATATCTTCCACTTGCTTTTAGGCGCACATTCAACTCAGAAACGATTGGTCTGCAGTACCCCTATACAGGGGAGCCTCGTTTTAAGTTTATCTTGTGTTTCATGACCTATGACAGAGCATGAAGATGTACACCGTATACGACTGCTGTAAGATGTGTTCACTAAGTGGTATACCAGTAGTGGCAAACACATTTCTGATTGGGGAAAGTGTGTGTTCTGTAGCTTAAATGACCTTTGGAGATTAGCAAACAGTACAAGGTCTAACAAAGGACATGCACAAAATGCTCATCTGGGGAAGATTACACGCCAGAAAAAATGCATAAATAAAATAAAATAAAACATCGTTCACATTCACCAGATGTCGCTGTTGAGCTGTTTAGCCTTGAGCAAATGTAAGAAACACAATGGAGAAGAAAAAAAAAAGTTGTTGTCTTTTTTTAAATTATTATTATTTGGAAATTACATGTCTGCATTGCATAATCCGAATACATTTTAAAACAGACCGCAATCTGCGTTGCAAAGCCGTTGGATTGGTTTAGAAAATGAAGGAAGTCACTGTTTACATATATCTACATGAAAGAGTTGATTTATTATTGACCTTTAGCAAATGATAAAGTAGAAAAGTAAGTAGATATGATGATTATATATATATATATATATATATATATATATATATATATATAGAGAGAGAGAGAGAGAGAGAGAGAGAGAGAGAGAGAGAGAGAGAGAGAGAGAGAGAGAGTTTGTTTTTATATCTGTTTATTTTCGTCAACAAATATGCAGATTAAAGTAAAAATGAATGTTTTGAATTATTTCTCCTTGGTGCAAGCAATAAAAACATATTCATACACAAACAATATAGTAATTAAACCTTAATTTGGGCATTTCATTTGAAAACACGGAGCATTCGAACACTGATATCCCGACAAACATAAATTGAGATGACAAGGCAATGCGGCCATAGCCATTGGAAATAAAACCATCAGAACAGAATGCTGCATGCACAGAAGAGTATAACAGTCAGTAATGCTGTAGCAGCGCATTGTACTGTGGTTGCAATTGCACGCCTCTTTAATCACATGACAGGTGATTTAAAACAGACTTCACTGTTATCGAACTATGGCGACAAACATTCGCAGTAGGACGAGAAATAAGGAGCTACAGACTGGAATACTGACAGGCGGAACTACAGCAGCTGCAGACAAAAACAAAACTTCAGCTGCACACGATTGTTCTTTTATTTGTTTTTTTTTTGTTTTTTTATCTTGTATCAGTTGTCTGCTGTTGCTGTTATTAAAGTTGATTTAAAGAACAGAAAGTAAAAAGGTAAGTTAATTAATAGTGATCAACACGCTAGGTCATTTATATATTGCTTTTTTTCCTGTAAATGTCGACTTTCGTGATAAATTTAAATGTTATGCTTTGATTATGGCAAACAATTTGCCGTTTTCCAGGGAACTTTAACAGAGTTCAAGTATAAATAAAATAAAGGTGTGTGTGTATACATACATATATATATATATATATATATATATATATATATATATATATATATATATATATATATATATATATATATATATATATATATATATATATATATATATATATATATATATATATAAAACACATTGTCTTTAGTTTTCATAGTTCAAAAAAGGTTCAAACGACAAGCATTTATTTTTAAATCTTTTATTTGTAAAAATTACTATAGCCGCTGATTGGTGTCTCTGTGAACTTCCTTTCAAGTTTGAAGCGTTTTGAAAACTGTTCCTGTACGGTATGAAATTATGTACGTGTGTTGCGCAGATATCTGTACCCCATGTAATTCTGTATCCCCGCATGCCCATGCAGATGCAGTTTTTTTCAAAGCTACGTGGATGCGCGATACCCATGTGCCCGAGTCCCGCTGTGTTCTCAAGCATTGCCTTGAGTTCTGCTGCAGTTTGCAACAAATATTGAAAACAAGAACAAACTAATTCTGTAGCAAAATAAAACAGCACGTTTAACACCACTGATTTTCTACAATATGCTCAGCCTCCTGCGTTGCTCAATACACGAAACCCTTGATTAAAAGTAACCTTATAAAACTGTATTTTTCTTTTAAAACACATTTTAACTGTATTACAGGTAAAGACTGTTCAGAAACATCAAGCGTTCACCTATCTTGATCTACACAGGCGACAAATCTATTGACACAATTCTATGGGGGCTAGAGAAATCTGCTAACACCTGTCACTTTCCACTACTTCCTCCAGTCCCTTAAAGGGACAGTACTGTCAACAGTATGTATAATTTGTTTAGCCGGTAATGATATGAACAAGCGGAGAATAGCTTTAAGGCAGGCAATTAACACCTGTTCTAGTCGAAACAAGTCTCGTAGCATAATTCTTATAGACAAAATAGAGTAAGGAGTTTGGTGATCTATACACGCTGCCCTGGAGCATGTTACTAAAGCACATCAGTTTAGATTTGTATGCAATTAAATAACTGTATAACTATGAGAAAGTATTCAGTAATAGTGAATTGCTGTTGTCTTCTGATCAGTGTATGCTTGGCTGGTGATAAGCCTTCGACGTTGAGTTGAAAAACTCGGAGTGCAAATCCAACGGCTTGAAAGTCGGAGGATCCTGCCACATCGTGGCTTACATGTCGCAAGTGACCAGGATCCATGAAAAATTGATTGGATTCGGTCAGCAGGGTTGGATCAATTAGCAGTACCAAGGTACTGACAGGGAGCACCACGTAAAGGCTGATCCAATGCTCCCCATGTCCAGTCTGGCTGTTACTTCCTGACCCTGATTGGTCATCAACAACCCAGTGGCAAGAGAAGTGGTTCCAGAGCAACACTCACAACCAATTCTTCATTGCTGACCCAACAGACCTCCCGCCCGGCTTTGACCTGCCACGCCAAGATTGGACTTTACTCAGTCGCTATCGTACTGGTCACGGTCGGTGTGCAGCATGTCTTTATGACTGGGGCCTCATAGACAGCCCACTCTGGTCATGTGGGCAGAAACAGACAATGCTTCATGTTGTGGAGGACTCCGTGCTTTACACACAGCTGTTGATTCAGCAGTTGCTTGGCTGCACAAGAACAGCCATTGTTTGCCATTTGCCATTGTGAGTATTATAGGTCATGTTACGTGTTTTTGGTATTGAATATTTAATACTGTCCAGTCTGCTAGTACATTTAAAATGTTAATAGAAAAAAAGCTCATCATTGGTTCTATTTTGCTTCAGCTGTTTTTGTTTTGTCAAAAAAAATGTCCTAATTTTAACTTGCCTATTGTAGGCATTTAAAAACTGAAGCATATCTACATTTCTCTTCTTAACACGTTCTGTACATGTGATATGTCCGAATACATGGAGGCACATTTTTACCATATCACTATGTTATTGTGATGTAACTTCTAATTACCTCAACTTCTTAAGAGTATTAGAATATATGTGTGTTCTAATTGACTTTGGATTGTTGGGACTAAATCTTGGAAAGCACTTTCCCAAATTTGATGAAGCTGTGCAACGACATTTGTTTCAAGATATTATTTCCCATACTGTCTGCGCTTATCATGTACTGAAACGCAGTCTGTTTTCAATGCTACTATAATTTGCCCTGCAGGGCATCATTCCCCTTGAAGGATGTGGCAGGGAGTTGACTTATTCTTCGACTTTGTACATGATAGAAGATGATGCACTACATGTATATTTTGACAGCCAAACTGTGGTGGTAACCCTACTAGTTTTTGTATTGATTTTTTATTTTCTATCAAACTTCAATGGTTTTTACTCTTGTACTGTTGATTGATTCTCCTGGTCTGAACCTGTCAGATTTACAAAAGTTGTAGTACGCTGCCAGATAGACGACAAGTTGATCTGGAAATTCAAGATTGTGCAAAAGACCTGGAGTTACTGACCTGGGATGGAACTGCATTCTGTAATAAATAGAGTGAATATGTTCTCAGTGGAAGTTGGGGTAGCTGACAAATCATTATAAGTTCAAGGTAAATGTAGGTTTTAGGGAAAAAAGGGGAAAAAATGGTTTTCTAATAGCAGTAGTGCCCTCTGGAGGAAAGCTGTACAGTGTGGTAGTTGACCTTGACTTTCGTTAGCACCCTAGCCTTCAGCTCAGGACGCAGAACCAGTGGCAGTCTACTTAACACATGATGGAGCCTTAATTGATAGGCAATCTCTCTGAAGTATTGTGTTGGGTATTATGGGGCATACTGTATAGTGTAAAAATCAGTCCATGGTTGGAAAAAGCTGAAATAATTTCCTGAACTGATGCATGATCGTTTTGTAGGAAGCTAGCATGAGTTCAGGAAGTCTAATTTTCTTGGTGATGTTAAATTACAGACAGCATAACTATCTTCTTTTAAATCAATGAATACTGAACTTTCTTTTTGTATTAAAGGATATCACTGGGTTAAAAACTGCTATGTACGAATCACACTTCATATTTACTATATCTAGTGAAATGGAGAAACTGTGCGCAAGTTTGATATTGATTATTTAGAGCATTTGGCATTATACTGGAGGTCATGTGGTTTAGCAATGACACAAAGCTGGCTCTTGTGCCATACACTGCTATTGCTTTTCGTGATAAGAGTAATTGTATTTGTATGCCTTTACAGTCACTTCACAGTCTGGGAAGTTAGCAGGCCTTGTATTAAATTGTTTAAAGGCAGATAAAGCTTTAGTCTACCAAGTGTCCTTTATGAAAGTTACATAGAAAGACTAAGTAAATAAATATGTATATATTCTCTAGCAATTAGTTGCAGTACCATGTGGAAGTCTATTCGTCTGTGCTGAACAGTGGTGGATGAATACTGACCCAGTTCAAATGTTAAATTAAGACCAAACCTGTTTTACTTACATAAAGTCTGAACGTCTTAATGATATAAACTATGGCATTATGTAGATCTGCCACCATTAATGTACATTGAATACACTGTAGGATCTGCTTCCTAGGATCTTCATACAAATATTACCACAGCAGTAGCTATTTTATGCCGACATAACTGCTGTAAACTGGAGAACTATTATTGTGTAACTATATACCTAAAAATGTTATTTTTAAGAAATTCATTTGACTTAGTGAATATTGTTATGGTTTGCCAGTTTACAGCAAATATGTTTTACATTTTAAGAAGAAACTTGTGTTTATTAATTAAACTGCCTTTCTAAACCAAGATTTGCCTGGGCTTTGCTGCAGGCAACATGCTCACATCGATCAAAGGATAAGTTTGGTAACATCTGTGAAAATCACTAATGCAGTCCTTTACAAAATGCATCAATTATTAATGTTTTCAGGGAATCAAACTGTAGCTTTAGTTAGGAACTGACGAGTTACTCAGAATAATGGTCCCGTATATCCTGTTATGTTTTCTTTAAATGTTATCTGACATTTGCTCTGGAAAATTATTTCCACTTCATGCACTTTTCTCCAATGATGTTTTTATGCCGTACCAGAACTGCCATCTGAGATAGTGGAGGTGACCGTGTAAGGCTGCAGGCATTATTTATGGAAATGTGTTATGAGATCTGGAGGTATTTAGTGGTATTTTTTTGTGTATATATTTGCTTGGTTTTCTATGGAGGAGAAACCCAGGAACAGTTTCCTTTTATCTAAGATACAATTAAATGTACAGTAAGTGATGGCTGGGATTGTGTATAATTCCAAATTATGTTTAAAGTCCATTACTACAAAGTGGAAAAAAACACCTGAAAAACTAGAAATAAACACAGCAGGTATTTAATTAAAGGCAGTTTAAGCAGACACGGTTGTTTGTTTCATATTTTTTAAGATAGATAAATTTGCTTTTTTACCTTTAAAAAAAATAAATAGTAACAAGCTTTGCAAATCAATTTGTTACATAGTAGAGAGCAACGTGATTGCCTCAAGAGTATCAAAATGTTTGTGTACCTGAGAGCTGAATATAATGCTACGTGCAAATACATGGGAGTTATTTGGACACATTTTGTCATTGAGATAACTTTCAAGACTTGTGTTCTGGAAGACTGCTCCTACTGTTTTGTAAATAGAGTTCTTTGTAAAGCTGGTGTTCGATGCATACGGTAGGCAAATATAGGATGCAACAATGTATAAACAATTGGACACCTGGTGGTTCTTTAACAATGCTGTTCTTGTTGATAAAGATTGTATCATTTGAATATAGCGACAAAAATATCATAAAGAAGAAACGGCTGTCACAGCACCTTTTACTAAGTGATGCAAATGTATCACGTTCAGTGTCCAAACATTTTCTTCTGGTGTCAGGTTAAGAGCAAATATATATTATTGGTAATAACAGGCATTGGTCATGTCTGATTTATGGAGCAGATTGAAATACTAGGATGTTTACTGTACCTTAAAGCTCCATTTTAAAGCATCTCAGAATACCATGGTGACTACCAGGAGAAAGTGTTAAGTTCAGGGCTTTTTAAAATTGTTAATTGTCAATTGCATAAAAGACTCAATTCAACGAACCCTTATGGTGAGTGATGGTGTTCAGCTGTTTGTAATACAGTGGTGAAACCAAGCTAAATAAAGATCTACAAAATGTAATATGTAGGCCTAACTCATGAAATACAGTGGCTCTCAAAATAGATCATTGCTTCATTCAATATTTAGATTTTAAGGAATGTGCAAATAGTTCACTAAACATGCAGTAATCTTCAAGCCAGGCTTCCTGTGCAAAGTACAATGGTGTGTTTTAGTAAGCAGCTATGCCAGTAATTTACAATTTGAAGCAAACAAAATAATCACTTCTCAGAACCATTGTATAGTGAGCAAATTCCCAGTGACTTTTAATACAGAAGTATTTAGTGTCACAGCTGTACTGTTAACTAGGGTGGCTCTTGAGGACCTGTAAGAAAAGACAACATTCAAATGTGTTATGTCAACATCACAAGATACTGTTCAGCTTTTTTGGTAACTGGTAAATGGACATGTCACTGTGTTTTATATTTCATGTAAAATGCTATGACTGGAGGATCTAAAATAAAGTCTCTTAACCTTGTTACAAATGTTCATTTTTGTTAACATCTGTGGTATAGCTCAAGTTTAAAATGAGCTGGCAGACAGATTCCAGCTCATGAACTGTTGATTTGAAAGGGGCAGCCTGCTGAGTACAGCACACCTAAAAGCTGTAGATTAAAAAGAGTTTGCAGCTGTTACTGCTTAGCAAGATCATTTATTAGAAATATTGAATAGTTTGTTACACACCACGTTAGTTGCCACATTTAATCGTTTATACTATGCATAGCCGCTAACAGCAACTATTTTACAGATTTGGATGTTCACCTAGGAAAATCTTATAAGAGCAATTACATATTCTATCATCCTTGCTGGCGTATCATCATGATAGCTAAAGAGTGCAGAAACATTGAAATGTTTACAATCCCACTGTGTGGCTGGCACTTGTCCACCAAATGTGACCAGATGCCCTAGTCTTTGGAAAAGGTGGTTCATGTTTCTAGCAGGAAAACCTGCTTTGCCACATGTCACACAGTCAGAGCCTGACATGTACAGTAAACAGGAATGCCCACGCTTGAGGGTGCAGTGAGGTGTGCTGGGCAGTTCCACGTGGTGTGTTCAGACAGGTGCAGGGCGGGTGATACAGGGACCCGTAACCATATATAGCACACTAGTCCTGATTTTTAAGCCTTTTCATCAGATTTTCAGAAATTAACTTTATTAATTGAATGTGTTATTGTAATATTATAATATGTTTAAACAATCATATTTTCTTCTTTTTTGTTTTAGAATTACAGATTCTAAAACAACACACACTTCCAACAACACAGTTTTTGCTACCGAGAGTGACTAAGATTGAAGAGTCTGTTCCAGACAGGAAATCTGCCTGTTGAAACATGTTACATGACTGTTTGTTTGAATAAGTGTAATGCCATAACAATGAACGCCCTTCTCATTAGCATTATGAAAGAAATGTACTAATGGATGTTTTAAAGAGTGAATCCTGGTGTCGCACAAAATACTGACTGCTAGCAAGGTTGCATTTTTAAATAAGGACAAAGCAAAACATAAATTGTCAGCAGTCAAAGGATATTAAATTCAAGGACTGACAGGATAAACTGTAAAAGTCTGGGGTTTGAGATCTGTCTGCTAAATCACTGCAGGAAGAGCGAATAAAAAATAAACAAACAAAAAAGAAACATACCAAAACAAGTGCTTTTCTGTTCCGCACCACATCATGGATCATTCTTGCTGTGTAACCTGTTTGACAATGTGGGCAATAATCCTTACACAAGCAGTGCATAGAGCAGCCATTTTGAAAAGAGCTTTGAAACAGAGTTTAAAGTTATTACTGTAAAAAGTTGTCAGGATGTTAACAATGGCTTGGTTTACATGCACTTGAAAATCGACTCTACAGTCATGACTCTGTCACGTTGTCACGCGAATACATCGTGAAACAGCAAAAGGACGTCCTTTTGGCAGCGCGACTTTAAGGGCAAGGCCAATCGTTTCCTCATGATACAAATAGCTGGAAAACCCCATGTAAACTGGAGCAGGAATTGTGCTTGTGGCGCACGAGATTTCAGCAGTCAAGAGTCAGTTCTTCTGACTTAATCTCACGTAATCTCCAGCAGAAAGGCCATACAAAACATACTCTGTCCCACACACACACGCACACAGGCAGGCACGCACACAGACACACTGCACGTTTATGGACTAACACTAGAACCGCTGTGGTTATACTCATACCTACAACCGTTGGTACATTTTGGACACTTAACAATATTAAAATGAAAGACAAACTATCGGATATAAATCAAAAGCTTTATTCAAGCACATCATATCAAACATCTGCACAGCCGATGTTTATTTTCTAACTTACCGGGTTTATTTACCACATATAAAGCACTACTTCACAAAATGTAGAAATTATATTTTAGATTATTTTCCTCATGACTATGAATTGAGTAATCTGCATTGGATTGCATTGCAATCAGAACTGCATAGCAATGCATTTCCTAAAAAGCACGGCAAACATGTTGTGAGGAAAACTGTCATGACTTGTGCATGTAAACGCCACCAGTGACAAAAGAGTAATCTACAATAGCAGTAGGAGAGGGAACAGTATATCTCATTTTTGATGAGAAAATAGTTTACTTTTCTGCTATGCACAGCAAACAAAGACATTCATCTTACATTAGCTAAACCCATTCCTGCTGTCATGAAGCTATCAGCACAGTACCTATTGTGTTTCTGCTGTATTCTGTTTTTTTTTTTTTTTTTTTTTTTTTTTTTTTAAACTAACTTGGGTGTAAAGGCACAAGCTGATCAAACCACACACTAGCCAAACATAATGTTCCTCTATGTTTTTTTTTTTTTCTTTTTAACTTAATTGGGTATTGTAATTAGGTTACATTCATTCCATGAGAAAGGCTGATTCAAGATGTTTGTTTTGCAATATGGGTTGTAACTGCAGTTTTGTAGGATATGTTTCTATTAAAATAAATTCTGGAGGAACGGGGTGGTATTCTTGTTTGTGGCTGAAATCCTCAAGCATTTGATTAAACCAAAAATGTGTACTCGTAACACTACCTTTTGGGGACCATTTCAACAAAGCTTAAGATGAAGGGTAGGTATCTTTTACTGCTTTGTTCCCTGTGTAATAAAATAGGGCAAGCGTATTTGGCACTGTAGAGTAATTTTTAGGAATTTTACAGCAAATTTCGCAAGAACGGAAGAGCTGACAGTGTGTTGAAAAACCAGAAGGGCAGGGTGCTGGTGGAGAAACAAGGAGTGCATCGTCCTGGGCAAGTAGAAACAGGATGCATGATTAACACTGGTTTGGTGACAAAGAGCATAGTGGGAGTAGCAGTGAGAAAGTAGAAAATGTTGACGTATTGTGCTCTTGAAATATCTTAAAATGAAAAGAAACATTTTTCGTCATGTTAAAAAAAAAGCTTTATAATAACTATCATTATGTGGCTTATGAAAAGTATCTTTAAGCGTTCTAATATTTATAACTTACTCCTCATTTGGTATCAAGTACTGTATCGCATAATGAAAACAGTCAAGAGGTAACAGTAACTTACAATGATTTGCTACCCTGAACGTGTTCAGCCTGTTTTTAAATACCGTACTAGTATACTAGTGTTTGTTACGATGTGTTCATATAAGACAAATACCAGTCACTACAGTTTCTAAGTCCCATGCATGGCAATGAGAGCAATTGCTTATTCTTCTTTGTGGCAGCTTTAGCCAATCATCCAGGCAGTAACTGACCAGGGGCTGCACACCCCAGAATTGCGATATTCTCTTTACATTATGCACTATATTGAGGTGCGCATCCCAACACATCACCAAAAACACTAGAGTTACTTGTAACCCAGCAAGTGGCTCTTGAATTGTGAATGCATTATGAGTACATGTGATCAGCATAAAAATTGAAACAGCTGCTGACACAAAAAAATAAAATTAACTTAAACTGCATGAGTGTCTTTAATATGTTTCTTTAATATTTGTAGTCATTGTATTTGTCATGGGGTATTGGGTATTGTACAATTTACAATAAATGGGTTCTGTATTAAATGCAGGAAAGACCTTAATGTCGTCACTAGACTGAACTAATTAATTTTCCAAATATCCAACAGAAAACAAATTGATTAATGGCTCCAAAGTGATTTATAGACCTAAGGATGGTACCATTACTCTCACTGGTGTCACACTAAATGTCACCATATAATTAACACCATTGACGCACAAGTTCCTTTCACCATTCTATTGAGCTACAGTTGTCTTTTGTGTAGGAACATGAGCATGTGTACTGCTGTGCCATTAGACACAGTTAATTGCCATGTGCATTTCCTCCAGCTTCAATGTCTGCTTCAGTTTAGGGTTTTTGGTCAAGCCCAAACTGTCTGAACAGAGAAATGGCACCTTTAAAACTGTATGTGAGGAACATATATAATTTAAAACTGTATGTGAGGAACCTATATAATTTAAAACTGTATGTAAGGAACATATATAATTTAAAACTGTATGTGAGGAACATATATAATTTAAAACTGTATGTGAGGAACATATATAATTTAAAACTGTATGTGAGGAACCTATATAATTTAAAACTGTATGTAAGGAACATATATAATTTAAAACTGTATGTGAGGAACCTATATAATTTAAAACTGTATGTGGGGAACATATATAATTTAAAACTGTATGTAAGGAACATGTATAATTGAAAACTGTATGTAAGGAACATATATCATTTAAAACTGTATGTAAGGAACATATGTAATTTACACACATTGCAAGTATGAATATTTACAAAGAGGTTAAGTATCTTAAATCGGTGCTTGCCGCCAGTTTGATTCTTGGACATTGCACTTACAATTACCCCTCTAATTAGGCATGAATTTCATGAGTTAAAGTTGCAGGAAATTAAAAATACAGTAGTGTGGATGAGATCTTGTGAAGGTGATCCAAGATTGAGCTTCATATATTACAAGCAAATACCCACAGATGTAATCGTTTGTGCGCTGTGTGCATGACTGAGTAACTTGCCAGGTTCTTGGATAAAAGCGCATATCAGCTGATCGGCAATGTCTGTGCAACTGGAAAGTTTAAAGAGCTGTAAACCCCATAACTGAATGGTAATAATGAATGGCAGAAAATAAAACAGTGCTGTTGTATTGAATTTAAAAAAAAAAAAAAAAAAAAGACATTTGTTCCAGTTATTAAAACTGCAGCACTGTAGAATTGTAATAGTATGTGTGTTACATCATTATTTTTCAAAGCGATGCCATCCTGGCGCCTACTGTTAGCTTCTTGGAAAATCAGCATGCAGTGTTAATATATGCCACAAATCCAGCATGCATTTTAATTAATCTACTAAGTTTACAGGCACTGTACTTTTGTGTGTACAAATGGTACACAACAAAAGCACACCTACTGTAGAGAAATGTTTTGGTTAAGTGCATTTTATATAACATCAGTGTCATCAATGTGCTCAGATTTCACTAGAAGTAATAAATAAATGAAAGCAAGTTTTTACTCATCCTGCCTGATACAATGTGTGTCATGTCATCGTGATCTACACTGAGACTGAACTCTAAAACGAATTGCTCTTCTCAGGTTGCAGCCTGTTTGTCAAAATTCAAAATAAATTACTATGTAAAACAAGGGTTAAATCTTTCTATATGCACAGTATGTATCATTCTGTTTGGTTCACATGATTTAAAAAAATGCTATGTAAAACAAAATAAATTGTATTTATGCATGATATTGGCAGCCTTAAAGTACAAATACAGTAATATGTTATTAAATAGCATTGCTGGCTCTTGTAAAACTTAGGACAAGGCAGTTATTTTTTAAAATATGGGAGATAGTGCTGAGCCACGAAGTCGCCAGCTAAGGGGTAAGGCAGCTCAGCTGCTGAGAAATGGCTGTAAGAACAAAACCGGCATGGAGTCTTATTTGAGTTCAGGTTTACCTGCAAGGGTTAATTAAACCTATTTTTCAGTTCCAGCTTGACAAGTTTAACTATAACTGTGTATTTACTTTCTGAGATTATGGTCCTGCACATTCTACACTACAGGACCAAACAAAATGACAGGAAACAGTGTATGCACACTACAGTACCAAACTAAATCACAGCTAATAAAGTTTTAACATTACTTCCCTTGATTTAAATTAAACACTTTTCATTATATATCTGAGCATCTTGTTGGCCTTTTTATAGCTTCCCCACATTGTCTGGATGAAGACCTTTCTGAGTCAAAATAAACTCCTAGGTCTTTTTCATAGTTTCCTTTTTCAATTTCAGTATCTCCCATAAGATATTTATAATGCACATTTTTATTACCTGCATGCAGTACCTTACACTTTTCTCTATTAAATGCCATTTGTCCTGCAGTAAATACACATCACCAGCTTTTGTAATTTAAAGCTAATGCAGTTTGTTGTTGTACATCATGTCTTATGTTTGATTATGTATGATGTATTTTTTTCAGACAGGGCAGGTTCAGGTGTAACAGAACAAATGCAGTAGATGGCCACCATGTCTTCAGATGCCAGTCACATGCTTGAGGCAGCCTTGGAGCAAATGGATGACATAATTGCAGGTAAGAGGATAAGTGCATTCTTTACACTGAAAGAAAGTAATTTTATTGAAAACCTGTATAATTAGGATCCCTATTGTCTTTTTATTTGTATATTATTTAAATGTTAAAGGTGTCTATTGAAAGTACAATATTCCATTATAGTAAACCTAGCCAAAGCTGGTATTAGAACATGATTTATATAGACTAATAAACAATTAGGACAGTCTGGCTAACCAGAGGGGTTTGATTACCTTTATGGCACAGCATCTTGTATGAAGCAGGAATAATTGCAGCTCACAGTTCTTGGAATCATTTGTAATGCAAACAGAGAATGAATGCGCACATTAAAGCACAACATCCCCTCACAGCACTTTTTCTTTGCCATTATTGCAGCAGTTTTATTTGGTGACGAAATTTGAAAAAGTTTTGTTTTGTTTTGAAAAAACAGTTATTGATATTTACGCACAATGGACTGTTACAGCTCCATAACATCATGAAATGGAACTACCTTGACATTAAGGGAAAGGCAATGCATGTAGATACTTGTGATTTCAATATGAGATCCAGGTTTGGAAGAGGGTGATGCTCTGGTTTTGTAGATACTTGTGAGGTCAGTGTGAGCTCCAGGGTTTGAAGAGGGGTGATGGACAGGTTTGTAAACATTATTAGGAAAGTTATCTTCTGGAACAATGTCACGTTGCATATGTATCATCTGTGTTAGTATTTTGTATGATGATAAAACTTTTTAGAAGATAATGTTAATGTTAAATAAATAACAATGTTATTATTTTTTCAGTCCACCAAGGTTCAAAGGTAAATAATTATCTGACTTGCATAAGCAGCAGAGCGTATAAATCTGGAACCATCATGTTCTTAATTGCAGTGTTCTTCTTCAGAAGAATTAGTAATGCTATCCTAATTACTGATTATTATTATTTGGCCTGAAATGAAGACTATTATTCCTTTTTATTATGCAACATACTAAATCATGTACCTCAATCAGTAAGTCATTCATTTCCATGTGGATCAGGATAATTGGATATAATCATTAATAGAACTAGTGAATTACAATGTAACTATGGTATACTGTACCTCTGTACAATAGGTGCCATTTTCTTTCTAATTGATTTAAAATGTTTTATGATCAAATATCATGCTAGATATGGGCCTGGGTTATGTATGGTATGTTTTGCTTCATATGCTCTAAAGAAAAGACAATATTGGGAAAGTAAAAGAAATCAGCAATATATTCAGTTAATTTTACATAATCTGTGACTGATGAAGACAACTTTCAGCTTTAAAAAATAACAATGTTTAAATGATGAGAGGGGCCTTCTCAGATAAATTTACACAAAAAAATAAAATTACATAACAATAGTGGATTGATAAGTAAGTTACTTCAAAAGCAGCCATAAGCAGTACATCATCTAGTCTTCCAGTAATAAACAAGTAAGGCAAATGAAAACTAAGCCTCTTTCGGAAAAACAAATATGGTTCTTGATGTAGAGCATTGCGAAGAAATACAATGTTATCCACATACCAACTTCCACTTGCATCAGTAATTCCACACTGGGGATTTCCACTGAAGGTTATATTAATAGCACAGCCAACACAAAGTTCAGTAGTTCTGCATGAAGTTAGTTTAAGTAGGCTGAAAGCTGTAGCCTCAGTCTGTGTAATACAGTTTGTAAGCCAGCGTAGAACAGCATGATCCAGGAAAGGGAACCAGGCTGTTGTAGTTCTAAAAACCTATTTGTTTTGCATTTTCAAAACAAGCTAATAAAGCGTACATCTTTTTTGACTTTGAAATGTCTGACTGCTCATTGGAAATAGCCTCTAATACAAATGCTGAAATACAAATACAACTATATGTATTCCTTGTGATGGCATGTTTCATGTTAGTGATACATTTCAGGAAGTGCTGTACAATATGCCGTTAATACAAGGGTATCAAGTAGCACCTGAGAGTTGTTCTAAATTAAAGATCTATAAATAGAGAATTTACCCATAGGATTTCTACTGAAACTGTTAACCATGCTACCACTTCAGTGAGAGGGCATTTTTGTGAAATGAGCCAAAAAACACCCACCAGACTCACTAGAGTGCAAATGCTATTCACAGCAAAACTCTTCTTGCTTTAGACAGTAGTTATTTGATTGAAAATTGAACAATGCAAACACATTGTGTATTTTAAAGAGGTATTTCAAAGAGTCTTCCGTGCACAGGGATCTGAAAAATGGATCAAATTGCATCGGCTCATATGCTATATTTAGAAGGTTCTCAGCGTTCCAGTTTAAATCAACCCTTATCATTCCTCCAACTCTTTAGATATGTATTTCTTTGGGCATCATGTTTTGGACGTAGTGCTGATGGTGTACTCTAGAAACATTTTAGAAATAGCAGATGGAATGATGTAAACTATAAAAGCAAAACACGTCAGTCGCTTTTAAGTTCATATAGACAGCCTTTCCTGGAGCACTATTATAAGCTGCTAACATTATTTCACCGTCTTTTTGTGTGGGCCACATTTTACTCCAAACCCACCCTAATGGTGATTGCCTCCTCAGAAACGTTTTTCACATTAAGCCTTTATTAATGCAACAGTTCAGATTTTTGTCAAAAAGACCTTCTCCTTGCTGTTTTTTTTGTTTGTTTTTTTTTGGAGGGGGACGGACACATATTTAAGTGCAGTGTACAGCCTGTAGGTGGCAGTATTGGATCGTACAGTGTGAACCAATAACTGAAGTTTATTTTATAAGTCTTTTTATGTATTATACCGCATACAGAAAATAAAATAATCCATACATACGATTTGAATAATTTAATTTAAAAATTTTATAAATAAATACATATATTTACTGTATTTCCCCTTTAAGAAATGGATACATAACTCAAAACTATTCATTTATATATTATTATTTTCATTGTTTCCTCGATCAGCCTAGCAACGGTTTTAATGCAGTTAACTTATGAACCATAATTCGATTTTTTAAATGTGTTATTTTGTATTTATTTGTACTGGGTTTATTTTCAAAGTAAAAAAAAACAAAACATGTGTTTCTACTTCCATCACCAAAATATAATCCCACAGATTCTGGAGACACCCATATCTGTTTTTACACACTTGGCAACTGTGACATGCCTACACTAAACATCAGCAAGGGTTTGGGTAAAACTTTCCATATTATATGAACTTTGACAAAGGTTGTTTATGCTGTTCCAGACAAGAAAGCATTCACAACTGGCTTTGACTTAAAAGCATACATTGTTGGTCTTCCAAAGTAGCATCCCACATATCTGTCACTAGCATGTTTAGAATTCACCGCACTGCTCAGTGCTTAAAGATGAGAGTAAGAATGAGCTAGCAGCTATGACTGCTTTACTTTTCATCAATCTCAGATGCAACATGCATTTACCCAATTCACACCCAGGGTTAACCTCAAATGGTACATTTATAAAACACACATGGAGAGAAACATTAACCACGTCTCCAAAATATTACTTAAATTACATCCCAGGGTAGTATTCTAATTCAAATACAGGAATTAGGTACTAAAATAATTTAAAAGAAATTGATAAATTACATACCTCATATAACTAATCTTGAATGCATGAGGTATAAGGTAATATATTACAAAGACCAACTTGTGAATGAGACAATAGTGTAAAAGATATAATCCTTGTTAAACAAAATTAAATAATGAATAACTGGCTATATCATTTGGAGGATTTTTTAATGCAGCATATTTTTAAACATCTACAGACCATATTAAAAAAAAAATGGAATTACCTAATAGGTGTGTGATTAAGCTGAGTGATTAAAACTGAAGTATGAAATCACTTCATATTAAATGTTGACAAGATTCAATCATAATGCCTGAATATTTATTTGCACTACGTTTGCAATACAAATTGTGTGTTAGATAACATACAAATGCATAGCTAAATAAGCACAAGATGCTGTCAAGAAAAATGAACCCAAGTATGAACCCGAATCATATGTGACAGAAAACATTAAACAGAAACAGTAATACCCTGTCATCACCTAGAGAGTCTTATACATTTATACTGCATGTGTGGGTGTTCCAAATCCTACTGTTTGTTATTTTCATAATTCTGTGTCCAAGCTTTGAATTCAATGTTTAATCTGTAAAAGAAAAATAAATGACTTAATTAAATCTATCATGACAAGTAAATGGCTAAGTACACATGGTATAAACAGAAAACAGGCGTGTGCTTGGTGGGTAACTCAAAACACTTTGTGCTTCTGTGTTTAACAAAACGGAATTAACACATGTGTGAAACCTTGGAAACACTATATTGACTGTTTGGACCCGAAACTGCAATGATCCGAAGCAGTAAATTTATAAATATATATATATATATATATATATATATATATATATATATATATATATATATATATATATATATATAATTGTACAAAGTGTCATCCTGTATTCTCATCAAATGTTAAAGAGGTTGATTTTAATTCAGTTATGATATTAAAATCAACACAATACAGATCTCTAATGTACTTTCATGATTTGAGGACCATTGCTTCAGTCACCGGTTGACTGCTCCATATATAGTTTAAGTGTGTATCCAGGAAAAAGCTTTATGTCCCATGTTGGGTTTAGTTCAAAAGCCATTTGGTTGACAAATGTCACCCTATATAAGAAGCCAGGTGCTGCCAGAATGAAATGCCCATGTCAACACACAGGTGCAGTGCGGACAAGCTGTTACACCATTGACTATCAGAAGAACAAAGAGGGAGGAACAGTTTTAAATGTCAACATTTGTGTGAACAGGGTAATAAAGGAACTATGTCAGTCTGGTCCAGTAACTCAGAGTTTTGTGGTGACAGTTGGCAAATTCAAAGATGTAAGGATGTTGGTTAACCGCAAATTAAAAATAGATGCATTTATTTCTTACTTTCTCAAATGTTTTTTACAGTTCCCCTACAATCAGACTAATGACTCCAGCCACATGGCTGGCTTGTCAGCCTCCAACACCATGCAGGGATTTCAACTGAGAATCACTATCTTAAACACAAATATGTATTTACAATAGTTATACCCACTACACAAATAGGAACTCTGTCCTGCCACACTTAGTATCTTTTCAGTTGCTGTGATTTTCTATATACAGTATGTGGATATTTAATACTACACTGCATGAAGAGAGTGCTAATATCAGCGCTGTGAATGTGGCGTTCCAATGATCATCACAGGGTATGTAATGATATTTGTTTTGTCTACAGCATCCAGAAGGAAATATATTTTTTTGTGTTATTTTAGGTTCCAAAGCTGCTGCAGAGTATGCCAATGGCCTCTTTGACATTGGGACACCAGTGTATTTGGGGTCCCTGCAGGTTTTACAACTTACAGAAGAGCTGAGAATTGCATTGGAATTACTGACGAACGAAGGAGAGAAAGAGTCTTTAAGAAAGCAGATCTCAGGCATCACAGCACAGTATCTGAAGGACTGGCTAGAGACTGGCACAGTAAGTATCTGAAATAAAAGATGCATAGATAATGTAGAACACGCACAATTATTTTTTAAACTGTATTTAGGACGGTTTTCCATAGCGTTCTGGAGAAGTTTATTTTTAATAATCAAAAACTGAAGCTCAAGCCTATTTTTATTGCAAACGCTATTAAAATAATCTTGTTATTGAGAGCATATGGAGACTGATTGTGGTTTTGAAAGAAATACCCAACCCTAGGAGGGACATAGAACTATCTTAATGACCTAATCAAGCTTGAGAAGTACCTAAAGAACCTATTCTGTAATGAGATAGAGCTTTGGCATACTGTATGCTGGTAAAATAGAGCTTTGGATCCTTGTTAACTGTTTGAGTTAATGACCAAAGCAGGGGTGACAACAAGACACCCATTGTATTGAAGTGTAATCCATTGTGTGAGCATAATTAACTACAGTGTACAGGTAACAAGGTCTGGGATGACTAAGCTCACAGTAAACTCTTCAATGGATCAAACTGCTATGCAATGAGAGTCCTATTCCCAGCCCTGAGTTAGTATTGTATTCACTTAGAAGAATTGATTCTCCAATGATGCTAGACCTTGAATGTCAGATTGATGGAAACGTACTGTATATCTTCCCGTCCAGCCAGTGGATGTCTGAGGTGACGTGGACTGCAGGGGAATGGTCACATGGAAAACGAGAGAGATCATTAAAAGCAGTAAGACAGCAGCATAGCATGTGGTTTTGACTTGGCAACAGCAGATTTAAATTCAGTACAGCTTAGAAATAGTCAAGTGTTTTTCTGGGCAGAGAATACGGGGTGTCAGCAGGTGTACATTAACTTGGATCCCAGTCTTGCTACTGGAGCTGCTCAGCTCATCACAAGGGAGAAAACAGTTGGACGAAGCAGAAAGCCAGTGAAATCCACTATCCAGTCTTCTGGGATAGTGCTGAATTTCCTGTTGTTCTTTCATATGCTGCTTCTCTCACTTCACTCTTTTGAAACACAGGGGGATCACTTGAACCCTTCCTTGGTGTGGGGGTAAGTTAGATCTGAATTAAGAAAATAAGGTATAATGGTTCATTATGTGGGTTGGACTTGTTGGTAATGCAGAACAGCTCTGGCTTCATTGGGTTTAAATGTAATAAAAGCAGCCTTTTGCAAACAGCTGGTACTGCTTAAGTGTCTTCAGTGTCAGCACCAGTATTATTCAGCTGCCCTTTGATGTTTAGTAAGAAGGGTCTGCATGAAGCATCCAGAAAGTTTTAATGCTAAAAACATTAATTTGGAATTGGATGTTAATCCATGCATGTATTTTGTTTTAAAAAAATGCTCTTCACTTGAAATTATAGTCTTTAATAACGGCAGATAGAAAATCAACAGATACCAGTACAATCTTTTTTTTTTTTTTTTTTTTTAACAGCATCCGATAAAGCATCAAAAATACATGATTGATTATTGAAGATGTGTAATCCATGTATTTTAGTTTTCACAATCTGGTAATGTATACTTTAAAAATGGGAGCTATGTTTGCCCTTGAGGTTGGTTTAGAATAGTCAAGGTGGATCTTTTTCTGTACTTATTAGTCATTTATATAAAAAAAAAGTGTGAGTTTTTCAAGCCATTCAGTAGATATTGGATCACTGCTTCTTGTGTGTATGGAAATGAGTGTGATCTTACTCTGTGTTCTTGTTCTACATCTCTTTGTTGTAAATGTAGCGTTACTGATTGACAGAACAGGTACGTGTGCTGGTCCAAGTCATAAACAACCTGTTGCTTAGCCTAAGTAACTGATGGGAGGGAAGTGGTTTCTAGATATAGTCTATATACTCTATGGAACACCATGCTCTTCAGCATTGAGCTCAGACAGTGACAGCATCCTAGGGCTATCAAAATGGATCTGAAAAAAGAAAGGAATTGTAATGTCTGCAGCATGCTGCATTTTCTTTGACAAAATAGGGTGGTGGTGCATTACTGTCAAGGGGGTTCTTGTCTAAATAGCTTTAGAAAGCAACATGAAGAGGATACAGTCAAATAAAAAAGAATAAATCATTAAGGAGGCAGTGTGGTCCAAGTCAAGGGCTTGTAACCAGCAGGTCACCGGTTCAAACCCCACCTCTGCCACTGACTGACTCACTCTGTGACCCTGAGCAAGTCACTTAACCTCCTTATACTCCATCCTGTGGATGAGATATTAAATCAGTATCCTGTTGGAAGTGACTCTGCATATAATACAGTTCACAGCCTGCCTCTGTAAAGCGCTTTGTGATGGTGGTCCACTATGAAACGTGCTATATAAAAAATAAATATATTATATTATTAATAAACAACAACATGCACAAAGCATGTGAGGTCAGTTGTGGATGAGCACATCTGTTTGTAACGTAATTATACTGCATACGCACAGCCTGTTTCAACTGAGTCATGCTTTATTACGAGATAGCATTTGTATCTCTTGAAAAAACTACAAGTGGAGCTCAAAAAAATGGATCTACAATTGCAGCCATTCAGCTATGGCTATATTTAGATAAATAAATGGTTACTTTTTTTGGAGACTAATTATATTTTGAAGTAAAACAAAAGTGTTTGATGTGGGTAATTTAGTATCCCATGCTTTGCGGATACTCAAAACAATTAGCTTCCCACAAACAGAATTGTCCTTTCAGAGATGTGGATCAGAACACCATATAACTTTGGTCCAAACAGCAATAGCCTATTTCAGAATATTAAAGCCCTGTCATTATTCTTTGCATGCAGATACAGTATAAAATGCACATCTACAAAGCTTACTGGATAAAAAAAGCAAGAGAAAGAAAATATCCAAAGGCTGAAGGATAAAGATATTCTGTAATATCAGAGCAAGAAAAGAACTTTTGCTTAAAAGCATTGTCTTAGAAAAAATCAAACTGTTTCTGTCAAGTCGAATATTATACTACATGATTAGGTGAAGCCTGGTATCTAGGTGATGAGTTGTAAGCATGTGACTGCTAGGAATGTCTTTCATCTTCATTATTATTGCCTGTGTTCTGAGTTGGGATTTGGGTATATATTAACAAGATAACCCACTGCATTAGAAAACAAAACTGTTTTATTTTTAGCCTCCTTGGAGAATATTTATTCATGTCTTTCATTTGTTAAGAAATGTGAAACATAAATGTCTGCAAGGCTGAAACTTGTATTACTTTCAGCGGTTCTGTGCATGTGTCATGTACAAAAGGTCAATGTCTTTACCCAAAAGAATAACAAGAAGGAAACAAAAAGCTAGGAGAGATTCAATGTCTATTGCAATCTGATGCTTTCCTTTTTAAAATACTATAGAAACAATGAGATTCCTGGTTTTCTTTGTACCGTACAGAAATAATTCCAGGCAGATTTTTTGCACAGTACAGTAATATTGATATTGCTTCAGAAGAGAAGTCAAGACTGCAGATATCTTTTAAACTTTTTACAGATTCAAACTTAAAGGATCTATCAGAATTGTTTAAGTGCTGTAATAATGTTACGCTCAAGCAGAACTGTAACAAAGGTAATTTAAATACATGTAATGACTGCATACAATGTATGCCAGTAAGTATTTTTCAAAGATGATTTACACTGGATAACCCAGCTGGGCAGTTTTGACAGAGTGATACAGTGTGTTTATACATAGCTCCGTTAGTCTCTGCCCAGTTTGTAGTAAACAAGGGTTCCTCGTAACAGAACATTCTGTGTAGCTAACAAGAAATGTCCCTGAGTAACTTTAGTGCGTAAGAATGCAATTCAGATCTAGGAAATGGTGCTGGGCAAAGGCTGAAGTTTACTGATTGGAAAGTGAAAGAGGTCCTAGTTTGCCTCTTTCTACACCATGCTTGACTCTGAGAACATTCTATTCTTAGTTCTACATTACTTGCACCTCAATGAGGACCAGAATGCAGTGTCACATTTGAAAGGCATACACGGATTGTACTTTTCTTTACATCTCAGTAGAAAAACTGTTTGCTTTTTGACAGCTAATGTCAGCTGGGGATTTTATGAGTTTGAAGAAACTGCTTTGAGTTCAAGCAAAGTTGTTGCTTAGTCTGTTCTGAAAGGGCTTTAGCAGCTTAAGTCGTTGTTTTAGGGATTGAAGAAAACCATGGGGGCTGTGCCTGTTATGGAGAACAGCAACTGAACTTCGACAGGAAATAGGGTCTTTTGGTAATGAGTTCCAGCCAGCCTTTAACCGGAGAGCTAGAGCAGTTTCACAGATTAATGGATCTCTCTGTGACGAGCAAGGAGGCTGTACAATTTTTATTTCGACAACAAAAAACACCTAGGCACAGCTAAGTTTAGACTTGTATAGAGTCTTAAGTTTATTGAAAGCAGCTCCTCGAAAGAAGCCAGCTGGCATGGTTTATTTTCAAAGTCTGCAGCCTGATATTAGAGCTTGTCACTTAACTTCATTGAAAACCAGATGCTCCATGGCTTGGACCAGACGTTACTCTCAGGTCTGGGTTTATACAGTTGCTTTGCGTCAGGAGAGTGGAGTCTAAGGTGCTCGGGAAATAATCTACTGAATAAATTGAGCAGAGTGTCTTGTTCCAAGCAATACTACAAAGTAACTGAACGTTGCAGGACAGCACTGCATACTCTGACACACACACACAAAATTACTCTATTAGGCAATAGTTAAGGCTGCAATGGGCCTGAAGCATGGACACTGATATTGATTTTTACAAGCATTTCACTTGGCTTAAAAGGGTAAGTGCTATATTTGCTGATTCCTCTATTTTCTTATTAAATGCATCTCCAGGTATTCTTAACAGTTTAAGTTTATGAAGGAAAGCATGCTAATCTGTGAAATGTTAGACATTGCCAAGTATTTCATGAGAATCTAATTTATTGCAGAGTACATGAGGACAAAGATAATCTCTTTTTCTCATGAGATGTTTATGTTTGAGATGTTTGAGATGTTTTAAATAACCAAAGCCCCCATAAAGCTTGTCTTTAGAGAAGTTTGTGTGCATTGTAACTGTGGCTGCTGTCAGCTAGCAGGGATACAAACCAAACACCTGGGGGCATTTTGGTAAGGAAGGATTATGTTAATTAAAGAAAACTGCTGAATGTGATTTTTTTTTTTTTTATTGTAACATATAAAAATGAAAATGTTGTCGTTGTATGTTTTTGAATGGTATGTATTTAAATTTTATAAACAGTATTTTGAGCTTTTAGAATTATATTAAATCCCTGGAGAATAGCCTCTCTCTCTCTCTCTCTCTCTCTCTCTCTCTCTCTCTCTCTCTCTCTCTCTCTCTCTCTCTCTCTCTCTCTCTATTCTATATATATTATATATATATCTAGATATATATAGCTATATATATATGATATATATATATATATGGCTAATACTGAAAGCAGAGTATGTGTTTTATCTTCAGCTTTTCTTAAAGGCATTAACACAATTTAACTGTAGAGGAATATAATCTAATACAACCTATTTACCAAAAGATTCTCTCAGTTTTGAGTTTTATATTTTGTTTAGTTAATGTTTAATACATATTTCAGATTATTAATCATTCAAACGTTGATTAGGAAAAGCAAAGGAATTCTGGAATGCCCTACAGTATAAAGGTATGATGGATATTTACTGCAGGGCAAGAGGTTGCACTCTACCACCCAAGGGGCAGTGAAGGGGAAGTGTGTAATACTAGATGTATTCTTACTGGAGACTTACTGCTTACTCTTTGAAATGTTGCATGGCAATTAAAAACAATGAATGGGATTACTGTTTTTAAAATGTGTCTTAAACAAGCCTCCTAAATGGTCATAAATACCCCCCAACTAGAGAATTGAGATACAGTAAAATCAAACAACGCTTACAATTTAAATAATAAACTACACCGTTCACAAAAAGGATTACAATAAACAAAAGTGTTTATATCTGTATAGGAAATAGCTGCCAAGGGTTCATGTACACACCAGTGTTACATAGCAGAGATGGGGCCCCTATGATTAAAATAAATTATTTCAGTTATGGTCTTGGTAACGGGTCACAGCCTGTACCACATGATTTGCATTGCTGCTAGTTTTAAATAAATTCAGAATACTAATAAGAAGAGTTTGTTTAGTGATACTGTTCTATTTTAAACTCCATTATATCCCTGTTTACGTGTATATTTTATGGTTAACATGGTTTTCCAATGGATGGATCTTGAGACGCACATTGAGCTCCAATTGATGTGTTTTTTTGTGCTCAGTGCTGTTACATAACTGTCTGGCAATCAAGATGATGTCTGCTGGCAACCCTATAGCTCATAGACAAGTCTTTTTGTTTTTTTTATTAAAAGGTATGACACCCTAATTTATTCAAGAAAGATGTTCACAGCCAATTAATCATGCTTAAAAAAATATTATTTGCCTTTTTTTGTTTGCCTAGCTGTAGAATGTAAATGTTTTTGCAATGTCACATCTTGTAATACTGTAGGTGTGTTCTGTAACTCACTCATAGTGATCTCCATTGACCAGTACCTCTTTTAAATACCACATCAAAGATCCAGTATCATTTCAACAGTGCATTTCTGGTTGTGGAGTGAAATCTCCAGACTGTCTCAATCAATTGTTTTATATATTTTAGTAACATTGCCCCCATAGAACAATAAAACTGTCTAAGGTCTTTAGAGAGTACTGTACTGCATTAGCAAACCACACTCCTCTGAATTAGGTTCAGACTTGTTTTGTTTGTAA
The DNA here is from genome assembly GCF_017654505.1 of Polyodon spathula. Lineage (NCBI taxonomy): Eukaryota > Metazoa > Chordata > Actinopteri > Acipenseriformes > Polyodontidae > Polyodon > Polyodon spathula. The sequence goes on along the minus strand of NC_054550.1, from coordinate 66,808 downwards.
ACAGCTTTACCTAGCATCCACTAGTAATCAAATTAGGAAACTATGCTATGGAATGTTTGTTTACAATGTTGTTATGTCAGCTGTATAGGTTCACAGCTAACATTGTTTCTTCTTTTTAAGGTTAAAGTGAAATTGCTCAACATCTAATCAGCCACATATGTAATTTAGAACAAAAGATTATTCCAATTTATCAAAGCAAGAATACGTCAATACTTCCATACTGGATTACTGCCAGAGATCAGGGTTAGCAGTGAGCCATAATTTCTAGTAATTCCCAATGGAATATGTGTTTTATTTCTGTTCTGTTTTTATTTTTGATGGAAATGTTGGCGGAAAGCAGTTCTTTGAAAATATATACATGTGGTACTTAGGGATATTACTTTCAGCTTCTGATAATGAGAGCTTAAACAGGATTCTTTTTTAAGTTTTTGTTTTAAGGTTGTTTATTTTATATTTGTGGAGAGAAAGACATTTTCTTGAATTAAAACAGAAACAAATTATAAAAGGCCTAAAATGTAAGTGAAAAAAATAACCACGTGACCATGCCGTATCTGGTAATCAGATGGCTAAGAAGTTTGACCTTGATTTGTTTCGGACTGGGGTTAAGTTGTTTACATTTTTATGAGGGGGTGGAGAATCTAGGCTCAGGTGAGACTGCTGAAAGTTACAAACCGTCCCCAGGGCGCAATACATGTTGCATTCATACCACAGCAATATCATTTCAGACTCTCTTGTTTAAATGCTCCCTTGTTAATCAGCTATCACCAATAGGAACTACTGTATAACCCATTTAAAGTGAAAAGCATTTGAGTTTGTTATAGAGCTAAAATAAAAGTAGACAAATTATCAGTTTAATCCTACAAAGTGGTGGCATCTTGAAAAGGTTATTTCAATTGTTGTTGTTCCTTGCTGTGGTGCAAATATGTGTTAATCTCCCTGCCTGGCCCCCGGGGAAGGTTAGGGGATTATTGTAAACTTATTTTATATTTAAATTGTTCTGAAATTACTCATTTAAATAAGTCTCTTGAAGACACTGTGTCCAACTGCTGTATTTACAACAACCAATACTATAAATAAGCCAGCAGGAAAGCAATGGCCTCTACTGCCTCTGCCACAGCAGCTGAAATGTTTCTGACAAGATTAGAACACAAAGGACTGTCAGAACCCCCCTGCCTGCCTACTCGCCTGCAGTGGCTTTGTCAGACTACAGAAGTCCTTTCATTATACTGGACGTGAAAATGTGACATTAACATGTATTGATGCTGAGCTATCTGAAAAGTATCTTCCTTTATGATTCAGATGTCACTGTTTCACAGTCCTCTTTTTACATGTATTGTTATTATAATTATTATTATGTAACCAAATATGATGCATTGCTATTTTCCCCAGGTAAATCTTCGTTCTTCTGTAAGCAATGAAACCTATCAAGAGCGTCTGGCACGTTTAGAAACAGATAAGGAGTCACTGGTGCTACAGGTGTGTTTGCTCATACAACATCCCTTGTTTTGAAGGCATACAAATGCTTTATTTTGTTTGAGCAGTATTGTGTTGTTAGACATGTCATCTGCTTGTATAGTTGTTTACACTTTGTAATTAGCATTTGGTGCACATTTCTTTTTTTATAGTGTGTCGTGAAGGACACTGATATATGATATCTTTATTTGAAAGCACTGGCGCCCACTCTGTCCTGGCTCAAATAAACAATATGCAGATATATGACTTGTCTGTGTGAAAGGGAAGCTAGGGTGTGAGAAACCCCTGCTCAGTTTTATGTATTTCTGTAAAATAAAAGCTTACATTTAGACAACTGGATAAACTGCAATATAGAGTTTTGAATTAAATAGTTGAAACCTTAAATGTATACTTAAAACTGTATTTCAGTATATAACTGGTTTATAAGTTAAAATTATGCTATATCCACTTTATAGGTATTTAGATGTACGTTCACTTGGTACTTTGGTTTTGCCATTGCTGAGTACTGTGTTGGAAAACTGAATTCCGAATTGGTCTTGACTTTGACTCCAGCATTTTCCACACTTATGTTAAGGCTTGTTGAACTTGGAAAGTCTCCAGCAGGGAAATGCTAGAAGGGAGTCAGGTGCCAATACATGTCTTTTATACACAGCAGCACAATCTTTCACCACTTTGTAAAACACAGATCATAGGTAAAAGTTTCCATGCATTAGTTACAGGTAAGGCGATTGGCTGCACATTCCCAGGAGAAGATTTGCTTTTCTTTTTACCTGCTGTTGTAGATCAGAAGCCACACCAGCAGTGTTAGCACAATTGGAGATTATGTCTGAAACCCTGAATGCGCTTGAGCGTTACACCTTAAGAGACCATCATCATTCATAATGGGATCATAAGTTTAATTAACCACATATAAAACGAGGTAAACAGATAGATAAATTGTTAATTGACGCATAGTTAACTTACAAAAAGCAAGATACAAATTAGTTTGTATCAGTATCATTTTAAGTTATGGAGCTGGCTGGGCTTGGCTTGGCTGGGTAAAATATACACATTTTATCAGGTTTTGAGAAGGGGTGTCTGTGGGTGCATTTATGGTGGCCTATTAAGGCATTCTTGAGTGGATGTGCTTGCTATCTTTGGCCTCACAGGTGAGTGTGCTCACAGACCAGGTGGAAGCACAGGGAGAGAAGATCCGGGACCTGGAGAGCTCTCTGGACGAACACCATCACAAACAGCAAAGCACACAGGAAATGCTACAACAGGTAAGGGCTCTTTTACCATCTGTTCTTAAGCTCGATCTCGCACACATTGCTGCCCTTCAATGGGTTAAAACCTATGAATACCAGTACTCAATGAAATAATTAAAATTGGGCTATTGATATTGTGTTATTTTGGTGGTAGATTTTGTAGAAAGACTTGAGCACTTTTAACAATTTATGACTAAAAATGTGCAAAAACTGAACAATTGTGCCTTATACTGTAGCATGTGTTGTCACCTACAGGTGTGTACTGCAGTATGTACTCATGCATTCCACACACAGGCGTAGAACTGTTTGTTAATCTACTGAAACTGATAAGATGACATTTCTATGAGGGGTCTAAACTGGTAATAGCTTGTGCAATTCAGTACTACAGTCTGTGAAGGTTTTCAGTATGACAGCTTTGAGCTCCTTTCTGTGACACTTGTGAAGCCACAGTAGACAGTGACATATGTATTGAATTCCATCTACATGCATAGTAGGTTACAACACTTTCTAACAGGAAAGTAATTTTCTCCGGCATAGCATTGTTTACTAACTCCTGTAACTCCTACCTAGTAACTATACAGAATGTATTTAAATCTGTTTATCTGAATAGGCGACAGCACAAATAGAGGGGTGTTCGGTGACTATACTGAAATGATATTCAGGATTAGCCTTAAAAATAAGACCATCAAAATGTGAACACATTGAAACAAATGTAGAAAAGTATCATTTTTTTGCAAGGAAATTTGTTTTGCATTTTCAGACCTGCTTACTTAACAATAACAATTAATCCCACTGTAATGAGACTTCATCATGCTGCAGATGTAATGAGACTTCATCATGCTGCAGATGAATGTACTCTGACAGAAGACATTGTCACACACAGAGTTTTTATTTATTTATTTATTTTTAATCCCTGGGACTGAAATGTGTACAAACATTTTATCTGGTACATGTCAGTCTGTGCCTCTGTGGAAATATAAATAGAGTACATTACAGTTTATATTTAGCAGCTGTGGATCCCAGTTGACATGTTGTTTGATATACTTTGTGTTCGGCAGCCTGAGTGACTGAACTGTTTTGCTTCATTCTGCAGGAGCTGCTGAGCAGAACTTGCCTCGAAACCCAGAAATTGGATCTGATTGATGAAGTCTCACACCTAAAACTGAAACTAGCTGGAATGGAAAAGAAGCAAAATGATTGCGACAAGAAACAGCACAAAGCTGAGGTAGGTTAATCTGTGCTCAACTGATCTCTTCTGAAAAAGTAAACTGTGTACAACAAAACAGACATGCTACATGTAACATGATCCATGATTCCCATCAGATTGGTGAGGTTAACAGTCTGTCAAACTGTATGACTGATCACATATTGAGAATCTTTTTAAAAGAACATACTTTGAAAGTTTTACATGTGTCTTCTGTCATGATCTTTGATGCAGTTTCTGGACACTTTTGTGTTGGCTCCTGTAAGCTGAAACCACTTTTTGTATGAATAGAGGGGCTCCCAAAAATAACAGTCTGTCAGTAGCGAGTGGCATCCAGGCAGCTGAGAATTTAAACCCTTTAATGTATATTATATCATACCAGACTGATCTAATATGCTTGGTCTCTACTTTTGCTGAAATGCATTTGGTAGTTTACTCAAGTAAAGTCTGTTTATGCATTCACAAGAAAATACTTTTGTTGTTGTTTCTTGAAATGATTCCCATCTCTTTTTTAATGGAATTGATATATTAAATAGACCTGCTACAAACTACAGTTTACAAAACTAATTGGTTTATTTTAGTTGTATCTTCGTTAAGTTTGGCTTTGGCCTTGGGTTTGGGTCTTTTTATTTACAGATCTATATATAATGGTATAAATCATATATTTTTAATTATGATGTTTCTACTGTCATAACTGGCTTCCTTGAATTTACTATGAAGCAGTTTTTGTGTAAATGTGTTTGTAAGTTGTGAAATCTATGATACACAAATATATTAATCCATATGAGAACATATTGTTCCTTTGAGGCAATTGCTGAGGCCAACACATTCATAAATTAGTTCAATGAATACAAATGACTTGCCCAAAAAGGATAGAAAAAAGTAGCTTTGAACGTTTTTAAAGAGAACTTCACTACCATCCAGGATATATAGTAGGAAATGTGTTATTTTGTGAGAAAAGCCAAGGAAAAGATCAAGTGTTATTTGTTAGGATTATCTTTCCGGTGTTAGTAGCAGCAATTTGGCAGCTTAATGTAAAGCATTGTAGCAGTATGGGTGTATATGGGTGTATATAGCAGTATGGGTGTATATGGGTGTATATAGCAGTATGGGTGTATATGTTTGGGTTTTTTTAACCCGCCGTAACTGACTATTATTGATAGACTGAAGAGCCCAGGGGATAGAGTAATAAGTAATACAGGACATTGCCTTAGATAGAAATGTTATGAAGCTGAACTGATGGGAAAAACATGAAGACAATGAGACAGCTTTCTAAATGAAAAATCCATTGTAAAGTAAGACAAGGATCAACACGTTATAATATTTATTTATGTATTTAATGATGTATTTATTTGTTTGTCTTTTACTACAAATCCAGTAGTTTTTTTTTTTTTTTTTTTGTTAACAGCATTGTGATATACTTTATATATACTTTATTGGATGGTATACCATGGTCCAGTTCATTGTATAACAATAACGCATTCTTTTTTATTACACTATTTATATACAGTACTTTGTGTTAGAAAGAGGAAAACAAATTGGAATACATAACATTTTTCTTGAGGGTGGAAAACACAGAGATACCATAGAAGGTAGTGGTTTTATAGTTAGGGCAGAACATTCACTATCCTGTAATTATACCCTGCCTGCATCTTTTAAATCAAACCTATTTACTGCTTTTGGACAGCTGGTTTGGGCCTCCCATCCTAGAATCAGAGAAATGCCTTACAAACATTGTATAGCAGTGATACATTTAGACAAGACATTACTGTGATTTGGCATTAAGACATGACCTTACTTATTTTGCTTTTGTAAATAGTTGCCATCGAATGACAAGGGAATACCCAGTACTGGGTCTCTTTATTAAGAATCAATGAAAGCACCTGGGTATAAAATTCAACTCTAACATTAAGTTTACAATATTTAGATGCCCCCCCTGGGTTTTGGTTAGAAGCAGGTTTCACTTCAGCTGATTTGAATAATCGTAAACTCTGCCCTCTCTGGGGCCCACTGTGTGTTAAGTCCACAATCTGAGCTGGCCTGACATTAACCCTGTAAACTCTGCACATGTGGCAGCTGGACAAAGGACTCCATTCTGGCATTGTACAAATTTAAAATAGGCCAGCACCTTGCTTTCCTAAGTTCAGTAAATGTAATGTTTACAGATTATGAAGACAATGTGTGACGTCTTTTAAGATTATTGATCATTGTTATTTATGTCACAGTGGAAATTGTCATTTATTTCAAAATATCAGTATAGATATGAATAATGATATTGCCCTGTGAATACAGCTAATCATAATTTACACATTAGTGATGAATTAAGATCACAAGAAGTCAGTGAATATTTTGTGGTTGAATACAAAGTTTCCTGATTTCCATTGAGATTCCATGTAGTCTACAAGTCGTCTCAAAAAATTAATTAATTAAAAAAGTTAAAAAAAGGAACATTATAACAAAGTTTTCTTTCAAGGAACGAGGTGTGGCAAACTAGTTAAGACTTTTATTCAATTCAATGCCGCATTTATGTATGTATGCAAGTATTTGTTTATTCTAATTGAATCACAGCATCTAATTTCCAGTTCAGTAATTTCTTCTTGTCATACAGTCGGTCAGTAGTCGCCTAAAGTCACACAATGAGTCAGTGGGTCTCTCTTTTAACCATTAAACCTTTTATTGATTCACTCCATCCATTGTATACCTGAGACAATCAACTCAAACCAGAATAAGAATCGTGTACAAGTGTCTCAAATGGTCAGCTTCATGGTTTTGCCTTTTTAATTTGTCCTTTTGTTTTAGCTTCCCTTTAGAACTGCCTACATACATCTTCTTTCATCCTTTCCCTGTCTTCCTTTCCTTGTTCTGTGTGATTTCCTTTTCTTTTTTGCTATTCGTCTTGACCTTTTTTCTTTCCTTGTTGCAGTCTGTGGTAAATCTGATTAGTGAACTGCAGGAACAGATGTGTAGATTTCAGCAAGAGATCAGTACCAGAATCCAGGAGAAACGGGAGCAGGAGAGCAATCCTGCTGACACTAAAGCTATGGACCCCCCGCAAAGCAGGACAGGCACAAGTTTAGCCAGCCCCAGCAGCAATGAGGAGAGCTATTGCTGTAGGGGAGAAAATGTAGGCAGAGATTCTTAAGCATGAGCAAAATGCGCTGCCTCTCTGTCTGCCCGGCCTTGAAATATCGACTGAGTAGAATGGCTGCTTTTTCAGGGTGCAAGCATTTTAAAATGTTATGTTAAACAACGCTTCTTTTATATGATTAGAATTGACTATCTTGAAAATATCCATGCATGATATTAATCAATTAATTACAATTAATCCTCATAAACAGCCATTTCGGTTACAAACAGTTTACATCTGCCTGTTTATGCTGACTTGTTATGGCTTGCATACAGTATGCTGTGAAAATGATTTCTGATAGCTTGCTTGTTTATTTCTCTAACCTTAAATGGGTTGCAACTTTGTTTTTAAAATCCATGTTCATACCTTGACTTGAATATAATGTCCCCATTATATAATAAAGCAAAGGGTGGCAATGTGTGGGTAAGTGGAGATCTAACTGGAAGGAAGTGTGGTTCTTATTAGTTGCATACATGTCCCTGGGAGTAGATTAAATCCTTTTTTAAAAGACAGCTTCTCAGGATTTTGAGTCACTGGATTTGGTCATGCTGTAGATAAAGTTTTGCTTTCTTTAGTGGCTTATTAGTAAGTGAAGCAGACACAAAGTCTATTTTTTCTGTAGAGGCTTAGTGCAATAATATTTGAATCATCCATCTGTAAGGTAAAGCTATAATCAAAGAGCCACTGACCAGAAAGTGTTGCATGTCCTTTACTGAGGCATGGGTCGTTAGGTTTGTTTTAAAACAAATACGTGTTGAATGTTGAATGGTGAAAAACAAAACTGAGAAGTGATCAGATTCAAATACAAGTCCAAAAGTATGTAAAAAAACATTATAAAAAATAGTCTTAACAATGCAGTTTGAACCCATTGTAAAGCCAACATGAAGAAATATGAGGATGATATGGTATTGGCACCTGAGTCTGGAAAATATTTTATTTTAAATGAATTTATGTGAACAATAAAAGACAGAGAACAGACATAATTTTCAGCTGCATTGAATTTTCATTCCGTTGCTCTTGGGTCGAGTACATCTAGTAGTGCTTTACCAGTTCTCTTTATTTCAGATGAATGTTTTGGAAATGTATGTGAAACTTGAATTCAGAAAGGGATGGATATATTATTACTCTTCGAATTCTCGCGTTACTTGATGTCTTCTGTATGGTTCCAGGGATTAGCGCAAGAACTGAAGCTCCTAAAAAACAAAGTGGATGAACTGGAGGGGGAAAAATCGCAGTATGAAAGAAAACTCAAAGCAGCTAAGGCAAGCAGTTGTGCTTGGTAATGTAGCATGGTACCGATTGGTTGTGGTTCAGCTGCAAGTTTGAAGTGTGGCTTATTTAGGGTTTTGGGTTTTTTTTGCATGTTTTTTTTGCATCTACCACAAAAGCAAAACAATTTAACAATAAATTAATACATTTAACACTGAGGCTCGTCTTGCTAATACAGTTTAGTGTGCATACTGGGAGTGCTTCTGGTACTTTCTTGCAACCTATACCTCCAACACTGTGGCTTTCTTTCTTTCTAGCTTTCTATTTCTTACTCCCTCCATGTCTGTTACAAGTCCTTAATGACCAAGCTCTGTAGCCTGAAACTCACAGTTGAACAGATGCAGTTAGAAAAACAGCACTGGGAGGAGAAATACAGAACGGCTCAGGTGCTTTTTATATCTCATCCCTTTACTTTTTAAAATGTCGATTTTACACTAGCTGTGCATGTGAATTGTGTTGCATTTGATGTCAATCCTGATTTCAGAGACATCTCATTTATCCAAGACGCATCCACCTGGAGTATATACATGCGTTTCATGTATTGTATTAAAATATTGATATTTCTTCACATTCTTATATGCACAGATACCTGCCACTTGAATCTGTCATTAAGCATCACACCACAGAATAGGGCAGGGGGTGTTTTTGTTGATATATTCTACAGCCACAACCTGTAAAATAATGTTGCTGCTGGGGGGGGGGGGGGGGGGGGTTGGGTAATAGAAGAATTTGAGACTAAAATATCATCTGAATTGTATTCTAATTGCAGTCAGTTCATACTACTGGCTGTGCCCTTAACGACTGTTCAGCAGAAGCAGGGAAATGTAGCATCATTGATAACTCATACACTTGCTTTGGCAATGAGCAGTACAGTAACCATGAGTAGAAAGCCCCCCTACAGCCTCTACAGTATTCTAACCACGAGGGCATTCCACAGTAGTAGTATGCAAAAGAGACATCACAGAGTAATCCCAGTGGAAGGTAATAGTGAATTCAATTGGTTAAATGAGGTTCCGTGTGTTGCATGCTTAGATCTTTGTTTAACATCCTCACATCAGAAAATGTTTATAGTGCATTCTTGAGCTGCACTGTTCCTGTACTTTTTTTAGAGGTGTCAATTTAGATTCCATTCCATGATCTCCATTTGAATTTGTTCTTCACATGCCCTGTGTTTTCAATGTTTGTTTTTGAGTAGATGTTGTTACTAAATCCAATGGAGTTTTTCAATTTTATAGCATCAGAAAGCTTACCAAAAATCATGAATATGTGAATCCTATGAGGTTACTTATTGTATTGTCAAATCAACATGAACAATCTGCTTCTTTCAACATGTTGCATCAGCATTGGAAGAAAACATTTACTATCTTGATTGCTCAAACTATTAGTAACTTTGACTGTTATGGGTAAAGAATTAAGATGACATTTTACATTGTTTTTTTTTTTTCTTCAGGCGGAAATAGCTGATCTTCAGAAACTGCTGGCAACAAAAGATGCAGAAATTGAACGTCTACAGAACCAGCTATCATGTAAAACTCCTGTACCGAGCAACAGCACAGAGAGAGGTATTGGTGCGACAGACTTGTGGAATAAATACTGTTAAAATGAGAGTCATTAACTTCCCAGGCTCCTTGTAGAAACTCAATTCTATTTTATGCATGCACTTCTTTAAAACTTTGAGGACAGAGATGCCAAACTTAAACAAATGTATTCTTCTTAGATGTGCAGTTCAGATGGGACACATATGCAAAGCCATACGCCAAAAAATATAAATATCTTAAAAGGTTTTTTTTAAAAGCAGTTTTGCGACCTCTACTTGGGATCCTAACAATATGCATCTTATTATAGTCAGATATTATTCACTCTAATTCCAAACTGCCTAAAAATATATAGATGCACTATTGCTCTCCAGATTTCTACTACTGTAAATTAATGTATTGCTGCACAAATGGAGTTTGAGACTTCCAAGTACTGTATGTAGCAACAATGTCATTAATTTAATCTGACAGAACAGCGCGAGGCGTTTGTAGCATGCCCTATTAACCCTGAGATTTACATTTTCTTCCAGCTCTCAGAAGCTTCACTTATAATAGCATCTATACTGTTGTTGAGCATTATCTTTAACCTAGGATGAAATATAACCAGTAAAGATCTTTGCTTTTAATTGTCTAACATTAATATCTAATGGTCACTTTTTTTTCTACCTCCTCCATTTTACTCCCTGCAACTGCACCATCATAGAGGAGGTGTATAGGAGGAGGCTGAAAGAAAAACGTAAGCCTTAAGGATTGTCATTTGGCATCAATGCGGTCCTTACCTATCACTGATTAATTGCATCACACCAAGAAACATGACAAGCTTTTCATAACTGCTGCGTTTATCAGTTACAAGTAGCTGCTCAGTGTCCCCTCCATTCTCTTTGCTTGAAGCAAACAGACAGGTGTGCTTTATTGGAGGCAAGGGTCTAATAATTCAAGTGGTTTTAAGTTTCCACTAAAATAACAGAGCTCACAAATGCTTCATCTCTAGGTTTCAATGAGACATTGGATTGAGGCAGGTTCAGAGACATTGGGTCAGTGAAAGTCTGGCCAAAAATATTTTTAAAAATACATTAAAAAAAGCCAAATCTATCTTCTTGCTTGTTTTTGTTTTTTGTTATATTCTTTGCTATGTTTTTTTTCCTATGACAACACAAATTCTCTTATTTGCTGAGAAGCACACTTTCAGTGATTGTATTCCAAAGAGCTTTCAGAGATTGCATTCCAAAGAGTTTTCAATTATTGTATTCCAAAGAGCTTTCAATGATTGTATTCCAAAGAACTTTTAGTGATTGTATTCCAAAGAGCTTTCAGGGATTATATTCCAAAGAGCTTTCAGTGATTGTATTCCAAAGAGCTATCATCAACCAAATGCTTATGCAATTAATAGCAGTTATATGAGACCTAAAAAGGGTGCTGTCTTCATACTGGGGAAACTTGCAAACTTTTCCTGACAGTTGTTGGTTCAGAAGTGAACTTTATGTCCTTGCATAATGTCGCTCAGCTGTACAATGATGGGAAGAAATTAGAACTCAAAATTTTCTCTACTTGGTGTCAACTCATGACATTCACATAAAATGGATCAGAGCAAGGGTGCCCTGAATATAAACAAGAGATTTCCAATTTAGATTAAAATCGTCCATTCTTTTTGTTATTTAAAACTTGATTTAACTGATACTCATTTTGAGTATAATAATGAGTATAAACACATATTGTACGCAAGAGATAGTAGATTTTATTCAGTTAATAATGTAGTCAACCATTCCTTTTAGATCAAGAATTACAGAGGTTGAAAATAGGAATGGAATCCTTGTTGGCAGCAAATGAAGAAAAGGTAGGTCATAAAAGAGTGACCAGCATTCATCATTGTGTGGCGCTAGAGTGAATACCGAATGTTACACATATGCACTGCACACCAAAGCAGAGTAGGAGTATAATATGTACGTAGTGTCATTTCTATTATATTGTCAAAATGGTAAACCACTATTTGGCTGTCTGAATATTTGAGTGAACACATTGACCTCTATATCTGTGCAATGCATGCCCAGTTATAAAATGCCAGATCATATAGAAATATCTTCCCGTATGTATGATGTTTTAAGAAAGACAATAATAACCATGCCAAATTGGTTTTCTGATGCGCTTTTCTCAATAAATAAACTAATCGTGACTGAAAAAAAACATCACAGTGTACTAAACGGTTTTAATTTCCCAACTGTGAAAGATTTAACTGAATGAAACTGAATTACTTTAAAAGGTAATTGACTCTTTAGCTACGTACCTAACGGACTGTTGTCAAAGATCAAGACTACAAATACTTTTTACTTCTAATTACAGGACCGTCGAATAGAGGAGCTGACAATTCTATTAAACCAGTACAGGAAGATGAAAGAGTCTCTGGCTGTGGCAGAAGGTAAATGCATCTTTGACTTGATGTGTTAACACGACTGCAATTCCTTAGTGACAGAAACACCTGGACTACACACACGCTGTAGAGTTCACACTTTATTTAAGATGCACAGTTGGTAACTTATGTCCTAGGGTTTGTTTTGAACTTTAAACATGTGTAGTATACTGTACAATTATGATTTTGGAGCCAGAATAAATGATGATTTGGGTTCACTCAAGAATTATCTTTGTAATTTAATGGAAGTGTCAAAATAGCAGTACAGCTGTTGCATGTCCTAATATAAGGTGTTTTTTTAAGGCTCCTGTGAAAGAATATTGTCAGTAAGCAGTGAGGAAGAACTCAATGGTAGTATGAACACAAGAACGCCAGTGCACAAAACCAGCACAGAAAACATTAGATCCGAGGTAAGAATGTCTCATTCTGATTGTAAAAAGAAAAGTACAACATTAAGTAATTTTATTATTTAAAGTTTACAAAGAAACATATTTGATATCATTTTTCTCTTCACTCTCATATATATCATTATATATATATATATATATATATATATATATATATATATATATATATATATATATATATAAATGTTCTTCTCTCTTCTCTCTCTCTCTCTCTCTCTCTCTCTCTCTCTCTCTCTCTCTCTCTCTCTCTCTCTCTCTCTTATATATAGAGATAATATATATATATATATATATATATATATTATATATATAATTGGTTAATTAATGTTTCTCGTTTTTTCTTGTTTTTTCACTCAGAAGTCATCCAGGTGTTCATCATTCGCCTTAGTTTCCCCTTCATCTATACAAAACGAATTAGAAACTAGGTAAGGATGACAATCGCATAAAATGTTTTGTTGGTTTTTTTTCATAAAAATATTATGCTGTGCATCAGTTGGGAAATATATGGGAATATGGGTACTCCTAACAGAGGTACACAAAATGTAAAACGCATAAAATGATTCAAGCAGCAAAAATTGATTTTGAGTTTGATATTGTCATTGATAATATCGGGTCATTTTCAAAGCATTTTGTAACTTGATTAACAAACTTAAGGACTGCTTTACATTTTCAGCAATTTTAGAGTAGGTTAGAAATGTATTTAAATTTTTATAAGAACTGGTTCTCTTTATATAATGTTTATAAGCAGTCCTTTTCAAGTTTTCTGAATACAGCCCATTGACATTTCAGGGTTAATGTTTTACGCACTGTTATATTTGTAGTGTTAAAGAATTTGACCTAACAGGTTGTTTATGAAGTTATTACTATACCTCGTATTCCAATTGAGATGTAAAAGATGTTTATCCCACAGAGACTCCAATTGCACAGTATGAGCTCCAGTGCTAGAAAAGTGCAATAAAAGCAGCACACCACCTCAAACAAGTCCCTATCAGCAGATAATGTGTCCACTTGTTAACTTTCTCCAAAAGATAAAATCATTTCATTTTGCTGGCCATAAAATAAGAAAAAAACCCATAGATATATGTGGATAGATTTTTTTTTATTATTATTATTTCTAGCTGCAGAACTACCCATACTTCTCCAGAACCCTTAGTTTCTCCACACAGATTGGAAGACAGCTTTAAAGATCGACAATGGCAAGTATTGCACAGATTGGTTCTGTTTAATTAAGAACAAAACATGGCTTCAACCTGGTCTTTATAATGCTTGAACTCTGAACACATTCCCAGGTCTATTCAGTGCTGAGCTATTACACTGTGTAACAAAAAAAAAAAAAAAAAAAAAATTGTTCCTGGGTAGTAAGTGTTATTTCCTAATTGCTTATGCCTCAACAGTATAGAAAATGGCTATTATTCCCCACAAACTTTGCTTTTGTGACCAGGACAGTGATATTTCAAAATATCACTATTTCCAATGGGAAAACGGGCAAATGTGCAAAATCTTTTCGTTCACATAAAGTCAGAAAAAAACAACATATGAATCCAAATTAACATGTATTCATACTAAAGTAATACAAAGATGACTACAGAAGATTTAGAAGTGAGTAGTTTTTTGAGATTTACAATTATACTGTAAATACAGGTTAGTTTGGGTACTGGGGTCCACATGAGGGAGACTCTGCTGGTCCACTAGTTTTTACACATTGTTGTTTCGTTAGCGAGTCATAGTTATCATTGTAACAACAGTTATCATTTCAAATTGTTTTTGTTTTGTTTGTATTTTTATGAATGTATTATTTGTATTCATTTATTTTTGTATTAAAAGGGCACAGCAAAGGATGTTATCCAGTAGTATGGAAGAATTACAGAGCGGATCACTACAAAAGGTTAGATTAATAGAAGTGTAATGATTTGAGCTGGTGTTTTAAATATGACAGTATATAATTATGTATCTCTGTGTTTTTTGATGTTGTTTATAATCTAATTTTTGTGCACATTGGGTCTTCACACAGTAAGTGGAACTGTGGGAAAACATTTCACTATTGGAAAGAGACTCACAGCTACACTGTGAAGAATGTTTTACCAGCATAATTTGGTGATAACCATATAGTGTCAAACTCATTTAGAGCTGTGAATGTACTAACAATAATTAAATGTTCATAAAAATAAACATTTTAATATTTCTAACAAACAATACTGTTTCAGCATACAAGTAAAGTCTATACAAATACATATTAAAGTATTATTGTGTGTACTAACCATGTGTCTGTTCTCTTCATTCCATGCACGGACCGTTCCTCATTACCCTCCCTCCCACTAGCATGTAGTTGCGGAACCAGTAGAACCTGTTGTGTCTCCAGAGGTATATTAACGAGATAAAGTCGCTTTTAAGCTTTAACCTTTTAACGCTTCGCCTGGTTTTTCCTCTCCCATGCTTTCATTTTAACATGACTTTAAACGTTGGATTTCCCAGTGAAAACTTGACCAGACAGCAATTGACATCTGCCAGGCTTAAAAAATGTTTTTAAAAAACTATAAGTGTAGCAGAACCAGAACATATTGATTAAAAAGTTGGTTACAATAGACAGTGGAGAGATATTTTTACCAGGTAAAGGAAAAAAAAAAGTTTTTTAAAGTTTTACTTCAATAAAAAAATGAATTGAAGATACTAAAAACTTCAATATATTGCAGTTTATGTCAGCATAAATTTTGCTATATATATATATATATATATATATATATATAGATATATATAGATAGATAGATAGATATAGATGTATATATAGATAGATATATATATATATATATGAAGATGGTGTATGTAATTCACTGTGGGTTTTCTTTTTACTTGTACTTACGCATAACCCTAGAAAGCAATGGCACACAATATGTGATATGATGACTAAGGAGAGGGTCCATTTCCTGTGAATCTCCAATTAACTGTTTTGTTTTTTTAACAGAACCGACCACATGTAGAAAATAACAAGTATCAGACATTGCCTGGAAAATTTTCCTGGGCAAATCAAAATGGAGACAATGAAAAATACAAGCCCTCAAATGTCCAAAGAGATAAGGATGAGGATGAAGAGAGTGAATTCAACCTAAGTATGTACTGTACAGACAAATGCACAGTGTGTGGTGCTATTCAGTGTCAAATCCCAGAAGTACACCGCAGTGCGTACTGTCAGTTTTCTATTCTTCAGTGATTACAGTCTTTCTATTTGCTCTACTCTTACTCTATTTAAAAAGAAGAAGAATATAGACATGTGCAAGTTAGTCAGGATAGGTTATTACTGAGATACAACACATGACTTGCTTAACATAAGTAGTCCGTGTATTGTCATAACTGTAGCATTGTGAAATGCATGTTGAAAGGAAGAAGGCCTTGTTTCTTTGCTTGCTTTGCCATTCTTCGGCTTTTGCTCATAAAAGTTTTTGTGATTGGCCACAAGAGTGTGTTTATTTGAAAGCCAACAATCTTCAAAGAAGAGCTCTTAGATCCCCCCAAATAATCTATTTACAATGACGTGTGAAAAAACTTACAGTGTACTGTATGTCCCCATTTTTTAAAAAAAAAGTAATTTACTGACAAAGTAAAAGCCTCCTGTTCTATTGAATATTTATCGCACTGGTTTTGCACTGCCTCCAGAATGGTCCTTTGCTGAGTTATTGCATGGTTTTTGGAACAGTCCTTTGCAGAGTTACTGCATGGTTTTTGGAACGGTCCTTTGAGTTAATGCATGGTTTTTGGAATGGTCCTTTGAGTTATTACATGGTTTTTGGAATGGTCCTTTGCAGAGTTATTGCATGGTTTTTGGAACGGTCCTTTGAGTTATTGCATGGTTTTTGGAATGGTCCTTTGCAGAGTTATTGCAAGGTTTTTGGGTTCTGTGTTTGCTTTGCTATACTCTTTAATTTGCTGGTGTTTCTTCTTTGCTTCTGCTTGGTGCTTTCTGCTTGTTGGAATGGCTGAAGACCGCAGCAGGAGTGCCAGCGCTCCAGCTTTAGGTATTGTACAGAAATGAATACCAATGTACAGCTGTGGTTTTCTAACTCATGTCTTATGGGCATAATGCACCCTTGTAATGAAACAAATACATTGGGAAATGTATTGGCCATTTTTATTATTATTATTTTTTTAAATATGTCACCATACGCTTCTTGTTAGTTGTTTAGAATTAAAATGTTAATTTTTTTTAATGGGTTAATTTCCAAAAATTGCGACATGGTCCTATGTATCTTAATTTATTTATTTTTATTTACATTGGTAGAAAAATGTCCAGTTTTTTTCTGTAAAGGGAATTAAGAGAAAGAAGACTGGGAGAGACTTGTTTGTTTTGATTGCAACTAAATACACTCTATCTCCCATCTAAGGAAAGACACAGAAAATTGATGACGCCACCCTAAGTTCATCTGACCGTTCACCTCAGTCCTCAGGAGTAGACTCAGGCCAGCAGTCTCCAGTGTCCCTAGAAAACAGAAAGAATCCCAAAGGAATCAAGAAATTCTGGGGAAAGTAAGTTACTTAGAGAAGAGAAGCAAAGTATGGATCTTTTTCAATACACAATGTGAATCACATTGAAACACATTAAATGAAAGCTTTGAAACTATAAAACAAAATCGACAATCCTATGTAAATACATTGCCCATTTTAGAACACCATTAGGATTGTCTGCATACAAATTGAAAGGATCTCCTTCTAATAAATGCTCAAGATGTTCCAAACATCCACATTTCTTTTGAAACTTGAGTGAATACACAGCATGCTGTCACACATGTCATTCTTATGTTAGTTATCATGTAGAGTATTTCCATTACGTATGCATTGCCATTCCCTTAATTTTAACAAATGGTGTTCTCTTACAAAGAATACGAAGAACCCAGTCAGGTACCCTTCAGGCAGGTGACATAGGTGCCTCTCAGTTCCAAAGAGGGGGGCTGCGGGCCACAGCGGGGCCTCGTCTGGCATGGACTAAAGAAACAGGAAACACAACAAGGTACACGTCTTACTACCACTTTTACTTTCAACTGAAACACAGCACCCTTTTCCAGTGGTATTGTGAAGTTGTATTTGATCGCAGCATCTCCTACAAGGGTACACTTTCTAACACTTGTGTTTCATGGCTTTCTACAGTCTAACTTCACTGTAATGAACCTTTCTTATAACAACCCCCCTTTTTTAACAATTCAAGAAACAAGAACCGTTGTTTTTCAATGGAAATTAGCCCTATTAGAATGATCACTTTTACAAAATCTACCCGGATAAAACGATCTTGGTAGAGACTGACACTGAACTTTCTCCAGTGTGAATGTTATTCTCAGTGAAATCAATGACCTTGGTAGGCTAATTCGAAGATAATTCAGTATGTAAGTGTACTTTTTATTTTTTAATTTCTTCACTGTTTTCTTTTAAATATACAGTTTAAATGTTGATCAATGTGAAGTTGTCTTGAAAGAACTATCCAATACGATATACCATATTTCTACACAGTTTAGGTTAACCCAAGTAATAATTTTGGGCATTTTTCGGTATTGGGATACAGCAAACTGCCAAACCCTATTATAGTGAACAACCTGATAAAAAGGGACATTTTTTCCCCCCAACCGGGGTTACTACTTCAATGAACACAACAGTGTGTGTATTATATATATATATATATATAATATATATATATATATATATAATAGAGTCATATATATATAATATACATTACCTGTTTGTGTTTGTATCTACTGTATTTGTCATACATTTGTCACAGTATGTAGCATTTTTAGAAGGCTTTTTAAAAACAAACTAAACATTTTTTTTTCATTACACGCCAGTATCAATATGAAAAGTTATCAACTATTTAGAGGCAGCTTAAACTGTAATTTGTTTACCCAAATACGTTAGAACTGCAGGAGCCAGTGTTTGATTTGTGTCCCAACCTTCACAGCTACTGTAACAGATCTGGAAATATATATATATATATTCTGTTAGCTTTTGAAGAGGTTTTACAATAGACCCGTTGAGATCATATTGTTATAAAAAGTAGTTTCCAATACAAAGGCAGATACTTACAGTAAATAAAGGATGATGTGAACCTCAATTAAAACTTGTTCTTTACCTTGCAGCGACTGGAATGCTCCATTTTCTCAGTGGAGGACAGAGCAGGTTTGTAGTTGGCTGGAGGATTTTGGTCTAAGTCAGTATGTGAACCTGGCAAGGCAGTGGGTAAACACTGGACACACACTCTTAACAGCATCCCCTCAAGACCTCGAAAAGGTAGGGCAAATCCTGCATTTAGTAAATAATCTCTTGTATGGCCAGCTTTTTTCCAGGGTTTAGACGCTATTCATTTAAACTAGACAAAAAGGCTAATCTCAATAAAACCTACGCCAATTAATGAAACTTAGCACAAAGTACAAGGTATACACACACCTTCACTTTTGCTGTTGTTGAATACTCTTGGTTAAAGTTCGGGCCTCAATGACTGACTGGCAGGACTGGCAGGTAGTATAACCCCGATTGATAATCCGTAAACAATTCTGACCACATAGTTTGGGGATACCTTATCTGGATGTTATGGTGCCAGGACAATGACCCACCCAACCAAGACCCCAGCAATATCTCTGGTTTTATAAACTGCCCTAATATTGCAATATTGACAACTTAGTGGACTATTGTCTTTACTTTAAGACACATTGGGGTTCTTGCTTGTATTGGTAGTATTAAGCCAACATGTTTGGTCCAAAATGTTGCAGGAAATGGGAATTAAACAACCACTACACAGGAAGAAGTTACAGTTGGCACTCAAAGCATTCAGTATGAAACTGGTGGAGAAATCTGCAGACCTGGACCATATCTGGGTGACACGTAAGTATTTCAACGCATTATACACCACACCCTGACACAAGCATTGTTGTTTAACGTAGTGCAATTGAAATGTTTAGTAAGTTTTAATATTAATATATGGATAAAAGCGAACTACTTTTTGGTGCTGTATGTAATTTTAACATAGAAAAATAACATCTCTATTAAATGATCAAAAAAGGTAAAGTTAATTCACCATTAATTAGTTTAGTGTTGGCATCATCATTAAATATTACAAGTTATCCAATATTTACAAAAGTTAGTCCAGTCTATCTAAATTGTCCCTATTCATTTGGCAAGTTATTGAACAGTTATGGGATGCTTTCTGAAAAACCCAATAGAAACAAATTGTTTTACCCATGCCCTTGAATTAGGCATAAAAACAATTAGTAAGGCATTGCAATCTCTATTTATAGGTTGGCTAGATGACATAGGGTTACCGCAATACAAAGACCAGTTCAATGAAGGAAGAGTTGATGGAAGGATGCTACAATACCTAACAGTGGTAAGATGATCTTATTCAAACCAGACACTCTTCTAAAAGTACATTTATTATTGAAAATGTCCATACACTTGGGGGACATTACTACTTGTGTATGTTTCCCAGTTTTCCACAGAATGTAGTTCTGCAGCCAGTAGTAACTTGTGCCAGTTTTCTCCTTCATTTGTCATCTTTAGTCTCCACTTTTTAGAATACCAGACCCAACATTGAAACCCAGAGCCCACAAAACCATCCAAGTATTGAAAGACTTGGAAGATGACCAGAGGGTAAATAAGGAATCTGGGATATGTAAATGAAGGTAGAAATGGATAAATAGTTTTGAGCCTGGGCTACGATTTAAACCTCTTAATTTTAACATGCAAGATCCTTCCAGCACTGATATGTGATAATGAGTGCAGTTGTGGTGATGATGATGATGATGATGATGATGATGATGATGATGATGATGATGATTAGCGTGACCACTGTATTAAAAGTACACATTTTCTTCTTCACAGAATGATCTCCTGTTTCTTAAAGTCACCAGCCAGCTCCATCACCTCAGTATTAAATGTGCCATTCATGTACTACATGTCAGCAAGTTCCACCCGAACTGCCTGAGACGCAGGCCAGGAGAGGAGGTAAGGAAGGGGGTTCTTATGCCACAGGAACTAGACCATAAACTTGTCTTAATCTTTCCATCCTAACATGAACCTCATGACCAAATCGCTTTGAAAGGATATCATTTCAACGGGGGAGTTAGAGTGACTGATATTGGAAAGCAGAGTATAAGGTTGTAAGCAATGGAATTGTGGCACGATGATTTGTCACAGAGGGAATAGAAGGGGAAGAAGTGAGTGTGTCCCAGAACCCCCTGAAGCGTTTACAGTCAGCACATTATTTAACGTTGCTGTGTCCCGTCTTATCCATATAGTGGCATCCCCCCCCCCCCCCCCCCCCTCCTCTAAACATTGCTATGGAGTCAGTTCACGCTCCCTTCTGCAGCAGTGCTGGTGCTCTGATTAATGTTAGATTAATATTACACAACAAGCAATACCGCAAAGCTAACAATGTATTTTGTTTTTTAAACTTTGCAGGGTGTTTGTTCTGTAACACCTGAATTAAGCTATTTACAGCCGTGTGACTGGGAATTGTGTCATTGTACTTGGAACACGTGAGAATGGGAGTTCTTTAAGTGCTGAGATTTTTGTATTTTGTTTATTTAATATTATGTTGATCTAAGAAGCTATTTTTGTCATGCTAGCACAACAGCTCGCCCTCTGAAGTAGTGCAGTGGTCGAATCATCGGGTGATGGAGTGGCTTCGCTCAGTGGACCTGGCAGAGTATGCCCCAAACCTGAGAGGCAGTGGAGTTCATGGCGGGCTAATTGTAAGTACCATATACGTGGGCATCTTTAATAAAGCAGAATAATGTGCAATAAATGCGTTTTAACAAGACGAAATCACCTCATTAGGGACAAGTTCCTCACAAACTACTGCATAAATAAGGTCCCCCGAGCAAGAAAAGGGTTCTGCATGTTGTCAGAGCTCTGTAATTAGTTTTGATGGAACTGGCTAAAAATAATTAACATACTTAATGCTATGTCAGAGGATCTAGCATGGTTGTTCTCAAACACTGGCAGTGTTTTTTAACCCAGCCCATCAGGCAGGAGAAAAACAAAACTTGATTTGAACAATGATTATGTTCACCATGCTTTTCTTAATTATTCATTTTTTTTAGATTCTGGAACCTCGTTTTAATTCTGACACCTTGGCAATGCTCCTTAACATTCCTCCCCAAAAGACACTTCTAAGGAGGCACCTAACCACAAACTTCAACATGCTGATTGGTTCAGAGGCCCAGCAAGAAAAGAGGGAGTTCATGGAGTCATCTAGCTATGCACCCCTGACCACCACAGCAAAAGTCAGGGTAGGACGAATTATTTCACACTAAGTAATGAAATGAAAACTGGCATTCTCCAACTTTCCTACTTAAATATAACAGACTTCCTTTATGAAGAAATTCTGTCATAACTTCAGCATTAAATAATGCTTTTTTTTATTTCAGCCAAAGAAGCTTGGATTTTCAAACTTGGGGCACTTAAGAAAAAAGAAGTTTGACGATTCCACAGATTATATTTGCCCGATGGACACGGCTCAGCCTGCAACGAATGGAGCCCAAAAGGGCTATGGGGGACACAGGGGAGTTAGTTCAGTCTTTGACCGGGACTTGCACAGAATGGAGCAGGTGGGACAAAGCTAATGTCACACAAACCCATCCCCATTGGAATCAAAGCTTTCAAACTATAACATTGTGCCATCATATAACATTCAAACCCCTGAACCACTGGCATGAGTACTATTCAGGACATACTAAAATAGGTTTTCACTGGAAGAATTTGCGTCATTTTTTTTAATCAACTGACAGCCATGGATTCAGCATTTTAGTATTGAACTGTATTAAGATCATCTTTTTCATTTTGTTTTATTTTTTACTGCTATCAAATGATCGTACTATTTTAAAATAATTTTATGTACTCATTAATTTGTTCATGTTAAACCTGTATATAAATACAAATTGTTCAGACCATTTATTATCAGTACACATAAAATATTGAAACTGTCTTTTTTGTTTTTTTATTTCTGATTTCAAATGCCAAGAAAGGTAACTGAGCAGATTTGATTTTTTTTTAATATAAAGGCACTGTGCAATATTTTTACATTTAGGGTATATTTAATATTTATATGGGGTATTTGTGTATTACACATCCTGAGGAACACTAAGAAAGTCTACAACCTGTTTAGCTGTTATATGGGTGTTTGGTATCTTCAGTAAAGAAACACAAAATATTTTTGTAGCATTACTATGTTGATTTTAAGATCTTATTCCTATATTTCATAACTGTAAATAGGATTATACAAAACTGGACTGGGTTACAGTAATAAATTAATTTCTTCAAAACTGATTGCTTATTAATTGTTTTTTAAACTACAAATGTAAAGAAATATGCTTCAAACATTACAGTACTCATCACCAGTTATTTTTGAATGCTCAGTTATGTCCCCAGACCTCACACTTTTTCTAAGAATCCTTCACCCATGCATCTGAAAAAACTGTATTAATAGCAAATTGTAAATTGTACATTCATTACATCAAACAGCATTATCTTAATTTGCATGACTAACCAAAAAATGACTTATTTTCTAACCTGCTCACATCATAGTGTTTTTAATTGAATTGATTAATACAAGTGTATGCTGGAAATGGAACATTATGCATCCTCTGTAGAATCAACTGAAGGTATGAAGTGTTTAATTATGTATTTTTGGAAACATACAGGGGTAGATATGCTAAAGTGTTGCGGCTGTTGCAATTGTCGCAAACCAGTTGCAAGCGAGTCGGAAGTCTAGGGTGAAATGTACTAAACAAGCGCAAGGCTGTTAGCGACTTTTTAGGGAATGCTTTGCTGAAGCAGTTTTTCTTTGCAGTCGGTCTTAGATGAATATGTAATTATGGGCATTCCTGCATAAATTCACAAAAAGATGTACTAAAGCTGCTGGCAAGTGTGGCACTTACAACTGCACCAATTTGTTAAGAACTTTTCAAAGAATGTTTTAAATTCACAATTGTTGCTAGCATTTCCCAGTCTGCTTTTTCTCGTGCATTCCCAGTTGTGCTCAATGCATTGAGGTGAACACCCAACTACCTAATTTTCTTACAAGCCTTGAAAACAAATTTCTGTGGCATTTCTGGTTTCTGAGCAGTAGACCACACACATGTGCCATTAACCCCTCCAGCTCATTCTGAGCATCTGTATAGAACCATGATCTATTTTGTATTAATTGTCTAGGCTACTAAGTAGGCCAAGTTAAAAATAATAATAATAAAAAAAATGCTAAAATCATTTAGTTCAATTTAAAATAATCTTTTATTCACAAAAAATGTGTACAATGCAGCAGCATGATTTATTTTGTGTTACCAGTACCCTACAGGTTAAAGTAAAAAGAAAGTGTGCTAGGTATTCATTTTATTTTCCTACTGTACTGTACAGTATGGCTATACAGATTTATATTTTTACATAATGTAACGTTAGTGTTATTTCAGCGCAACGATTTACATTTAAAATGCATTGACCACTATAAATGTACCTCTATAAACCCGACACCTCCTTATATCGGAGAAACATGTTCGGTTTAGCAAGGGGATACTGCATGACCCAACTCACACTGTTTTATTTCAAATAATGTCACACAACTCTCACTAGAGATCTTGCTAAGATGCCTCAAATATATAAATTAATATATTGCGGCTCTTTACATTAACATATAGTTTCTCTTAATACATACAATAAAATGTATACTAAGAAAATGCAAATTGCAGTATGTTTGCGCTGCGGCTGGCCCATCTTAGTATATCTACCCTAAGGTATTTTAACATTAGGTTATATAAGTTTTCCCTGTCCTTAACCATAAACATTTGTTTACAGTTTCAATGCCTAGAGTGGCACAGCCTTCTCTCGCTGTACCTTTGAATTTAACATATTGTTTAATCAAATTCTGCAGCCTTTAATGCAAGAGTAAGCTGTCTGCTTGGCACACAAGGGGCTGATTCTATCACACAGGGGGTGAGCCTCCGTCGAGTGCTGACCTGTTACCACTAATAGACACTGAGCAGCGCAGGCTCCAGCAAGACAATTCATTTGCACTAGTTTCTACTGACACATGCTCTCCTTCAGACCATACAAGTTACAATAAATACTGTTTTAAAAATGTAATGGGACACTAAAACATAGCATGAAATAAACCTTCTTCTACTGCATGTTTATAAAATATTATTTCTGGATGTCATCTAAATGTCTTTCACAGCACTAAAGCAGTGAGACAGTCTTCCACAGTAGTTGGATGCCAGTGCGTAGTTTTATTTTTCTTCTTATAAAACATTTACATTTGTTAAAAGTTGTAATTGTGTTTCATGCAGTGCTGCCTGGTTTTGTAGATGGGGGTTACTGAAGGAACAGTCCTGCAAATAGGGGCCCTGTCAGAAGGCATTAACAACCTTACAGTGAGTATTACTTTAGCAAGAGAAGCAATTCAAACATGACTTAATTCATGTATTAATTTATTAATACATAGCCAAGCCTCCATGCTATTAATACATTAATAAATATATAACTTGATCCAGCGGTGCGTTTATCCATCAGAGATCACTGTGTAAAACTGGAAACAAAATACTAAAGCAAGCACAGCAGAAAGGTATCTAAATGTGATCCACTAATTAGATAAACCAGTGGGACCCAAGATAGCAAAGTGTACTGTATTGCTATGTATTCACAGGCATGATGAATATGGATCTGTAGTTTGGGTTTTGTATAGAGAGAACATGAGATGTACATTTATCTCCTTTTTATATTCGGTCTTGCCACTTCAATGGGGGCATTTCTTTGTTTGCTGTGTTATACTTGTTGTATAATGCCTTGTTCATGAGAGGTGTGACAGGAAGTTACAGCAATGTCAGTATTATATATATATATATATATATATATATATATATTAGCAATACTTAACAATACTTAAAATCAACAGTGTAACACTGATATAGCCACATTATGCTTCCAACTAACATAGCTGCATATCACAATTTTGCTTTCAGTACATGTTAAGCCATGATGAGTTTCTGAAGGACTTCAGACGGGGCAAACAGCAATCCTCCAAGAAGAACTGCAGTGTTAAAACTCAGCTTGACCATGGAAACAACATCCATACCTCAGCTTTACTCAGCTGTCATTGTTTGCTGACTTAGCTTCCAAATTGAGTAACATGTATTGTCATAACAGTATTTATATTACTGTATTGCCACACTGAAAATATGCTTCCCATCCTACAAATCATATTGCTCAGATTTTTTTTTTTTTTTTACTTATTAATAAATTTTTTTTTTTTTTTTTATTATGCAAGGTCAGATATGTTTTTTTTTGCCTCTAATTACTAAGACTAAACAATTATAATACATTACTTATTTTTAATGCTTATATAATCTGTAATGTATTAAAACCTAGAAAACTTGACTACGGTAAGATAATCTCCTTTTGTTATTTAGACCCTGCATTCATTTTTGTTTAAATATCTTTGTTTTGCGTACAATGAAAATAGACTTAACATGTATTTGCAAATGGAAATTCACTCACGAAAAAAGAATGACAGTTTCTATAGTAAAGAGTCAAGTCTTCAGGCACTCTGATCTCAGTAGCAAAGTAAAATGCAGCATTTGAATGGCAAACGATGTGAGAACAGCTGTCTGCGAGAAACACGGACACCTATGTATGAAAAACAGATCTGTAAGGTACTGTAGCATCATCCTTCAAACCAGAACACATATTTTGCTAGGTCTTCGAATGGGACACAGAGAACACCACTACTGTTCAACCAGGCAAACCTCAAAGAAGCAACAGTGTGGGTAAGCCTCTATTACTAAGCCTTTCTGTCAATGAATACATCTCTCTTGGCTATAATGTAACTCTAAATATAACGATAACATGGTTTATTCCGTTTCTTTTTAAACTTCTCCACCCAGTGTATGGTGTATACACGCTCTACTAATGCACCACACTTGCAGGTGTAAACATGGGTAACATAATCCAGTCTTGTTTCTGATGTAGACAAGTATTGCTCCAATAATAATAAAAATACATAAGTAAAAAAAAAAAAATGTTTTGTATACATGTTGTCATATATTGATTTTACATCTTGGCATAAGTTACCCAGAACATTCTGAATTAAAACTGGAAGAACTAAAAACATACTGATATCTTATTTTATTTAATGTCTGGCATGGAAAATAAATAATTGACAAAAATGACAACCCCTTGCACAACTTTTTAAGTAAAATTATTGTGGAATAAAAATTGTATACATTTGTATGTTCAAAATGTTATTATATATAGATCATGCATGGTGTAAGAATGTCTTACCTTGAACACCTTTCATCACACTTTTGTACTATAAGAGACCACTGCAAATGTATATAAAAGGTTCTGGGCAGGGCACATGTCAGCAATGCATCTTATGGTTTTCAGATGCAGATTTCACAAAACACACACACACACAACGTTAACATTTGACCACTGCTGCTTTTTCATTTCAGTATATAAAAGGAGACCTCCCTGTAAGTTGATTCCTCTTCAGGTCGGCGAAGAGTTGAGACAAAGGGACTCAAATATGCAGTCCAAAAACTTCTTTGGTGATTTCAAAGACATCCTAAAGAAGGTTGACAAAAGTGATTTCAAACAGCTTTACTGTGAATGTGTCAGACATGCTTCACACAGAACCAAGGAGTACCTTGCTTTCAAAGATCCGGAAAACACGTTTCATCCCAACCCCACAGTCCTGAGTGAAATTTTTCAAATGGCCTACATTACCCGTAGTGTGGAGCTCCAGCTTACAGGACACCTGAACTGCACCACAATGACCAAGGAGCAGGGGATTCTGCTGGGGACAGACTGGGTGTGGGCAGTCTTAGATTTCCCAACCAAAAACCCCAAGCTTCAGATAGCAGTGCAAGTCTTTCACCAGACCGAGGAAGAGAATTGTGTCCCTAACAATCAAACTCAGATGCTGACAGAGAGTATGGAAATGGCCACTCTAGAATCTTCTGATAAAACCAAGCAAGAGAAGATGATTGCCTTCTGCTCCTCTGTTGGCAGGGACTGTTACGCGCTCTTCCTCTTCTTTGGTCTTTCAAAGGACCCGACTAACATTTACGGAGTTCTCAGCAACAACTTCCAGGAAGCGTTTGGGAAAGGTGCTAAAATAGACAGGGCCTTCATCGAAAACTTTTTCAAAGGGTCAATAAGCTGTATCACTCCGGGAAAGATGCTGCAAACCCTTCTTAATAAAGGAAAGGAACATGAAGATCCATTAACTATGCTTGTCAAGTTTACTTAGATCCCCAAACCTGACACTGAAATGGAGCTTAGTTAAATACAAGTAAATGACAAGACACCTAATGATTTATGTCACAAAAAATATCCTAGTCTAATGGGATGGGGCATCATGTGGTTATGGTTTCCAGTTAGATTGTATTTTTGCCACATTATGCGCTAGATTCTTGTTGATTAATAGTGAGGCATGAAAAGGAAATTAAGAGTATTAATAATGCTTCTTTCTCTCAGCTTTTTACAGAACATTCCATCTTTGAAGTAAATACAGCAGTGTTACACGGTACTGGTGTCTGGTGAATAGGGGAACACAGTTAATGGGATTTCTCTCAAACAAATAAAATACTATACTCTATTGTTACTCACTTAAATGTTCTTAATCATTTTGCTTTGGGGTCCTATATTATATTAAAAGGCACCCCACTTACAGGATTATATTCCCTCATCTCATCATTTTAAATCAGCAGATTCAAACTTCCTCAAAGGTGATTTTTTTAATTTTTTTTTTTAAAGAAAAATCATGATTGCATTAGTGAAATGTGATAAAGAAGTGTACAGAACACACATAACTAGATGCTGTGTATCAGAGATGAAGAACATTTACATCATATACGGTTTATCTTTAGCTCAAGGTGTCTCTGAAATCCTGTGCCTGCTGCATTCCTTAAAACACAGTCCCGGACAAACGAACTTGACTGGCAGGGGACTTCAAGTAAAATGTCAGGTTCCCAGACTGTTTTTGAAACAGAGATCAATGATGTGCCTTGTTATTGGTAAAATGTATTATTACTGTTCAACAACTTCTCCAATAGAACAGCAGAAATCATATTTCCAATGTTTTGCTGTAACATTTAATTTGTAGTGCATTTATTTCATGTAAGCTGTAAGTATTATGCGTGTTTCTAATATTAACACATCTTTGGTTTATAACTCCTTTCTGTCTTGTTAATGATTTGCACTGGAAAAGATTAACATCAATTTTAAAAGTACTGAAAATAATATTTTTGGTTTTTAACAATTTTTTTTTTTTATTGCCATGTAGCCTTATGTATGTGTATTTTTTTATACTTATACACACACACACAATAAAATATATATATATATATATATATATATATATATATATTATATTATATATATATATATATATATATATATATATTTTGTTGGAGGATAAAAAGCCATGCAGACTTTCCAGTGTAAATGCTTAATTGCTCTCAATAAAACGCACTTCAGCAAGTAGAAGCCCGGCTCCACATCTGTGTTAATAAGCAAAACGGGTCTTCTGCTTGTAACCCAGTTTGCCAAGGTTGGGTTGGCATGCAAACTGAAACATGGGAGGAGGGCCGCACATGAGGATGAGGACACAGTCTGCTGGAGGCGGCATGTGATCTTTGATCATATCTGCATTAATGAAACTAGAGCTGTACTTCCAACCTGCAGACAGGAAAACACAAGAATCAGCTGTCGGCGCTGAAGCTCTCTCATGACTTACCCTTAAATTCTATTGGTTCTGTTCAATCGATCTAAACAAGGACAAATTGACACACTACCACGGTTTAAATGAGTTATGATCAAACCTTTTTACTTGTCATTTTACTTACTCAGAAGACAGAGATGTTTGCTTTCTCAAAGTTCCTTTAATGATTTGAGCACTGGCAGTATTTAAATCTTAGACTGCTTAGATAAATTAAATAGACCCCTGTAGCTTTTATCTAAGTGTAACAACTGCTCTCAAAACAAAAAACAGGTAATCAGAGTGGATCTCGAAGAGCAGCCAACAAGCAGATCAGATTAGCCAGCTAACTTTCAGCGCTGTTCTTGATGATGGTTATACGGGGTAGTAAATATCAATTGTGTTAAAGAAACAGCCAAAGACGCAGACCTTAAATATAACAGGATTCATTTTAGGGTTGCATCTCTTATTTAAAACAAAACATGTTTCGCCCCAAGGCCGACATGAATTGAAACAAAAGATCACACAACCTACCTGTTTCATGTCCAGAAACAGGAGGTGTTTAAAAAGAACAGCTGCTAAAGCTTGGTTAGATCAGGACTAGCTTGTTTGATGCTTAATATCAAGGGAAATTACATTTCCTTACCATGTGATGGCTTGTCCAGAGTATACTCCAGTCTAAACTGTTCAGGGTGCTTCAAGGACCTCTTCCAACTCTGCTCTAAAAGGATGTCCTTCTCAGTCTAAATGGCAGGGGGATTGTATTAATACTGTATTTGACAAAGTTATGTTCTTAATCATATACATTGTTTAAGTACAGTTGTGTAGTTAATGTACTTGTATTTAAGTGTATCCAATTTTTTTTCTTACACAATTGTTATTTAGAAATAGGGTCAAACCTGATTAGCAGAAATGAGGTAGCACTTTGTGTCATCTTTGGGGTCCGCTGTTACGCAGCGTTGGATTGATGCCTACATAAACGATACACATGCAACTGAACACCTGAACAAAAAGCACACAAACCTGTTCTATATGCAAAGTTCATTCTTTCATGTCATCTACTGTATTTCGCGATATAAGTAGAAGGAAGAGTACTCACTTTCATGTCATTCTCACTTGTACCTCCCACTACTATTCCACAAGCCTGACTTTGACTGGCCAGATTGCAGAATCACCTAAAAGAAAGAGATGGTTATCTTAATACTGCATACAACACAAATGTAAAGCATTCATCTAAATTCACAATTTTAAAAAGTATAAGAATAGAGGAGAAACTATTTCCGAGTAATCTACAAGGAAGAAGTTGACAG
Organism: Polyodon spathula; assembly: GCF_017654505.1. Lineage (NCBI taxonomy): Eukaryota > Metazoa > Chordata > Actinopteri > Acipenseriformes > Polyodontidae > Polyodon > Polyodon spathula. The sequence continues at coordinate 36,109 of NC_054550.1, read as the reverse complement.
GTTCTTAAACAGAAGGTTCTAATACAGATGAATTTAAAATTGTTCATGTAAGGTTGCCATCTACAGGGTAAAAATATAATTGCAGTACCAAATATAAAAATACAGGTTTAAATCTAACTTCAGCACGAATTCAGATAAAACATATTTAAATAGGATTATTATATCCGACTACTATGCATAATTTGTATAAAACATCTAGATACATCAAAACATATTTATTGTTTTGGGGTTTTTGTGGTATTCTGTCCCTGAGATAAGAAAAATCTAATGTTCCCTTAGGCATATGAACTAACGAATATCACAAATAAGCTGTAGATGCCCACAACTATCTGGATTCAGTGCAATCTACTGCTAGCCAAATTAGGAATTAACATGTAAATCATGGGGCACTTATGCAGGTGAAGTGGACATGGGGCTTTAAGCACTAAGCCGTGGTACATCACACTCATAGAACCTACATTTCTTGAAGGTTATTTAACGAACGCAGCACGATATATTCAGCCAGGACTGTTTCTCGGTTTTACAGCCGAGCTGCAGGTATTTTATTTGATGTGGATGCAAAACATTTTATCATAAATTCAATCTGTACAATTCTCAATAAATTTTATATATATATATATATATATATATATATATATATATATATATATATATATATATAAATATATATAAACTAATAGTTATTTAATGTTAACCAAAATGTCCAAACTTACCAGGCTCTGCTCCATTCTGCCTGTCCCGAACATGGAGAGAGAGAGACTGTACCTTTACCAGAAGCACAGTTTCTAGGGATATAAATACCCTGGATAACCAGCCTGGTCTGCTTTGAACAGAGTAGAGAGAAAAGTAAACTATTGTAACCAGTTAGTCAAGGTCATGAATTATGTAAAATTGAACATGATTGTGCTATGCTACAGTTTTAAAATTATACTTTTTACAAATTCCGATCTCAGTGAGATGGTTATTAATAATAGGTGCCTGGCATGGTTCAGGGTTTTATAAAAAGCTTCAATCTTAGCAATTTACTTTTGATGCCAGAAGGATTTTTTTGGTCTGCTAAAAGATCACACTGACATTGTGTTGATTGGGCAAATCACCATGTCCACATGCTGTCTGGTTATTCACATTTTTGAGAAATTGAAAAGCACAGAACCATTTCCTTGTAAAAACTGTATTAGCCTATGATATGCTAAGCTTCCAAATGTGTGACCGAGTTAAATTTCTTAATTGAGGCCTACTATAAAACATAGCTCTCAGATATCCATGCAATTTTTTACAGTATGTGTCGTTCCTATACTTGGAGCTGCCTCACAGTTCAACCTAAATGCTGCCTCTATAAGCAAAGTACTGTTCACTGCAAACATGTTTCATACAAGCTGAAGACAATGGGAATTTGTAAACCATAAAACAGAACTAGGCCAGAAGGTGCAGCAGCCTGGAGACTGGCCCAACTCTGATAACAATTGAAACACATTCTGTCCCCTAGGTTTGTTCTAAATTGGCAGCAGAGCACATAACTAAACCACCCACAAATTCAGCTGAACATGTTCACAAGAGAATGTGGTTTGCCCAAACAAGCAAGAAAATTCAACACCTCTTTGCATACAGAACCATTCTTACGCTCTCAGTCTGAAACTTGAGTATAGCATAATTCACAGGAGGTTTTTTTTTGTGTTAGCATCCCAAGTACACATTGGATTCATTTTACTAATTTCACTCTTTTCTCATCAATCCACTGTTGCTGATGAAAAACGATCCAAAAAGTAAAACATGCAGTACTAGAAATGTATTTTAATTGTTACAATGCCAACAATGTGAGGGTTCCTGTACCTTGCTGTAGGACCTGAACTTCCACTCCCTTTCTTCCCCACAGGATTGTGAATTCTTAATTAGGTCATGCTTGGTCAGATTTCTCTAGAAGCAGAGTCAAAGCACTCCACCCAGTTCCACAGGTAAGTTAGAAAACACACCAGTTCATATTTTAAAGATTTGCTTATTTTGCAACCAGTAGACATGCTGCTTCTGAAGAGACGCCAGAAGGCAGATTGTGGGGAAGAATATTAACGTTGTGCTGTCCACTGCAGCCTGTGCAACGCAGATTAGATTTTCCACAATAAACCTGGGGTAATCTTTACAGAAGCATTTGTTTCCAGTTAGTAACCATGGCGAACAAAAATCCAGGCAGCAACACAGACAATCCTACTGGACACAAGTGATGTACGAAATAAAATACTGTAAATGAAGTTGCTACATAACATTGTGTCCTTTTGTTGCTCAAATCGGTACATGGCAAGTAAAGTAATTAAAAAGGAATTAACTTGGAGTTAATAGAAATTCAGTATAACCACTGACAAAGAATTCAATACAGCACAGACAACTGTACTGCAGTAAAGGTGATCCCTTCACAATTGTTTAAAGTAAAATATATCTTAATACACATTGTGAAGAGTTGGCATGTGAACACAAATGCTGGTGCACACAAAAAGGTTCATATAGTTTTAGAAACTGCAATAGCTATGGTTATTTAACTGTCCATAAGAGGAAATGCATATGAACAAGGTGTGCAGATATGTCACTATTTATATTCACATGTAATGAGGAACCTCAGCAGCAATCGGAGCTAACTGCTGAACCCATAGAATGACGCAGTATATTCTACAACTGTTTGTGTTATGACTTAACTGATTTTAGATCGATCCATTTCAATAAGTTGTGCAATGGTGTTGATGTTTATTATTTACTCTTCCTAATAAATATTTATTTAAAAAAAATAATCTCTCAAACCATCCTCAGACAGTGAATAAACTACAGGAGGACTCAGCAATAGGCATTTTATTATATTTATTGATTTGTATTTTTTTTTTTTTGGTTTACAAACAAAAGGCACCCATAAAGTTTCCACTAACAAGTAGTTTTTTTTTTTTTTCTTTTCTCCTGTACTCCAAGGACCACTATCTTTTATACACAAGAAGTGCATTTGTTGGGATTATTTTTCATGCAGAAACAATAAAATACACATTTCAGGGGTGAAGCCTCTTCAAAAACACTTGGTCCTTAGAGTTAATTTCCTAAAGATGGCAAATGACAGCTTCCAGTGTAGTTAGGTGTAACATGACAAACATACAGTACATCCATTACATTTCCTGGGCACTACACTGTTACAGATATTAAAGCAGGAGAGCCATGTGACAGGAACAAGATCACAAAGACACACAAGTATTTAACAAGTGAATAGAGTAACAAAAACAATAGCACCACAGGGAGAGAGAAAAAAAAAAAAAAAAAAAGACACAACATTGTATAGTCTGGAGTTAAATACAATACAAGTGTAATGCCCTCTGCTTTGACTACCCCCCCCATATTATAGCTATTCCACAGGTGGAGTTACCCAAGTGATTGGTGTATCTACCCTCACATGTTACACTGAAATCCCAAGTAATCAGCATCTTGGGATTGCTTGAATAACACAATTAATTTGCCTCTAATTGTTCACTGAAAAGATCAACTTTTTGTCTGCAGCAGAAGCAAGTTAATATATTTAAAATATGTGAAGCGGGTTAGAAACAATGCAAAGCTCAAGACTAAAGTAAATATGTTTACAAAAGATCTCTTGCATGCTCTACCAGTTGTTGGCCTCCCCTTTTGCACCGGTTTGTATATTAGGAGCAATGCAAGTTCATACAAGCCATATTGTTATTCAGAAATCGCTCAGATATTTCAAATTCCCATTAGATACGGAAACCAGTAGATCGAATTGTTTAACATATTCTGAAACATTTCAATTTAGTTCAAGGTGGTTAAACAGGTTACACAATTACAGACAGGCAATGTGTGAGATAGTGAAGGTCTTGCATACATCTTTCACACAGTCAAAATAACCCTACATCTAAATTTATTTCTTGGAATGACATCACGTTGGCATATATTTAAATTAAAAATCAGTCAGATTAGGGTTTTGGCTTAGCTTCTAATGGGGACTGGCACCATCAACAGTTTAGTGGCTTATGCAAAGTTTTTTTTTTTTTTTTTTTTTTTTAAGGAAATAAATACGTTGCATTATATATTTTTCTAAGCACAACAATAAAATGGTTTATTCTAGATCTCTGCTTTCAAACAAGCATTCCTCCAATCTTTTTTATTTTTAAATTGAAATGGACTACGTAAATAGTTGTACAGAAAGAGATTAGAAAACAGTCCTCCCATTGCCCTTTTCGTCTGAAAATTCAAGCACAATTCAAATTCCTAACACCTGCCGAATCTCTTTATATCTGAAAAGGTGACCAAACTATACATTTTACACCATGTTTCTACAACCGATTAAAAAAAAAAAAAAAAAAAAAAAAAAAAAAAAGATTTCTCTTTTGCTATATAATCAATCATACAGGTTAAAATGCTGGACACAAGCCCAATATTCATATTCAGAATGACAAAGTTAAACACCGACAAACATCAAAAAGACAAACAGCTTCCAACCTAGGCACTATCACAGAAAGAAAATGAAAAAAAAAAGCTTGTATAAATATTAGGTATGGTTTTAGACTCCATTATCAAAGCATTTTAATCCCAAATATAACCACACAGCTAGGAATTAAACATTTCTCTTTGTAAAACTACAGAATGGAATTATTATATTTGAAAACAGACCCTGTGATATAATATTTCCAGGGCAACTAGAAAATGCAAAAACACAAATAGATTATTTATTCAAACAGGGAACACTTGTATAACATTTGCTTTTTTTCTTCTCAAATACAAATACTGACACTTTCTACCAAGTCTGCTGAACCAGCCAGTGTGTAAATCTGTTCATGGAACAGGCAGCCTTCCTAAGTCCAGGATCTGAGATACAGTAGGTTTGGTCAGGTTTAAGGCTCAACCCAACAGAAAATGATATCCTGGACTACTCAGGTGAGGGGGTTACAGGATCCACAATGGTGGTGTGAAAAACAGGAAACGAAAGCAGATCTTATCACTCCTATTGTTTAGTGGCAATGTTTGATTACAGGAAGTGCCTAAAGCCATCAACAGGCTACATGAAATTCTGACAAGACTGGGCAATGTAGTAGGTATAAATATACATTCTATATTATCTTCTAGCACAAAATCCTTTGGCCTGCTGGTCAAACTTAAGAGAAAAATAACAAAGCAAGCTGCATTTTGTCCAAATTGATACAAAGGGTTCATATGTCAGGCTTGTTATTCTTAACTAGCATTTTAGTAAGGAATGCAGAAAACTGAAAAAGAAAATGTGTAATGAAAAGGCACCAAAATGAAATGTGGGCAATAAAATGTTAAAGTAATAAAGCAACAGGAAACTACAACACTACATGCTAATATGAGCAGTGTTTCTGATCCAAGCTCTCTTGTGCTTACACAGGCGCACAATACATTGCAACTCTTAGTATTATTGCTACCCGCAACCCTTGCCCCATGCAAACAAAGTGGGGTAGAGCGACCACCGCCACCCCCAAAAACAGCAGCCCCATAATTCATTCTATAAAAAAATGCCTTCACAAATCAGCATAATTTACTGCACCTTAAATTAGGTCAGCAAGTTTACTCATTTAACATTAAAAGGTGCTTATGCCTTGTAGTTCTAATTGTGATCTTTATATCTGTTGAAGGGCGAGTTGAATAAGCTACACACATATATAGAACACACAGTGAACAGAACTAATTTGACACGTCAGTATGAAGAGCAAATTGCTGTCCAGAGCTTGTAGAGCATTCCATCAAATGCATAGCTGTCTGGAGCCTCGTGCCCCTGAACTCTTCTCAGTACCTCATGGTGCTGGATGCTCTGAAGTAGGACAAGAACTTGTAGCACAGACTGACCACGAAATACCAGATGTTTCTTGCCATCTGTGACCGTGCAATGAACACACGCCAAATCATGATCACCAATACAGTATTGAAAGCATAGCGGATGTTTCTCAATCTGAAAGAAAGAGGAAATTACATTACACACAGCAAATGAGTTTCTTTTGGCAGAAGTAATGCTGAATTCTACTGGAGCAAATTAGATTACATCTTGTGGTTCTGTTTTTACACTCTACTAACCTTTTAAAACTTTGATATTGGAATTCTACTTCCATTTATTAAATACCAA